>NC_134415.1:109892773-110236759 GCF_030867145.1 Opisthocomus hoazin | reverse complement strand
TAAATCTGTTCTCGGTGATTTTTGAGGATGGTGAAGGAAAGATATTTAACTTTAATCAGATGATTTATTCCACAGACTTGGAAAGAATTACTTGAGTGATAAAAACTTCAGACATTTACTGAGTTGTAGCCTTTTTTGAAATCAATAAATAGTAAAAAAGTTATACTGAGATTATATGTTTCACCAGTAAGATGACTATAACTGAACTGCTCATACTAATTATTCACCCTCTTTTACTCTGAAGTACTATTAATGATTCCAACATTTTCAAAATGTTGAAATATATGGTATTCACAAGATAGCATGGAGGAAGTTGCATGCTAGCTTGGCAAAGAAATAAAATTTTAAACTGTTAACTTCCCTAGTATAGACTATTTGGTGTGCATAAACAACATAATATCCCTTACCTTGCTTCCTCCTGACTCAGTCTTGCTTCTTGAGAGACTTCACAAGTGGCTACTAGTATTGTAAAGGAGGATCTTGGCCAAGCAACTAATTTTCAGTGATACTGAGTTATTTAATATATTCTATAGGAGTGAGTCCGTAGGTTTCCACTAAAAGGAAGCACAAATACAGTGTTAGAATTTTAAAGATTAACCAGCTTTGAGATGATGAAGTGTTGACAACACTGTATTCAGGTAATAATATTACACCACCTAATATTACACCACCTGAAATACATTAACTTGAAATGTGTTTGAAAAAGCGTATGCAACTTCCATGTGAAAAGCTGAGTGTGTGCAGTTTAAAGGTGATATGGAGCTCATTAGAGAATTTAGCCTGGGATAGTTGAGGAAGTGAGGACATATTAATCAGAACAGATGAATAACAATCTTTTTACATTCAGGTCGTACAAATGTAAATCATTATTACAATGTGTGATTCTCAATGCTCTGTGGGTATGTTTGCTAGTCCTTCAAACATAACTTATACAGTTTCCTTCTGCTTTCTACTTCTTTATAGCATAAACTTCTTTCTTCAAAATGCAGTATGTAACAATTTATACTCTGGTGCTAAAGACAATTCACTGCTATAGCAGCATATACCTTTCACCGTCCGTTGACCATGCAGAATTCTCCTTATATAATTTCATGAGCCCCTCTGCCTCTGGGTCCCATGGAGTTTTCCTCAGCCAGTTGCTGATTAAAGGTATTCTGGTTGAATGCGAAAAACACAACTAATTATAATAATATAATAATTTTGGCTTTTAGTTTATACAGAAACAGTTTGGAATACTTTCCTAGTTGTTAATGATCCTTAATAGAACAGATGGAATTCTCCAGCCCGAGCAGAAGCTGCAAAAGAGTCTCTGAGGTGTATGAGTTGTCATTTGGTTCACACTCAACAAAGTAAGCCAGAATAAATCTGAAAAAGGAGGATGCTGAGAGGCTTTGATTGTGTTGCTGAGCTATTCCCTGTATAACACGTGTTGTGCTGCTAATATACTGACTTGGAAACACCAGCAAAGAATTGTGTTGGGAGTTTTAAATTTTAAGCATTACAATATTAAAGAGGTGGCATGCTGAGACACAAAACTTTTGAAAAAATGTAGAAAATCTCCATCTAAATTGCAACTTTAATGCACTCTAGGGACTAATACCCACAATCACTCCAAGGGCCAGCTGTCTGATTAAAATTGCTGGTCCAGACCTTCATAAATAGCTGTAATTTCTTTATATTAAAATGAAAAAATCATAAAACCTGTTTTGGCAAATTCAGAAAGTTCTGAAATTTATGACCTCTAAAATTTTGTAGGTAGTAATCCACCACTGTATATAGACCCAGATTCTTAGTATGTATCTGTCTTGTTAGGTACCTAGATCCTTAGATGTCATTCATACTATGACCCCTATAAAGTGGTTCCTTTTTGAAGACCTAGGCACATATCTTCCCTGGGCGGCTGCTTTTCATTGCCTAGTCCCACAAGCGCAAAAATTTTCTTGTGGGGCACCAACAAAACCATTTTGGAGATCTAGCCTTCAGATCATGAAGAGAGATCCTCAAAAATAGGTGTTTCTACTCCATCTGGACAGACCCTGTAGGCAGGCTTACCACACACATAAATGTGCAATGGATATTGAGATCTTTTGTATAATATCAGAGAAGCTGAGGGTTGAATCTCTGTTATATAAAGCTGACTCAGGGCTCCCATATTTTGACAAAATAGTCTCCTGACCAGAAGGACATTGGCTACTGGTGCATCTTAATCAATACTTCCCTTTCAGCTGCTCCCCAGACACATCAGCAATTACAGATGTATTGAACCAAATAGAGAGCCCAAGACTCCTGGTACCTGTTCCAGTGTTTGACCACCTTCCGCGTATAAAAATGTTTTATTGTGTTCAGATGGAACAACATGTGTTTTCACAAATGTGTTTTCATTTGTGCCTGTTGCTTCTTGTCCTGCCAGTGGGCACCACTTAGAAGAGTCTGGTTTCCTCTTTTTCATTGCCTCCCATCAGGTAGTTATACACATTGATAAGATCCCCTTGACCTTTCTTGTCATGAGGCTGAACAGTCCCAGCTCCCTCAGCCTTTCCTCATATGAGTGATGCTCCAGTCCCTTCATCAGCTTTGTGGCCTTGTGCTGGACTTGCTCTATTAAGTGCATATACTTCTTGTGCCAGGGACACAGCACTCCAAATATAACCTCATCAGTGCTGAGTAGAAGAGAAGGATCACCTCTCTTGACCTGCTTGCAGCTCTCTGCCTAAAGCAGCCCAGATAGCTGTTGGCCTGCTTTGCTACAAGGGTTCATTGCTGACATATGGCCAGTTGTCCACCAGGGTCCCACAGTCTTCCACAGAGTTTCTTTCCAAATGGTCAACGCCCAGTGTGTATAGGTGCGTGGGCTTATTCCTCCTCAGGTGCAGGACTTTTCATTTGCGCTTGCTGGACTTCATGAGATTCCTCTCTTCCCAGTTCTCCATCCTGTCCAGGTGCCTTTAAAAGGTAGCACAACCATCTGGTGCTCCTCTTAGTTTTGTGTCATCTGCAAACTTGCTGAGAGTGTATTCTGTCCTGTAGAATAGGTCATTAAAGAAAGCATTAAACAGTACTGGATCTAGTATCAACCACTTGGGTACACTGTTAGTGACTTGCGTCAAACTGTGCTTAGTACTGTTTACAACCTTCTACACCTGGTTGTTCAGCCAATTTTCCATCCACCCCACTGTCCACTTCTGTAATCCATACTTTCTCAGTTTGTCTATAGTAATTTTTAAAGGAAACAGTGCCAAATGACTGGAGGCAGTGTCGAAGGCTTTACCAAACACAAGGTAAACAACATGCACTGCTCTCACCTCATCCACCAATCTATTCACCTCGTCATAGAAGGCTATCAGATTGGTCAAATATGATTTCCCCTTCATAAATCCATGCTTTTGCCATGCTCAACAAAGCAATGACTGAAGATTTATAGGGATTTAAAAAGTATGTCTTTTCATGAGGAAATTGCGTAAGTATATCTGATACTGAGTGTTTCCAATAGTTTCCATCAATGATAAAATGGAGAGTATAGAGTTCCACAGAGCATCTTCTCTTGTACCTTGTCAGAGATAAGATCCTCCATCACATGAACATTTAATCTGGCCTTTCTTGTGTTCTTCTACATTTTAAGAGCCACTGAATGTTTTTCTTGCACTGTTCAGTCATACAGATTTACACAGTCCATGTTTGTTTAGTTAGAAATTATTAAAAAGAATGCTTTCATACTCTGAACAGAAGTTTAGACATTTCACTGAACCTGAATCAGTGCATCTTGTTCTTGGATAAAGTACTTTTTCTCACCAATCAACCATTCAAAATTTCCTAATAATGCATTAAAATATATTCAAGGCTGAAATCCTGCTTTGTTTTCAGATATGCAGCTATTAACAGCTGAAATCCTTAGTCAGAGTAATCAAGGTTTATAATGGAGGTGTTAATGAGCCATGAACTGCAACAGAGCAAATTGAAAAGTCACTTATTATAGAAAGTAAAGTTAAAATACCATACCTGAGTAAGCTTTATGTTTGTAGAATACCTCTCTGATAAGGCCCTTAAGTCATAAACACTTGCAGAAGAAAAGATTTTAAAAATGTTTGCTGTTTTTTTTTAAAAAGTATGTTATATGAGGGATTCTTGTGAAGTAGTATCATGAACTTTAGAGGGCACTGTAAATCTGACTCCAAGGTTAGAGATTAAAAACTTCAACGAAGTTATCTAGAGTAGCCCTTTGTGTCATGAAGATGTGAATCCTGATAATTTAAACTCATAGAAGGAACACATAGGCTGGAAAATGTAGGCATACTTGTTCCTGCCATATAAGCTTTGAAATGCAAGACTTGTTGGTCGGAATCTATATAGCTTCCCATAGGAAGGAAGAGATTAAAAAATAGCAGTGTTTCACTGTGGGAAACCATATAATTTGAGACAGAACAGCACTGTCTCATGACCCTGAAAGATCAGCACATCCTGTGCCTCCCTTCTCTGTTCTCATGAGATAAGCTGTTTTTACACATCCACTTGCAAAAGATCCTGGAAAGCAGCAACCATGAACTGGCATTCGCAAAGCCACGAATCCAAAGCTGATTGGCTCTAGTAACTATTGTATTAGTATATAAGGTATTCACTTGAGCAGTAAAATGATTCTGTTCGAGCACAAGATGGGCGTCCATGAAGTCATTCACCACGTTTCACAGTGCTGTGCTCACATGGTTCTCCTTCCTGCTCAGACTCTTCCAATAGATATGTGGAGCCTCTGCAGGATCAGCCGGGACAGAAAATAACTATTTATACCCATTCTCCACTGCCATGTCATTCAGATACACTCTTTGTGTGGTATTTCTAAATTCATGTCACAAGGGAATCACAGAGTCCTGGTCCCTTAGTTAGGACTAGGAAACCTTCTCCAGAAAGTTCTGCCCTAGATTATAAGTAATGATTACAATATTTATTAAAAACAGTAATTCCAAGTAATGTTGAAGGAAACTCAAAGCCATCATGAATTAATGAGTTTTCACATAATTTTCTGTGAATCCAGGAGCATAACTTCTCTGCAAAGTGATTATCAACTATTTCTTCAACACAGTGTACCTAAGCAATGAAGTTTCTGTTTTCAACCAACTAAAGAAGAAAATGGATACTATTCAAAAGATGATAAAAATAATGAATTGCATATATTTGCTATATTTCTCCTGAGCATGAAAGTGCTAGAAAAGGAAGAATCTATTCTCAAAGGTGAGGTAAGAAGACTAACCTGGTAAACTGATTTGCAGGAATCGTCATCTGGTTTTATGTTCTCTAAGATCAAGGACTTTCAGAAAAAAAAATTCTGACACTGTAAATCAAAAGAAGAAGGAGGAAAAGGAGGGACACAGGAAGAACTATGAAGCATTTTCCAAAGCTATGAAATTTATTTCTGAAATAATACAAATTGTAACATAGACTATCAAAAGAAAAGTACTTTCTTAAAAAACACTGATTAACTTTACTTTTAATATCTAGCAGCATGAGGTGTGGAAAGAAAAGTAATAGGAGTTACCAAATTCTGCCTCACAAAATAAAACTACTTGTATGAAATACTAGAAGTGAACAGTTCAAAATATTTGTAATTTGGTATGATCTTTGGTCTTGTCTGTAAGAATTGGTCTTCTTTCAAAGCCTACTATCCCTTATAATTACATAAGGTGTTTTAAAAAAACCAAGTCTACTGGTGTAGTTTAATCTGACAGCTGGCAACTAAGCACTAGACAGCCGCTCACTCACCCTTCCCCTTCCTCTCCAGCGGGAAGGGGAGGAGAAATGGACAAAAGACAAAACTCGTGGGTTGAGATTAAGAGTGTTTAATAAGGCAACACAGGAAATACAAATGCTATTATTAATACTAATAATAGTAAAGATAATAACAATAATAATTAATATGCAAAACAAACTATATAGAATACAATTTTTCTCACCAATCAATGACCGATTCACAGCCTGGAAAAGAAGTGTGAACTCCCAGCCAAGAGAGGCTCAAACTCATGGAAACTGAAAAGCCCCCTCCCGGTCAACCCCACTCATAAACTGAGCATGACATTTATAGTATGGAATATTTCCATTAGCCAGCTTGGCTCTCTGTCTGGCTGTGCTCTCTCCCAGGTCCTGCACACCTGCTCGTTAGCTGAATAAGAAAAACCGGAAAAAGTCCTTCATTTATAGCAACAACTGAAGACATCAGTGCTATCAACATTATTCTCATATTAAATACAAAACACAGCAGCTAATGGGAGGAAAATTAACTCTATGCCAGCTGGAAGCAGGACATCTACTTTTTTTCTCCTAATATTAGAAGATAGAAAATAGGTTTTTTTTGTTAAAATCCAGAACTCTTTCCTACAGTAAGAATATTTCCAACTTAGATCGGTGGTGTATCTGCATATTCCAGGAGAAGTTAGTAAAAACGCCTTTCAAGTTAGCATCGGTAAAATAGCAGTCTACAAGTACTTTTCCTGTTTTCCTATGTAGTCAATAAAAATTGACAAATAACATGTATACAAGTAAGTAAGTCTGGAAAAGTGTTAGTTCAGTAATTCTTTTCTGATGAAGCAAATAAACTTGAATAATGAGGCACACCATTAAGGGGAGCCAAGCCACAGAAATTCTTCTGGGCGATGCATTGGTATTGTTGGGTAGGTGCTGGGAGGTGAGGAGGAGATGACATAAGCTGGGCATGCTGTGCATGAGTGGGAAGGAACAGTGCAGGAGGTCTACAGGGTGATAGTCTGATGAAAGACAGTAGGAAAACAAAGTTTCCGTTGAAATGGAGCAGGAATACAAGAAATCTCTCTCTGCCTCTAGCCTGCTGCCTGGGCTTATGTGCTGCAGGTCTCTGGAGACTAATCTTCTCTGTCTTACATCTAGGATAAATTCCGTAAATTCCCCAAGGCAGGTTCTGTAGCTTTTTTTGTGCTCTGAGCAAAATAGTTCCCTGATCACAGAAGCAATTTTTATTTTACCCTGTTTTTTGGTGGTTTAGGGTAAAATGACCTGTTTAGCTAGGGTCTCTGTACCATCTATGCAAAATAGAAATATTTTCTTACTCTTTAGGTAATAGAAGGGTAAAGGAATGAAATAATCCAACACAATGAGAAAATACCTCTGTACACAGAGATACATTGATAGGAAAGAAAGCTTCTTTTCAGTAAATACCAACACACACCTACTCCAAAGTAGTGACAATTTAAGTCAATTTGGCCTTCTTTACAGTATTTTGGAATGTCTTCTTTCAGATTTTAAGTAAAATAAATAGTTCTAAGATTAACCTTAGAATGTGGAAGAACAGTGAACTTCAGAAAACATGGTGTTCCTATATGTCAGATGTAGTGGCGGTGTATTTTGATAGGTTTTTCTTCGTGATATAGCGCAAAGCTGTCTGACAAAGAAAAAAGAAGGTCATATAAGAAACATTTGTTTCAGTAGACATATGCTTGCCTGCTCCAATCATCTGAAATAAAAATAGTTTAAAGCAATAGCATATGTTTGCAAATTGGTCAGTGAATAATAATGCTTTATATCTCTCAATAAAAGGCCTCAAAAAGCTTTTAACTTCATGACAGCTCCAAAGCTGGTATTTTGATACTCTTTTTGCTAATAGATAAATGGATCTCAGGCATTTTCAAATGCATCAATTTTAGGGTCTCCAGAGAAATGCTGCAGCATTTGCTTGCTTACATTTCTTCTTAAAGGGAAATAAAGAGAAGGAGGAGTCTGATCTTTTACCATTCTCCTGCTTAGTTCATAAGCTATTCCCAGTCTAACAGATGGCTCACACCTAATTTTTGAAAAAAATACATGCATTTATAGCATGCAATTTTAAAAATAGCGTGTTCAAATAAGGAACCTTGAAAGATTTCACTGAAATTTGTTTTACAAACAACTTTTACTATACCCTTTTTGGGAAAAATATGTAATGCTTCAAAAGAAGAAAATGTCATTAGAAATCTAAGAATATATATATGCATAGATATAATGAACAAAATCATTATAAAATTATTATGTGTCTTGGTTTCAGCTGGGATAGAGTTAATTAAGTAAAAGTTTGTATCTTATCCTTTTGCTGGACAAAACCAAAACTTTATCAAAATCATCCAGGGAGGAGGAAGAACAGACAAAATGTTTTGCAACTGGTAGAAACTGTAAGATGAATGCAAAGCACATGAAGAATTATCTATTAAACTATCGACAAAAGATGTAGTCTGCCAAATCAGACATTAAGCTCTGGAAAATAATATAGAGGTTCTCTGAGAAGTTCCTGTCAGGGCTGCACATGTTGTTCTTTTTAGCCTCCTTTGAACTACATAGAATATAGCAATTCCTTCACAGACGGGAGTGCCTGCTGTCCATCCTGTAGCTGGCCCTGCTGTGAGATATCTGGACTTTTATAAGGGAAGTGAAAATGCATCTGCTTTTTGAAATGTAGCAATTGTATTTACAGTGCTCTGTTTTCTCACAGAACCAAGATGCATAGCCTACCATCCTTAAATGTAAAAAAAAAGATAACATGATGAAATCATTAGGCTGTGGATTATGAGGACAACAAATCTGTCTGAATCCATACATGGTACACACTGTTTCACTTTTGGGCAGCTCCTTATATAATCTTCTCCAAGCTCATTTTTTCTATGTAATTCTTCAGTTAATACTTCTGTAACAGGCCTCTTATTTTTCTTTCCAAATCTAAATAGTATTGTTTTTGATATTTTTCAGGATTTTTCTGGTGGAGCCCCTCTCTCTGGGTCTTACCATAGCATATAATATGTCTCTTACTATTACCACTTAAGAATCATCAAGCAGAAAGAGGTGTTATTAACAATCATCTAGGACCCACAAGCCCTGCAGTAAATACACACAGAAAATGCTCTTTGTGGTGAGAAAGCAACAAATAGAAGTTTTCACATCACTGCTGCAATTGCCTTTCTCCAAGGGGAAAGATACAGTGTCCATGTCTCATTGAACATGGATTCAATGTATTTCTATTACAAGGAACAAGAACTTCATTATTTCTACTGCTATAAATGGATGAGACATAAACCCTGAGTTTTTGAAATGGTGCTTTCTAAAACAAACCCTTAGGTCATTACAAAATAGGAATTCTGTCACTAGTTCTACAAATCAGTGTCAGCAGACTGTTAAATATAATTGCTTTGTTATTGTTTGTATTGACATTTATTATTTCCCACCTGATATAACAGACTCCTTTCCTCTAGAGATTGATGGTCCTTCTGGAGTTTACATCAATGTAATGTTAAGTCAAATAATAAATGTTTCTGTTTTCCTTTATAAGAAATGTGCTACATTTTTGATAGCACAATTAGACGATTCCCTTGAATAAATTCCTTCATACAAGAACTTTAAAGCTCTGTGTATATGAAATATTTTTTCCCTTGAAAACCACATCAAGTCAGAATTTCAGTTTCTCTTAATAGAACACCATTTTTTTCTTACTGTCCTGTGATGGGTCTGATTTTACAATAGAGTTGTTCAAAGCTGTCTGTGTAACCCTCATTGATAGTCATTGATACAATACATCTTTTCAACAAGACACTCTATAAAAATGTAATGATTGCTTTTCTCACTACAACCTCATTTCCTGTCCTCTAAACTGGCAAATCACGTGCACCAAAAGATGCAGGTAAAAAAAGACATTCACAGTTGTGTATTTTTTTCCAATTCACCTGTCTATATTAATGGACCAACATTTAATGATCTATTTATAATGGAAATACTTCATGCCCTGAAAAGGGTCCTTAAAAATTATTTCACCCTTATGATAAGGTAGCATGAAGAGGAACTGTTCTGGGATTCAGTTGCTGGTCCAGTGCCTGTTTGCTACGTGACTTTGTACAAGCACCTCATCTCTCTGACCTTCTGTTTCTCTGTGTTGTTCAGATAATAATCTCTGCCTGACAAGGGCTGTTTCTTGCTCTATGTCTGTGTGTGTGAATTGAATGCCCAATACAATGGAGCGTTGACGTGCTTTTGCATATCTACTCTACTGTAATACAATAATTAATTATAATTAAGCAGGAGTTAATGGTCTGAGATATTTTTACAGCTCTCCTTCTAGGAAATATCTTGGTAATAAACAAAATCTTTTTGCTAAAAGCAAATGATAATTTACTATGACAGAGGTGTTTTTTTGAGAGTCTTTAAAGTTTAAAAGTCAGTAATACTGATTCCAGTAAAAAACCTGAATTACACTTTTTAATATAAGAGACTTGCTTAGGGATGTTGAGATTTTACTCTATAATTCACTTTCAATGTCTTTTATTTAACCTCTGTTAAAGACCTAAATAAAAGAAAGTTTCAGCCATTTTTTTTTTGAGTCATATAGATAATAATTCACTTTTCTTAAATTGCGTTTTTCATCTGATCTCTGACTTCAGCAATCTTTTGTCTGGATTTCAGGAACAGAACAGTTTCTTTCTGCCCAACAAGTCTAAGAAACTCCAACCTTGTAACAAAAAGCTGATAGTACATAAGCTAGAGATCATTTTCCCACAGGAGAAAATGAGACTGGTGTTTATACAGCAGCTGTCTATTCCAAGTGGTTCAGGAATGGACGCCCATCCTGTTCTGTCATTTCCAGGATAGCTGTTTGCAGTTTTTGAATGCCACTGCAGTAATCGTGAACATTGTCACCCGTAGCTGCCCAGCCAAATCTCTGACAGATAGCTACCCTTGTTCAGGACTGTCTAGCACACTTCAGCAAACCAGTGATAAAGCCTTTCCTGATGTACGAGGCTTGAACTGACTGTGCAAGGACTCTCGTGTTTATTCTGCTTCTTTTCTGTGTTCAGCATCACCCAGCAGTGAAGAACACGGTGAAGGGAGATAAGCAGGGGTAAATAGTGATGAGTGAGGACACCAGGTGCCTGGGAGCCGAAGCAGCTGTGGGGAGGGAGATGCTACTGGCAGGAGGGCAGGGGCAGGGTCCTGGGGCATTTAGAGGAAAGGAGGGCCGATGCTCCAGTGACATGCTTGGGATGCTCTCCCCATCCTAACCGCAGCATGGGGCCACTCTGTTGTCGTGCACGGATCTGGTCTCAAGTTCTAGCTCTTGCTAGGCATCTGGGTCAAATTTTTATTCTGTCAGCATCATGGCTCTACTGATGTCGGTGGAACAATGTCAGTTTGTGTAACCTGTGCCCTATCTGTGTTTTGAACAGCTCATGCTTCCAAAGTCTTCATCCTGAACAGTACTGAGTGCCTCCCCTCCTACAGATGCCATTAGTGATCAAAAGCTTAGCAAATGAGAGAGGTGTGTTCAAGATGCAAATAGGATCAAGTCAATAACGTTTAAGCAATATATTATTTGTACAAGAAGCGCTCTCTCTCTCATTTTGGAAATGTCCTACTGCATAAATATAAGAGTTGGATATTCAGTAGCTCACTGAAACCCACTGCCGCTGACAGAAGTGGTGGTATCTAAGACTACATCCCTGCCTCCTTTTGATTTCTAGATTTACCTCCCTGCCTCCTCTTAATTTTTAATGGACAACAGAGAAACTGCAGTGTGAGAGACTGTTGGTGATACCAGCTGGTACCTGACAAAAAGTGCATCCCATCACGCTGCCAGAGAGTGACACAGGGAGGATTTGATCTGGGGTCTCCCACATCACAGAGGAATAAGAAGAGCACTACTACCATGAGTGGAATTCTTTCAATAGTCCCTGGAATGGGAAAGCTGCCCAGATTCATGGGTTATTATGCGTTACAAGGCCCATAGAAGTGTATTTCAATATACTTTCTAACACTTGAAAGGCTGCCCAAGCCTAACTGGACTGATTTATTTGCCATAACAACAGATATGGTGTAGGTAAACTTAAATTCTGATATGGAATTAAAATAGAAACTTGGGCGGACACAGCAAGAAATTACACTCCCAGCTCCCTTAGAGTGAAAGATTGCTTGCTGCAGCGATTTATTTGCAGCAGCAATTTATAAGTTGTTTACAAGCCTTAAAATGTTTATTTTTTCACATTTTGTGTTGATAAACTAGTCTGTCAGACATGATCAGTGAGGTGACAAAAACTAATCTTCTTTTCTGCCACTGGACACCCTCCCTCAAGCCAGAGCAGCTGAGAGAAGAGTTTTCTAATGAGAATCGGGAAGCATTTTCCTTGACAGTTCTTTTACTCTTCCTTTCCACAAAGCCACTTATGATCCCCCACCTCCCAATTTTACTTTTTTATTCATACTTTTAACAATCGAGTTGTTCTTTGAACTGAATCAATTAGCATATAAAGGACAACTTTTTCATTCGGGGAATTTTTAAGATTAGTCATGCTGTGCCCTCTGGAAACAAGCCCGCTTTTACAGCTTCTTTGCCTCAGAGCCCCAGCAGCATGCACGTTACTGATGCTTCTGTATCAAGGTGAACTGTTTGTTCTGCACCTTCTTGGACAGATGTAATAGCTTGGGTTCAAAGGATATTTCTTTTGTCCTATTCATTTTAAGGAGCACTTCATTAAAAAAGAGATCTCATGCATTCTTTAGGATCACCTAACATTTTATTGTAGTAGTATGTGATTTTCTACTGCCACCTGAAACAACAGGCAACACAGAAGCCAGAAATAAATAATGCTAACCCACCCTTTAGCTCTAGTTATTCTGGTTCCTGCTTCAGCTTTCAGAGTTTCATAAAGTTTTAATTTGAAATTTAAGGAAGTTTTTTTAGGTCAAATATTGGAATAAACAAAAAGGATAGAAAATTTAGCCACATTTAAAATGTATTATTATTAATTCAGGAGATCCTAAATGGATTGCTGTGTAACAAAAAAGTTGTTTTTTTTTTTAAAGAAATGTGGTTTTGCATTTCTATCCATGAAATATCATGTAGTCTGCAAGGACTGATAAAGCTGGGATATAAAGTAGCCATGGATACATTTTATGTAGACAATCCTGACAGTATGAATTGCTAGAATTACCAAAAGGTGCAAAGGAGAATTGGAAAAAATACCCTCAATGTGCAAATTTCTTATTAAAACATCATTTGTGGTCTTTGTAAAAGTCTCAAAGTAAGCCAAAAACTATGATCTTGGAAAGAGGTACGCAGAGAGATTATATCTTATGCTCATTAAAGTTGAAAGGAAAATAGTAATTATTAGACACAGCAGGAGCTTATGCCTTGAGAAGCCTACAGGAAGGACAAAAGTCCTACTTGCTAAACCAGCAGTTTTTAACACATCAGCAAAGAATGAAGAATGAGGATGTTAATAGTGCTCTGTGTTACTGAAGCTGCATTGATGTATGATAAAGGGAGCAGAAAGACAGTCTTGGAGACAGCAAGAATTCTACCCTGGACAACGTGAGGAGAAGATGCGAGGTAAGAAAAAGCTCCCCAAACGTAGCTGCCCTGAGGTTAAGGAGTGAATGAAATGAACCCTCAGAGAATGCACTAGGAAATATTAAAAATTCTTTATTTGTTTAATTTTTTAGTCATTTCAATATCAAAACTTTACAGCATAACTGTCTTCTGCATTTTCTAAGTGTAGAATTTAAGATTTAATTATATTCAGGTTAGGATTTCATTATAGCAAAATGATATTTCATGTCATGTGGAAGAGAAGACTATTCAGATTTAATAGGTCCCAAAAAATGGAACTTGTTCAGACTAGATCATTAACATGAAAGCTAGAAACAGAAAATAACAGTTAAAAATTAGAAAAACTATATACAAAAATGTATGCAATAATCAGTAGGTTTCTAATTTGTGCAGAAACTGGGCTTATTCTAATGAATTCCATAGGAAAATTCATACTACCTATTACTAAATTCTTGTTCTTTTCCCCAAAATTCTTTTATATATACTGTTAGAATGAACAATACTGGCATGACCTTAAATTCAAGTATCTTATATTGACTTAGCTTTGTGTTTATCCACCTCCTTTGATTAGTCATCCAAGGCGTGCCTCAATTTATAAGTGTTAGACCATAGAATGTGATCTTTCTTCCCATTACTGAAATTCAGCCTGAGCCTGGAGTATTTCATGCCATGCTTACTCATTTGCTTGACTACTCTAAACTGTTCTTGCACAAATCTTCCAAAATGTTCCTTCAAAGATCACCAAGTGTCTCATATTTTGTTAATTATACTGTCTTTAAATCATTTAGCAATTTCCGCTACTGTCTTCAACTCCTATTTCTTTTTCCTACTGTATACTGTTACTGGGGGTAGTAGTAGTAGTAGCAGCAGCAGCAGTAGTAGTAGCAGTCCACTTCTAATTCTTTGGTAAGTAGCAGACAGGCTATTTTGAATAAAAACTATTTAAGGAACATTGCATCAGACGGTTTTACAGAGTATTTATCTGTATTTTGTCTATACCAATAGTTCCCTTGAAATGTCATGTGTATTATCTATGCACATTTTCCTTCACTCTTATCTGTAAAACTAATTTAAGAAACATATACATGATCTTTAAAATAAAATTCTGGAACAGTTCCATCTTCTCTGAAATATCGATTCCTTTAAGAGGTTTATTTTATGTAATCTAATCTGGAAGATTTTACTTCTCATGCTGTAGGATTATTCCACTTTTTTTATTTTTCTGATATATCATGGAGCTTTTTAGTATGTTTTATGGAAGTAGTAGAAGTGGCGTCACTAAGCTATATTGAGTTTATATTTATCACGTCTGTTGCAAAATTAGGTTTATTACAATCAGTGAATGTGCTATGAAAAAGCTAATGTAACTTGGTTTTGTTCTATATGTCTGTTATGATAACAAGTACCTGCTAAGCTCTACAAGAACAGCATTTGGAATTATAAGTTCAGTATACTATTTCTAATTTTCAGATAGATCTAGCATCATTTTTGATGACCATGGTCTAAGTGAGGAGCTCAAATTGGTGTTTTACGTACTCATTTTTCTCTCATTATGTTAGGCTACTCTACATGATTAATATGCTTCTCTTGCAGAAGAGAATGAAGTTAATTTTTTTTTAAAGTAAACATATGATTGCATTCTAAAAGGCTTTTAGGAACATTGGACACTTCAGTTTCCATAATAAATGTTGTCAACATTATCTCTTTAAAACATGTGGAAGAAGAAGAGCCTTTGTGGTAGTTGCAACATTGAAAGTTGTAATTCTGTGAAACTTCTCATACTCTTTTTGTTTTCCAAACTGTTTTCAAAGAACTGTCTATAATTTTTCAATTCAGCTAAAGTTATTTCCATGGGAAAAGTTCTAAACAAAAAACCTGCTGATAAGGGATTTATTAATGTACAGTTCATGTATTAACCTCCTGTAGTGTGTTAAGAGCCCGTGGAAATTATTAATTGTGTGGATAATAATTTCTGTGTAAACTGCAGGCCTTTGCAAGATCTGGCCTAGAAAATAAACTGTCTCTGGCCTTTTAGGGTATTCTTCACATGATATTGTTGCAAAGGCATACATGTTGGACAATTTTTCTTGATTATGGGTTGTTTTCCAAGTTGGTCTAATCATTCTATTTGCATTGCAAGCATTTTAAAAGAACAAAGAAGTAACTTATTCCCTCTATTTTATCAAAATTATCAAATTTATTAGCAAACTCAGTGATTAAAACATGGAATTTTCAGCTCATATTTTGAATTCTTCAAGAGACTTTATCATACAATACTCTATGTTGTCGTTATGAACTTCATGGTCTGTGTAGCTGATCAGAGAGGTTGTAGATGCCCCTTCCCTGGGAAATGTTCAAGGCCAGGTTGGATGGGGTTTTGAGCAACCTGGTCTAGCTGAAGATGTTCCGGCTCACTGCAGGGGGGTTGGACTAGATGACCTTTAAAGCTACCTTCCAACCCAAACTATTCTGTGATTCTATGATGAATCTGTGATAAGTGAGTAAGCCACCGTAGATGTTAATACACACAGTTTGCATGAAAATTATTCAATAAGAGTAAGTGTAACAAAAATAGTATCTTCTCATGAGGATAATATGTCTTATTCAGTGGAAGTGAACAGTAAATTAGTCTCAGCAGAACCCAAATTCCATGTAGATGAGAACACCAAGTGTGTTGATATAGGTAAAATTAGAATAATTAGACATTAGCATAGGTGAAATACTTGCTAAAACACTTGCGTAAGTGAAAAACCTGCTACTAGAACATTTTCAGATAATAGATAATATGGTTTTAGTATTCGGCCCATAAAGGTTTGCCCTTTGCTAACAGATCTGACTATAGGCGATGCTGTTAATACTGATGAATATTTAGCAATACAAATTCTGTATCTGGTTGGATACTTATTTCCTCCAAATGAGATATTTCTGTGAAGATTGTCACATGCAGCTCTTCGTGCTATTTTTAACACATCCATTGAATTCAAACACTTTGGGGAAGAAATGTGATACTAGCATTTGTTTGGAAAGCTTGTTGCAAGAATGGCATAAACTTTATGTATGCACACAGAATCATACAAAATAAAGTAGAATTTCCAGGAGGATTTTGTCAACAGTTTTTATTGAGTTTGGGTACAAACTTCTTAGAAGGAAAGGGAAGGCAAGGGAAAGGAAGACAAGGAAAGGGAAAAAAATGGTTGTTGGACAAAAGATGAAAATGTGTATTAACATTTGAAAATGCAGGGTAAAGTTAGAGTATATAAGCGCAACACAACATACTAAACACGTAAGATGTCTTCAGAAATATTTAAACCAGTGATTGTCAACCTGAGAATCTGCATTTTGTTTGAAAACCATTCACTTCATCAAAGGAGCTTGTCTCCTTTAGCAGAAAGACCAGCATCAGAGTTCTTTTTTCTCCTTCCCATTCCCCTCCTGTGAGGAACAGAAAAGAAGAGGAACCAAAATCAAATAGGTGGGAGAGGAAAAGTGGTCATTAAGTAACACAAACTAAAAGCCTGAGCAAAGTGTTACAGCATCATACTGTGCTCAGGGTGAGAAATCTATCTGCAAAATAGAATGATACTTGTAGTTATGACTGTAGAAGAGCATAGCTATGATTATGGTTATGATTATTTTGTGGAAATATGTTGAAACTTCAATGTCATATGAGCTTAATGCAGAGAAAAATGAAGACGCCAAATTTGTAGAAAAGAGAAATGCAGAAACTGATCTGAAGCTCGCTTGATAGATCATTCTGTAAAGGCATGAGGGAAAGGGGAAGTGTCTCCCACTCTTTTTGAAGAAAATATTTTACTTCTGTGAAGTAGGCAGTGTACATGAAGTATAGTGGTTCTTGCCTTGGCCACACCAGTGTAAAAAAGGTCAGTCAAGTTAACTTATACTGCAACTGAAAAGCCTTTTTGACACCTAGGGGATCCATTTTAACAACTATACGCTCACTCTATTTGATCCTATTGCGGCTTAGAGTAAAACAAATGTGATTTTGTTTTAAAGTACTTTTTACCTATATAAATAAAAACACTTCTACATTTCAGTAGCAAAATCCAACCTCAGAAAGACATAAAGGAAATAGTCCATATTTCCTCTATTTTGAGAGTTGGTTCACATCATTAAGAGTCTGATATTCTTGTTCATAAATCAAGCAGTTCTTTTATTAAAAATAAATAAAATAGATTTTGTTGAACTTGTTAATGCACACTAATGTAAACAGTGCAAAAATGTGGGTTTTTTTGTCAAGAGTATACTGGGCCTCTAGGCAAATAGTGAAAGTGATATGAACTTGACAAAATAAAACAAAGTAAGAAATGACAGAATTAATGTTCACACAACTAAGTGAAGACGTGTTCCTTTTTGTTTGTGAAATATGAAATCCTCAAAGAAAATAATTTAAACCTACGGTAAAAAGTTTTGTCACGAGAGTAATAAACACCTTGCTTTTCTGAGTCTGTTTTTTTCTTCCTATTTTAGCCCCAAAAGAATGGCTCGCCTAAAACATTTTCCTCATTTTGAGCAAAGGAGACAAAACTGACTGCAAAGGAAACAGTTATTTCGGTAATGACTCCACAAGGTGTGCATGATAAAACATCACCACTGCAGTTTTTGTTGGTTTGTTGTGGTTTTTTGTTTCCCTAAAACTGAACTGTAGAGCTTACAAGAACAATCATTTTTCCATTTCCCCCTCCTCTTTATTTTTACTTTAATCTAACTTTTCTGCCCAGAGCTTTCTCTGGTTCCTCTCCCCATCCACTCGTCTTGGCACTCCAGGGTAGAAGTACACTCTACTCATACGCCTGAAGACAGGTGCTTTGTGCACTCCCAGGATGCTAAACTTCTTAATATTAAGGACAATAGTGCTATGCATCTTCTGCTTATGGTAAGTTTAGGCTTTTTTGCTGGAGAGATGTCAGACCTGTCTCAGTGATATAGCTTTAAGTGGAGCAGCGAGTGTAAATTTGTTATTCTGGGTGAAAATATGGAGCATGCAGCATTGCCTGAGACAGCTATTAATGTTCTGTTTACTGGCTCCTGGGACATGCAGCATCACCATCCTTTCCAAAGATAGCTGAATGCAGAACATCCGAGAGATTAACTAGGAAAGACCAGGAAAAGCCTGAAGATGAACATACAATAAGAACTGTAAGACAGAGTATAAAAATTATATCAGCTGTGAAAGAACAAACTTGAAAGGAAAATAAAAGGGGAAAGGAAGGCACCGGAAACAACAAAAAGTCAGATATGTGTTAATACTCGTAGGTGTATGATATACAGCTGAGAGACAGTAATGCAATATACAATTACATCCTTGCTTTCCATTCAAAGTGTTTCACTGAAGAAGCGTGCACTCTCGTCTGTACATTGTGACTGATATATTCAGTGCTTGTTTCTTCTCTTATCTTTGCAACTTCTTTTTCTTTTGACACTTAAAAGCACTATTTTTAGTATTTTGAGACAAACAACTAATGCTTCCTTTAGCTGTTGTTTTGCTGAGGTACCTTAGGGCGGGTATGACTTTACACTCCAAACACCTACAGAGCTTCTGTCCTGAGCAGGAGGAAAGGGGACATCTTCTCACAAATCCCTTGACCTGTCACAAAAACAAAGGTCAGAAAATTACAAGTCCTTGTTTCAGCATTTTCCAGCTGATACATGTGATCTCTGTAGTTTTAGGGATGGCAGCACCAGACTCCTGTGATTGGTGGAACCTGGGATTTTTTGACATTTTAGTCTGACTTTTTTAGCCTATAGAATCACGAACTGAAGACCTTGAGTGTTAAAAATGTGGGCTTTAGAGAGAAATAATTTATTGCAACTTGTGAAGAGCTAATATTTTATTTCTGTGGCTTTTATTCAGAGGGTAGATAATGAAGTAAACATCTATTCCCTTCCACTGGTGAATAGTGTGAAGGAACGTTATTCCTATAGGTGGAATGCTGCCAGAATCACCCTGGCAATGTGAAGCAATCAATAACAAGCTAATCAATACACAGTGACTGCACAGAGATTCTTTGGTTTAGATCTCCACAGATGTGAATTTCTTCCTTAACTTATATCTCTCTGTATAATACCTATATCACATATACATACACGTGTAAACATCCACACACCCACACATAGTCATAAACATAGCTGGTTACTAAATTTAACCTTTGAAACTTTTCTTTTATATAACTTCTGTAGCTTTAGCCGAATGCATATGCTTATGTCTATACATCTGTGGGTTTTTTTAGCTCTATGCTATCCCCAACAGCAATTGATACAAGTTATTTCTTTTTCTACATCTACCAATTCTAGCAAAGCATAAAATATCCAGAAAGCCAAAACAAAATCTGGTTGTAATAAGCTTGATAGTAGTATGTAGCTAGACAGCTAGAAATTGAGTAGTCTAAACTATAAATATGCATCTTTGCACTGAGCTGCCCTGAAAATGGTCAATATACTCATGGAAACTTATTTTTAGTGAGGTGTGGGGAAAGAATGTTAGAGTAACTGTATGTGTTCATAAGTGTATTATATTAAAATACATTATTTATTCATTTTGGCTTATTGATATATAGCAGTTATTTTACAGAGTTACTTTACAGAAGATAGCAGTAAACCAAAATTAAATATTCATACCAATAGAATGATTAATCTATTTAGCATTTATATCTAAACTGAAAACTATCTTTTTCTTCTTTATAAACACTAACAACAAAAAACCTCAAAAGCAGAACAAAGAAGTAAGAAATAAAAAAGAAAGAGCAGATTAAAATAATTCTACATTAGAAAAATGTGAAATAGAAGATAATTTTCATTACAATTCATGATGGAACAGATTAATTCTTTAGACTCTTCAAGGCACTTTGGTATCATGGTGATTAGTTAAGGAGTGAGTTATTAAATATTTATAATTGCCTTCAAATTACTTTCAGGAAATCAATCAGCAGATATACTTAACCTCTGTAAATAAAACAGGTCTGTCAGCACTAGTTTTGTGTGATAACTTAAAGAAGATGTGACCAATTTGAGAATCCTTTTACTCATCGCTGGATTGCCAGCATGCTTTGATTTATTAAGAGAGCTGAATTTTCAGCTGAACCTTTGAAGTGTACATTGGGAGCAAAGAGAAAACCCAGTGGAGAGTTGTCTCTGGATAGTTAGAAGTGAGGCTAAAGCTGCCTGGTATAAAAGTTTCTGCATATATTCTGTAGTTACTTTAATATTCCAATTCCTCTTTCTCTTCTTTCTTTTCTCAAATTATTAACTTGAATTAGGACAGAAGTATTAACGAGGGTTAATTAATTGAGTTATGAAATCACTCAATTTTATTATATTGAAAATAGATCATCACTGCCACAGTTCCTTTCCCAGAACAGAGGATGCTCTGGGTCTGACAATACTTAGTGACTTTTCATGGCAGCACAGCATTTCGGGGACAGCAAAGCCATTATTGTTGCCCATTTTTTCCGCTGCTATATTTTATCATACTTAGGAGTTACACACTGCAATTCCACTTGTGTGTGTCCTGTATTCAGTAAGCAGGCTTTGACATTACAGTTCAACTTTCAGCACAGAAAGCAGTGTCAACTGATCTTTCTGTCACATGAAATTCATAGCTGAAAATAAAAAGGAGGCTTTTAAAGAAATGTTAATCCAACCAGCAAAGGGTGGTGCCTAATACTAAAGTAACCTCTGTTGCAGTCAAAACACGTGACGTTATGTACTAGGCGTCTTTGTGTTATGTGGTACTGAGCTAATGAATAGTTAATAAACCCAGTCCTAGTGCCTTCTGCCACAGTAGACTATACTTACTTGACCATAAAAGCCAGATACTTTTTTTAGCTAATTTTCCTCCAGTGTTGTGAATTTTGTCATTGTGGTCAGTTTCAGTAACAGAGGTACTGTGTCTCCTGCTTGACTTGACCTGTACAGCCTGACACTTTCCTGGAATAGAAGGTACGCATTTAAAGATGACTTGGAAGATAACTTTTCCTTCTTGGGTAAATCACAGCATGGTAGGGGTTGGAAGGGACCTCTGAAGATCATCTAGTTCATGTCAAAGCATGTTCACCTAGAGCAGGCTGCACAGGACCTCATCCAGGCAGGTTTTGAATATTTCCAGAGAAGGAAACTCCACAACCCCTCTGGGCTACCTGTTCTAGTGCTCTGTCACCCTCAGAGGGAAGAAGTTCTTCCTCATGTTCAGACGGAACTTCCTATGCTTCAGTTTGTGCCTGTTGCCTCTTGTCCAGCCTTAAGATATTTAAAAGCAATTATAAGGCCCCCTCGCAGCCTTCTCTTCTGCAGGCTAAACAAACCCAGCTCCCTCAGCCTTTCCTAGTAGGAGAGACGTTCCAGTCCCCTCATCATCTTTGTAGCCCTCCGCTGGACTCTTTCCAGTAGCTCTTCATCTTTCTTGAACTGGGGAGCCCAGAACTGGAGAGAGTACTCCAGATGGGGCCTCACAAGGGCAGAGTAGAGGGGGAGGAGAACCTCCCTCCACCTGCTGGCCACAAAACCCCTAATGCACCCCAGAATGCCATTGGCCTTCTTGGCAACCAGGGCACACTGCTGGCTCATGGTCAACCTGTCGTCCACTAGCACACCCAGGTCCCTCTCCGCAGAGCTGCTCTCCAGCAGGTCAGCCCCAAGCCGGTACTGGTACATGGGGTTGTTCCTCCCCAGGTGCGGGACCTGGCACTTGCCCTTGCTGAACTTCATTAGGTTCCTCTGCACCCAACTCTCCAGCCTGTCCAGGTCACGCTGAATGGCAGCACAGCCTTCTGGTGTATCAGCCACTCCTCCCAGCTTCGTGTTATCAGCAAACTTGCTGAGGGTGCACTCTGTCCCTTCATCCAGGTCATTGATGAAGAAGTTGAACAAGACTGGGCCTAGTACTGACCCCTGGGGGACACCACTAGCTACAGGTCTCCAACTAGACTCAGCACCGCTGATGACTACCCTCCGAGTCCTGCCATTCAGCCAGTTGTCAATCCACCTCACTGTCCAGCCCACACTTCCTGAGCTTCCCTATGAGGACGTTATGGGAGACAGTGTCAAAAGCCTTGCTGAAGTCAAGGTAGGCATCATCCACTGTGAGAGTAGGTCAGGTAAAAAGGGAGTTTTGAACATGGTTCCCTACGCTGTTAGCTACATGAGCACCTACATAATATTTGGATCCCTATTGTTCAAGGGTAATTCAGTGTAAATTCCCTGAATACTTTTTATTGCAGTATTTTACGTAGTCCTACATAAAAAACACTAAAAATAGTACTTTTTTGACATCATCAGGGTTATTTCTGTTCGTATTCTCTAACCTATAAAAGACTCATTTAAATTAATCTGATTAATGTTTTCCTCACATACCATGCTAATTGTATAAAATTTCAGTAAACATGATACTTAATTTCATGACACTAGTATTCAACTATGCAAAAGTGAGGAAGTCAAGGTCCTGGAGTCAAGTCCTTTTAAAATGTCAGTCATGTAATGAAAATGGCATACTAAAAATAAACAAAAGATTGTTGATCTGTGGGCTTTTTACTTTGTATTCAAATATTTTAAACTCCTGGGTATCAGAATTCTGACTCTAAGACACAGTAATGAGGTCTGACATAAGTAGACAGCTACACTGTAATGAGGAATAATTGGCTCTAATATGTACTCAGTGGAAACTGCAATTGTACAGAATAAAATGTATTTTCCATTCAACAAAACATTAGATAGCAAAAAGTTTGTAATCTGTGAAATGACATGTAGAGTCACAAGACACCATAAACATCAAAAAACTTTGCAACACTCATTATAAAGAAAAAACTTAAATAAGTTGACAAGGATAAAATAGTCACTGTATTAAACCACTACATAATATAACATCTATAAGATTTATGAGTGCAACTCTTTTGAAAATATGATCAAAGAAAAAAGGTGGATTATACTCTGCAATAAATCTCATATACATTTTTTTCAATATGACAGAAAAGGTTTAAAATGCAGTCAATACTGTAAAGATATCAACATCTCTTTTTTTTACACTGGACTAGAATAATAGGACGTCTCAAGGTCATCGATGGTTTACAGTTCTGCTCCTGATAATTCTATGCTGCATTCAGAGAAAGCTTGCCTGGCTCAGACCCTATTCAGTCATGTCACTGAGGGTGAGATTCATCTGGCCAAATCTAGACATCTCTTTGTACATGTGGCCAGTAATCTAAAGCTCTCTTTATAAACAAAGGAGAGATTGATACCTCCAGCATGCAATTCATCTCCTGAAGTAGATATTTAAAGTAGGTTGTATGAATCATGCCCTACATTGTCTGTTTCTTTCTACTAAATATGAAGGGATCATAGAGGGGGAACATCACAGGTAGTTATCTCTGCAGTAGATACCTAAAGATAGGTTAAATGAAAAGCACCCAAACGTCCACCCACAGGAATAAGGGATTATAGCAGATGGCTATTTGTTGCTATTTCCAGTGTGAGTGGGTTTTCAGTGAAGTTGGTCCAGCCTTGACAAGAAACATTCAGAAGTCCTTTTGTGTATTGAAGTGTAAGAAAACTCTGGTTAGAAACACATGATAGTGTTTCTAACTATAAACATCGGCAGATTATTGACACAAGTGTTGTTGTAATGAAAAAAGTTACATTGTCAGAGTATGGCCATCTTTGAACAGCAAAAAATAATGAATCCTTGATGTTGAGCCATGAAAACTTTATGATAAAGAGCAATAGCTCTACAGCTCAACTTGATCATTAAGTTTACTTAAACTGCTGTATTTTTATTATATGAAGCAATAAAATTGTTTGAGGTGTATTGTAAAATTGTACTGTATTCTCTTAAACACAGAATTCAAGGCCCTATCCCACATTCCTACCCTCTAACAGCAGAAGAAATTTGAAGGCTTGTTGAAAGATGCAAGTATTTAAGAAGTCAGTAATGTGTTTTATTCCCAGAATTCTTAGTAAAATGAACTGAGGAACTGTTTACTACTGTGCTGACAGCTTTAGATTGAAATTATAAGAATTTATGGATGATGAGAGTCTGCATCTACTTTGGCAACAGCGTGTGACTGTGGTGGAAGGGATGGTATTTATTTCTGCCACATGCTCTCGTATTTCTGTATGAATGATACTAAGGAACACGAGCAAGTTCATGTAAGGTTACAATACAGGAGAATGAACTCCTGGCTCCCACGCTATTTCTTTGGTTCTAGAGTTTTATACTGCAATTTTCTTGCCGTGTGTATTTTCAGGGAGCAGTGCGGGCTGGCAGCTCCCCGGGCTCAGTGTGCAGGGGGCTGTGGGGGCTCCCCAGGGTGTCAGGGCAGGGCCTGGCAGGCAGGGCCCATCCCACATCCCAGCCAGGAGCAGTGCAGCCGGCGGGCACCAGCGCAGGCCCAGGCCCGGCTGTCGGGCACTGCCCTGGGGACAGGGAGAGGCCGAGGCTGGGCCGTGTCCTTGGCCCTTGGCTGGACCCAGCTCAGTGGGGCTCATGGCCAGGCAGGGCCGGTCTGTGGGGAGCTGGAGACTGGCCTAGCTGTGGTCTCGCCGGGGCAGGGGCTGGCACCCCTGGGAGGCTGAACAGGGTAGGGGGAACCTCACAGAGAGCTGTCAGGGACAGTCAGGGCTGGTGGTGCCCTCAGGGCCCTGATGTGCATATTTCAGTTACTTTAAGTTCACTTTATTAATTTACTGCACTAGCCTTTTGTCTAAACTCAGTTTTATGTTTCTTGTAACCGATGAATCAGTTTTACAGAGTGCTAAAAGTTTTTGCCTATAATTATCTCAATTGAATTTAATTTGCTTTAATAACCTTAATGGAATTAATTTATCTTCTTACCTTGCTTCCAGATTTGTCCACTTTTTTTTTCTTTTTTTGGTGGAGTTTGCACACACAAAGGTTGTAGTCACTCAAATACACTGAATTCAGGCTAACACCGGAGACAATCCCTTCATGTTTTACCACACAAACATTTTTAGCTTTCAATGTTTACAAGAGAGAATCCTCTAATGTTAATCTGTGATTCCACAAGCAGCTTAAGGAAGCTCTGGGATGAGAACAGAATCGTATGTCAGACTTTGAAAAAGGTCTTTGCTAAAAAGACCAGCTCAAAAGAGCCCTTGCTGGTTTCCATGTTCTGTTTGTGTAACCAATCTCTTCTACAATTAAAAAGTCAGGAAGTATTTTTTCTTAAAATATACAATGTGCAGTCTATTCTTTTGTTTGCCTCACAACTAATGTTGTCTTAAAATACCTTTTAACATAATGATTTCCACCTGTAAAGTCACACTTTGAGTAAAAATATTAAAGTTAATGTTACAGTTAATACTATTCTACCTATGTAGATACTTAAATTTAGTATTAATAAATTATCTTTCCATGATTATTATGTTTTTCTGCATTTCATAGGTGGGTAGACTTCAAAATTAGGAGATTCTAGTGTGACACCTAGGACAACCAGAAAAGTTGTAGGATCTGAAAAAAAGAGGTACATCATGTCAAGGACAAAAATAAGGTTAGAAAATGAGAAATTTAGACAACTGCCAACAGGCCAAAATTTAGTCCACTGCCAACAGGCCTAAATTTCTGATAATGCCGTAAAAGTATTTATCAGAATTTTGTAGGTAAAGTTGTAACAGCGAATAATGCATTAGCAGTCTGTTATGGATCTCAAATATGGATGAAGTTCAAAGCAGACAAGATTATACATACATACTACATCTAGACGTTTTGAGACTATTGGTTCTGTTGTCTATTTTTGTAACTTACAAGATATAAATAAAAGGACTTGTGAAATTATCTCATTTATTGTCTATCAAAACCTGATGAGGCTCATCATTGTCAAATATCGTAAGTGCTTCTTCTATTATCTGGTTATTTATATCTTCAAATATTTATGATATACCCTTCATTTTTGAGTGCATTGCCTCTTATTCATTATTCCTTATCAGATATGTTCCTTAAAGATCCTAAAAGCCTTGCCTTCTCTTTTCTGAGCTTTTCCTAATAAACACTTTTCAGACAGACAGATGCCAGGGTGTCCCGATCCAGTATCAGGGAGGTTTCGATGAGATCCCAGGAGATGAGATTAAGACGCAAATGCAGTCAGATGCCGTGCAACCTTGTAAACTTTATTTCGGTGAACCGGGAATCGGAGGTCAGGCGGGGACGGCAGCAGGGGGAGGAGAAGATGAGACAGAAAAAACAAGGGGTAAAATCGGAAAAACCTCAGCGGGCGAGGAAAAGAAGTGGGGGGGGTGGGATCAGTTACCAGCACCACGGATTCGACGATGTCCAGCGATGTCTGGTTGTCTCAGTCTCTGTGCAGGCGTGGAGGCCCTGGCAAGGGTGGAGCCCAGCAGTGAGGCAGCGAGGAGGAGAGCAAGAGGGAGAGAGAGAGAGCTCCGAGGAGCACGTGCAGCCCTTTTATAGGGGCATTTACGCATGAGCAGAGCATGTCCAAGTACGTGCAGCTCGTGCCATGGGTGCTGCCCGCTTAGACAAGTCCACTCTTGCCCGTCCACGTGCTACTCTGTGCGCAAGCACTTTCCTGCAGGTCGTTGTGGCGGTATTTTCAGAGGCCAGGAAGAGACGACAATGGCAATGTCGAGACAAAATCAGTTCGTAGCGGTCTTCTACACAGGGGAGAATAATTATTTTTTGGGTGTTATCTGTTGTACTTAAATGGGTGGTAAGAACATCACACAACAGAAGCCCAGGGGGTGTAGTGGAGAAACAGAAATGAAAAGTAAAAATAACCACTAGGAAAAGCTGGATAATGAAGGAAATCAAATTAACCTGAGTGACACAGTGAATCATTTGCATGCAATTTTTCTCGTCGCCAAGTGGTCTTTTGTGTTCGAGCTAGGTATGAAAGTCAGTCCTATTATATACTAATCTGGAGAGAGAAAGTCTGATTCTTGGAGATTATTCTTTGGAACAGTGTGTTAGAATTTGATATACATTTCTTAGTGACAATAACAGGAGCTGCAAGTCACAATCCCCATTCACCATCTATTGTCATTACTAAGCACTATCAATCACAAAGCACTTGTATGTCTACTGCACAGGCTATTCAGCCTGGAAGCTACTTGTATTTAAATATTTTTTTATGAATTTATATATAGATGCAAGCATCCTATTTTAAGCAGAATTCCCTTAAACTAACAATGAGAAATGTTTTCAAAACAGTTAGACATTTGTGAAATTCTCATCACAGTTCAGCTTGAGCTTGGTAATTTAAAAAGAAAATTGGTCTCATTTCACCAGGAAAAGAGGAGTAGAGTTCCCCAAACACACTGCAGTAGCTATCACAGCAGAAAGATTCACTTCTGATAGAGGACAAGTGTAGCACTCATTCTTTAATCCTCTCTCTAGTTAATTCTCTGTGAGTATCATCAAGGCTGTTGCAGTACTGCCCTCCCTCCATTTTTTTCATGGACTTATCAGAAGGCAGCAGGCTATAATTTTGGCTTAGTAGATATTGCACACTTTGTTCCTCTTCAAGACTTACCGTATTACTTCGGAGTTTCTGGCCAAACTCAGTTCTTGTGCTGCTTTCCAAAGCATTCAAAGGATTTGGCATGACAGTGCCATCTCAGAGTCCAGATTCTAGAATTTCCTTCTGAAACACATCTGTGCTGGTCAACTCTCCTTTTCAAAGGTGCCATAAAACATAATGCTCCAAAGGAAATATTTAATATTTGGTACACGCTGTCTGACTGTGTTATTGCGATGCTGATGAGATTAACTTCAGCATCTTAGGTTAAGCATCTTGTTTAACTTAGTCATACTTAATCATATTTCCTATGCTCACTTTAGAAATAGGTTCCTCTGGTGGGCAACTAATTTCACTAACAAGCCATATGTCTTGGTTGCTGAGAGACCCCACACAGAGCTTAGTTTAGACTAGAAGTGTAACTTTTAAATAGTTAAAGTCTATTTTAGGTGAGGTGAGTTATTTCAAGTGGTTCAAGGAAATTAAGTCAACAGTGAGACAGAAAAGCTACCAGGACTTGGCTTTTATTTGCAAAAAATTCTGTTTCCAGAAAGTTAAGAGAAGTGACTTTGCTCCTTTGCAAGCTCAATGATTTTATGAGATCTCAGAGAACTCATAAAAGAACTGTTCTCTTCAAGAACACCAGAAGGTGCATAGAGGCAGTCAACTGCAAAGTGAAAAGAAATAACTCACAAGGGTGGTCAGTTGTTTATGAATGATCAGAAACTGTAGGAAAGAGAGGAAAGTATTTAGTACTTTGCCTCCGTTATTATCATACTGCCATCCAGGAAACATGAGTTTCAAAGCTGTGACTCTTTCAGTCTAGCAGGATAAAACTGACCTATAGTGGCAGTCCATGTTGTCTGTTCTGGATGGGTATTTCCAGTTCAGGCTATCGCACACACAGAAGTACATCGATGACACCTCAAAAACTGCAGGTTAGAAAGATAAAAAAGTAAACAAAAGAGACAAAACCAATGACACTGGATGAAATTCATACTGTATATCAGCAGGATGATCAGGGATAGCATGATGCCAAATATTCAGCTGACGGTTGTCAATCTGAAACTCACACACTTAGGGAATGCCCTAGAGAAACTACAGATTTTCTTTATCATTCATGTGAATATTAACATTCACAATTGAGATATACTTCATATCTTTGCTTGCTGGATGCTGACTCCGAAAGTTTCTGGTATAAAAACCTCTCCTTTTCTCAAAAGCACTAAAACCAGAAAAGACTAATAGATTTCAAAAGACACTTTCAAAAGGAAACTACATGTTCAGAATTATTTGTCTAAGCAATGTTTACTTACCTGTTTACTTAGCTCTACCCAGGCAGAACATCTTCTGACATATTCTAAGAAATAGTGGAATAGAAGAGAAACCCAACATCTGCTAAGTTTAACTCAAGACTTCTTTCAGTAGGGGTAAAAAACCAGTTTATTCTGAAATATTGATGAAGAAGAGCTACCAGAATATTGAAATTCTGAATGTAAAGCTGCCAGAAAATATTTCACCTACAAAGAAGCAACAGATACACCTGTGGTTTTTTTTTTTTTCTGTTGTATCCGACTCTGAGGGTTTTTCTGTTACAAAAAACTGTTGCTCTTGTTACTTGTCTAATCACACCTACCTGCAGTATTAAGGGCTTCTTTTGCTGTTGCAAGTGTTCTTACTGTGAGAAAAAAATACAGGAAGATCTGCCTGGAAACTGACTGAGTTTCACAAACTCAGAGCAACATACAAGAGTTGATGGTAGAAAGTGTGAGTAATTTAATTTTTCCATACCTTTGAGACTGACTTTGAACATCCTTTGCAAGATCTGAAGTGAAGTCTGGCATATTGTTTTACACAAGTACACATAATTGTGCTTTGCAGTAATTTGAAACAGTCTCTTACTAAAATCTGAGCATGAAGGTCTGGTATAACACATGAAAGCAGAGAAAAATCTTTTGTAATGTGTGAAAGTTGTTGGTTTTGTACAGGAGCAAGGATAATTTTTCATATGAAATTAATTGCATGGGTGAATAGAGAACCTACTGGGTAATACTGACCTTAAGACTCATCAAGGACAACAGACAGATGTTTCCTGGGTGGCTTGCTATGAAGAATTTCTTTTAACTAATGCTCAAAGTAAAGATAAACACAGAGTTCTCATGATTTAAACTGAAAACTAACATAAATGGATCCACAGTGACACAGAGATCAGCTGTTTACCCATCTCTGTTCTGAGGTAGTTTATACATGGAGGATGGGAGAAGGAATTAAAACTCGCTTGAGTGACTTAATACCGGAAATTTACAGGTTCATGTCTTTGGCTGTTTGGAAAAAAAAGAGATTTTGCTTTATATGAAAAGAGAATTTTAAGTAAGCATTTAAAAAAAAGGCGTGGGTGTTGGCAAAATATCTCCTTAGCAAACCAATTGATTATATAAATTATGAATGTTCAAGAGTATTCTTGTAACCAATAATTGCCTCTTTCCTGCACAATTAGGGAGAGATGGTAATTTTTAAGATGATGGTAATTTTACTGGGAACTGCCATAGTGCCACTAATTAAAAGAAAAAGAAAAAGATTTTCTTTGCCCTGTATCCCTAAGACACCAATTCTCCAAAATCTTGCCATTTGAAATAGGCTAACACTTTCTTCTTGCTGTTCACGCGATTGATAAATAAACAGGTAAATATTTGCAATAAGCACCACTGCCGACAGTGATTCTTCTGAAATACTAGCATCTATTATATTTGAGAAAAACAAGTAGATCTTTCACCTGGATAAGATTTTAATAGGAATAAGCAAAAGTCCTATTACTTTATAGCTTTCAATTGACCAGACCATTTATTTTTCTTTCAGCTGCCGTCAACATGGTTTATCCCATACTACGTTTTGGATTATCTCCTTATTGTCCCCTTTCTCTTCTTTATCATTTGAAGAAGCCTGTAGCGTCCTGATCATGAATTTGCTGACAGCCACCATATCCCATCCCAGCTGCACTGGGACAAACTTCAAGCAGTTCTGTTTGAATTAGCATCAATAGATTCACATACTCATTCAGACTTCTGCAAACCTTGTAATAGTCTTCCCTTTTCTTTATCCCTCCTCCACATACCTTCCATTTACTCTTTGCCAACTTTTTAATATTATTTTTTCTTTTATTTTTTATATCAAATGTAAAACTTGCATCCTTCTTCAAGAAACCTTCTGCGATTTTAGTCTGCTTTGGCTTTTTGTATGGTATTAAAAAATAGAAAAGACCTATTAATATGGCTTAAAATCCGTGGGAGGAAGGACAAAAGGACATTGCTCACTCTGTGGAACTTTCTCAGCTGAACACTGTGTAGTATTGCTCTGAAGGAGGGGGGTGAACAGCTGGTGACCTTAAGGAAATTGTGCGGGGCAGCTGTTTCTTATGACGACATCTATGCTCTCCAGCAGGGAAAGTCAGGGGGCCACAAAATACAATTTTGGGGATCCAGGGCAGGAGGATGGTTGCAGTAACACCTGTGTATAGCCACACAGAGGAGGAGGATGCATCTTCAGAGGTCAGTTTAGGGCAGAAGACCTCTTATGTTACCTGAATCACTTTCTGGAGGAGCTCATTATTCTCTGCTGACCACAGAGGGAGACTTGCCTTAGGCACAAAGGTTCGGTGGCAAAAGACATGCAGCGTGCATGCTCCTTAAGAGGAAATGTGGACTGCTTTCTATATCTATGCACTCTGTGCTACAAGCACAGGTTATTGTGGATGCCACGGCCTTCCTAGTTATTGACTCTTATGCCCATTCTGATGCTGTTTAGCTGCGTAAACAGGGGTAGCTCTGTAGGGCTCGGTGGAGTTGTGCTAATTCCTGTGAACTGCTGCTCTAGCCCATGGAGCACTGGGAGTGCTTTTAGCTTTTCTGTGGGTTCTCCGAGTGTTCAGATATCTTTTTTTCTCAATCATTTGCAATGTTACATCAAGGCTTGATCTGGTCATGGACTTGAAAGCTCCTACATCTGTGCTGGCTAGTTGATTGTAGCTGTTTGTCAAAGTTTCTGTTGCTGCCGCAGGCAGCGTACCTTCCCTTGTTCTTTTTAGCAATTCTCACTGCCTCTGTCCCTTTCCTGTTCATGCTGCTAAGTAGGAGAGTTTCCCCCAAATTGTCAGATCTTGAAACACCTCATCTCACTGTTGTCTTTAAAAAACTGGGGAAAGAAAGGAACACATTTTTGTTGAGGATACTTTCTTACTTGCAAACTCTAAAAGTTACCTCTGTGGCCTTGTTATGAACTGTCAGAGATGACAGGAAAAAGATAGATAAGATTTTAAAAGCTGTCTAAGATCGTTAAGACATTCAGTACTCATTAAAATTAGTGGTAATTATGCCTCTATTACAGTCATTTCTGAAAATCACAACCATATGTACTTTTAAGGTCCATTACCCAGAACTGCTTTGGTGCTGTGGTCTGAATAAACATTTCTTCCCTGTTTCTGTCCCCAACTACAGCCATAAATAATAGAAGGATTCTTTTACTGCATACGTTTGTTGTGTATCAATTGACAGGTTCCCAGGTTCACAAATTACTTTTACATAACTTGAGACATCTAATTTATTCATGCTTTTTTCAGAAATACCAGACATATCTTTCTACTCACCAGAGGATCAGAGCCTGCTGGAGAATTTATATACTGCATATTTGCGTATCTACTGATCCCTTTGCACTCTACCTCAGCTAATAATAAAAGATAGTTTATTTTATTTCATTTTATTTCATCTCTTTTTTTTTTTTTTTTTGGTGTTTGCCTCCCTCCACCTGTTTTTCTCCTCGTATGAACACAGTGGTTGATTTACATTTTAAAAGCAAGTTGTCTTTTGAAACTCTCTATGGGAAAAGAATTCTTTTTGTATTTCTGAGCTGCGTTTTCTTTGCAGGCAGATAAATGGCAAATGTGGAGAAATTGGAAAAAAGAAAAGACAATGGCTTTGATTTGTTTTACATTTTCCATATCCCCAAAAAAGGTTTTGATCTTTCTGTCCCAACAATAGGGTTCAGTGTCTTTCAGTAAACACAATGGTACCTTATGAGAGGGCATAACAATGCCCAACTTTCAGACTAGCTCTTATTTCTGAGTGGTCCAGAGTGCTTTGCAAAAATACCATAGGTATAACAACTACAATGTTTCCTATCTGTTTACTTACATTTTCTATATTTTGGGGCACAGGCTTTAAAAAATAATCCGTTTAGGGCCAAGTCTTGCCTAATTTTGTGGTTTATGGTCAATTAATGTCTTCTACTTTATTACTGCATTTAAACGCAATTTTAAATTATAGTCCTAAGTGATTTTTTTTGTCTTTAAGGTATTACAAATTGAAATGCACAAGCATGAACTTGGCTTTCCTCTGTGTTGCAGTGATATCCTGACATCTTGCAAGCAGATCTGGATTCCATTATGATATTTTTTCTATCTCTGTATTTAAGTGGTTCTGCCATCTTTTTGCTTATGTGGAAAACTGACTACTATTTATAAACACTTTGAATTTTAGATAGTTTAACTAAATGACTTGTGTTATCTCATCTCCTTTGCTTCCATTTAGATCGGCAAAAGTGCTGGAATTTAATGTGTGTCCATGAAAATCGAAGATGCTGATTAACATCAACCATGAATATCAAAGACTTCAGTTCAGACCACTGACCTTTGAATCAGACTTGAAAAGCTACATGTTTTGCTGATGTGAATGGTCAAAGGCCTTCTTCACTGTAGTGTATTGGCCTACAAAATCTGTGTACCTGTGAGTTCTAGATGAACTTCACACTAATTGTCAGCAGTTCATTTGGGGTAAACTCTGCAAACCCTGGAGTTCTGGACCACTGTGTTGCTTTCATATTTCTCTTCTTTATCCTGAAAAGACCCTTCTGGTCTCCCTGGTAATAAAATCGGTAGTATTTGTGCCTTTGGAGTTGCTCTGTTTTCTATTATCTAGTCTCCTAAGTGTAAAAGTACGATACAGAACGGGTATAACAAGCATCGTTTCTGTTGTATTCCTATTGAGCATTACTGCAAAGACTTTCACAATTGTGAAGTAGACAGAGCTGTAGAAACATACCATTTTCACAGCACCATAAAATGTCTCAGGGTGCAAGAGACCTCAGGAGGTTTCTAGTCTCATCTCCTGCTCAAAGTAAGGCTAGTTAAGAGGTCAGAGCAGGTTGCTCAGGGTAGGCCCTTTATCCAGTATGGTCTTGCAGACCTCCAAGATGAAGATTGCACTATCTCTCAAAGCAACCTGCTCAGCTGCTGGACTGTCCTCATGGGAAAAATGTTTCTCCTTATATCCAGTCTGAACCTCTCATTTCAGCTTATGCTCACCCATCCTTTCAGCAGAGACAACAGGTTCTGTGAAGACTCAGGCTCCATCTTACTGATGACTTCTTCTTAGGTACTGGGGGATACCTATAAGGATCCTACAGGGATCCTGTAAGGACCCTCCCAAAGCCTGCCCTTCTTGAGGTTGAGTTTTTAAGGAAGACTTCATGCACTTGCCCGCACCGATCTGGTGGTCTGTAATACATTCTCTCCAAGACATCTTGCTCACTGGCCTCTCCTCTGATCTGACCCACTAGTTATCACTCAGCTAATCGCATGCAAGAGGTCCACAAGTCTGAGCTGCTCCTTCACATAGAGGGCAGCCACTATCCCACCCTTGTTTCCTCATCCTGTCCTTTCTGAAGAGCTTGTATCCATCTATGCTAGCATCACAGTCAAGTGAGATGTTCCATCTCGTCCCAGTTGTACCTCTGGTTGCTGTACTGTGGGAGATGTGCTCTTGCCGAACGTCCTGCCACCCGCCACCACTGCAGAGTGAATGCATGCTTGAGACTGCCTAATCAGCAGTCACCTGCAGACAAAATGTTCAGGCACTCCCTAACTAGTATTGTCAGTGGTACAGATAGTGACAGAGCTCTGAAAATAACAGTCCAACAGTGGCTTGTTGAAGTAAGCAGCAAATGTATGGAATCAAACCTAATTTTACCTATAACTGGTATTCAGTTTTCCAGAATCTAGATGACACTGTGCCAATCCCATGAGATGGATGATTCTTAAAATATGTAAATATTTCCATTTGTAGGTGTCAGTACAACTGTGCTTAAAAATACAATTCTTTAAGATTTATTTTCTATGTTGAATACCATGTATTGTTGTAATTAAAGCCCACCAAGTGTTTTCCTTAGTAGGCAATAGATTTTTGGGATTGTATATTTGTCAATAAGGCCATTAGAGAGTCTTCTAGTGTTTTATGGTGCTGTACATCACAGGGCATGCCAGCAGATAGTCCCAGCTGTCACAGATGCTGTTTTCCTTCCAGAAGCAGGCAGAAAAGATACTGGAGTTTTATAATCCCTGTTACCCACCTTTTAGCTACAGGAAATGAGAACACTTGTTTTTGCCAAGAAATTAAAACTTTGCCCTTGTTGCAAACTTTTTTTGAAAAATGGGTAGTACTTTTAGGTTTTAAAATGCATTGCCTAAAATATTATACTTTATATTAAAGAGGGAAAAAACCTTCAAATCATGTAAGAGCAGAAAATTATACTGAACAGACAATAACCAAATTACACGTGCAGCAGTCTTAAGGTATATGAGTGCAAACCACATTGATTAATTAGAAACTACATAGCACTTGTCCAAATTTTATTGACGTTTATTTAAGCTTGCATTTGACTTGAACTGCAGAAATGAGGGGTGTGATATTATCTCCAAAAACCAGCAAAATGTCTGCTTCTAATTTGCTTAAAGATTTCAGAGAAGGAAAAGTTTTTAAAGGCTAAGATCTACATTGCTCACCTGCACCCCCGTAAATTCAGCATCAGTGAAACTAGTACATATACAACCCTGTGCAGCTGAGAAGAGTAAGATTCTGTAACAAACAATAAGCAGTTAATCACAGTCTGATTAGGACAGAAAATTAATGCCTAAAAGGGCATACCAAAAGTGATGCTACCCCTACATTTTTCTGTGTGTCAGCTGTTTCAAATAGGCCACCATCTGGACTTTCAAACAATAAAGGAGAGATAGAGATGTAGCTGAAGGAATACTGACAACATGCTCTCCATAACACCACCTTTTCAAGGGACATTTTATACATCTTACCAGCCATTGACCATTTTTTTTAATGAGTTCAATTTTCCAGTTTAGTTTAATTAAAAATTCCTCTGACAGGCTGTGTGCAGATGGTGAACTGATACTTGAATGTGCACTAGGACCAGTCATAAACCAGTGTTGGCTAGAATTCTTTTGAAGTACAGCTGTGAGGAAGACATTGCGCATGTGCTATACAGAGGCAAGACCAGCCTGGAAAGCATTTTGACTCAGATATACAACACTGAAACACAACTCCTTCTTTGATATTTCATTGATTTAAGTTTAGTGGTGGGAATAATTTATTTCTAGACTATAGTTTCTGATCAGGACCAGAATTCCTACCGAAACGTTTGGTTCCTATAAACTACTACATCTACAGAAATACTACACCCCCTTAGTGGGACTATTAAACCTTTACTGAGAGGTGATAATATATTTTTTGCTTTTCAGTGGGATAAAATAATGGGGGGCTTTGCTGCAGTTTTTTTTTCTTAATTGCAAGGTGGTAGAAACAATTAGTTCAATGTGGGGGTAAAAAACCCCAAACCTGAATGTCTCATTTCTTCTAGCTTTTAAATCCTGATGGAAGTGAAATAAGAGAGGATTTTATATCAGCCTTTGTAGGGAGTATAGCTAATGGTAGATCAAGGGTTCAGCCATGACCTCCTGTGACTCTGGGTAACGTCAGCTGAATCCACATCTCTCCCTCATCTTCACCTGCGTAGATGCTAGCACAGAATTTTTCAGTTTCTTCACTTCGCATCATTCTCCTAAAAAACAGCTCTACACCAAGGAAAACATAAAAACGATTGGCAATATTCTCTCAGTTTTTTTCTGGGAAATATGCTGTTTAGAAGTTACAATACTCCTCTGAACAGCACTTGGGTCCAGAGGGAGCAGGAACCATTAGCATGATGCTGGTGCTGAGTGCTGGCAGAGACTGTCCAGGCAGGAGCAGCAGGGTAAGGAGTAGACTTTAGAAGCCACTTGTGATGATGGACTAAACTAGATGACCCACAGAGGTCCCTTCCAACCCCTACTATTCTGTGATTCTGTGTATGTTAGAGTCAGATTTTGACAGAAAATCGTGAATCACAGTGAAATTATTTTTTGTGGCTGCACAGGTTTTGATCAGCAGATCGTGGTAAGCTGCTTATTGTTCATTGCAACTCTCTCAGTTGCACAATGGTATATACATACTAGTTTCACTGACTTTGAACTTGCACAACATTCTCGTGCAGCTCTGTGGTGTTACAACACAATGTTTCCCCTCACCTTACTAACATATGTAAATGGAAATAACCTGGATTATTTTTGAGTCTGTACTTGCAATGTCTAGAAATACAGTTTTGAGGTCATCAGTAGGTCTTTACTCTCTTTGGAATACCTTCTTCATTTCTGTTTTTTCTGTTATCTGTGTAGCCCAGAAACTGTACTTAACCAACATTGATCAGTTCTTGTGTATATTGGTAGATAAGTGGATTTTACATTGATGAGGCATATATACATGTTCAGTAAAGAGGTTATGGCATTATGAAAAGTAAATTGCGGTCACTAAATTTTAAGAATTCATACTTTGAGTATTAAAAAAAGTATAAGTAAGATTTATGTAAGTAAGTCAATTCAGTAAGACATACATTGAGTTCAACCTTTTAAGTAGCTTTGTGCTAGTCTTTGGTTCTTTTACAAAAATCAGAGACATTTTATTGCTTTTCAGTCAGCAGCGAAGTTACAGTCACAGTGAGATACAAATTGATTTTCTTTTTTATATGGTGATGCTTTTATCTGTTCTTCAGAAACATGGCCAGATAGTAATACAAATTTTCAAATAACATTAAAAAAAATATTTAATTAAAGACATACCATAAATATTAATGCAAACCAACATTTAAAAAATACAGCTTTCTCATTGGCTGTTTAAGGTATGAAACCGGTGATTATCCTACCACAAGAATACAGCTTGGGGGTGAGAATGATCTTTCATTAAAATAATTTCTTAAAATGCTTCAGGATGAAGTAATTTAATTGCTACTGTGCTACGTTATGAATACTTTATAAGCTGAAAATATTTATATGCACATTTTAAGGCTGAACTTTGATTTTTTATATATCATATTAAATAAAGAATAAAAGAGATAAATTTAGGTCTTCCTTCTCATTTTGCTTGACAAAAAGTATTTTAATTTAAAAGTATTTTAATAATTCATTTTAGCTTTTACAATCAAACATGAGTTTATCATTGTCTGTTAGTCATGTATTTCTTGATGTTGCACCATGGTCTGTGAAACTTTTTACATACATGAAAGAAAATTAGTCAGAGCTATTTCCAGGATCAAGGTTTTAAGAAATTATTTCCTATAGATGCACAGAGATCTATCCAAATCCTTCACTTGAATCATATGTGTTAATCCTCTGTGCATTAATGAAAGAAGGGACTCTTTATCACAGAACAATGGCTGTTCTTCTTAATACCTTATAATAAAAAGGAGCTTATAACTGAATGATTGTGTCTTATTGACAGTATGATTAGATTTTCCCAGAATTCTTATTAAATGTATTATGTTCTGGAAGAAAAAATTTGTGTAACATTAAGTCATTTTACTGTGAAATCTGTCAGCCCAGTGTAGAGTTACTTTTTACATAAGTCTGTTGTGCTCAGTTTTGATTAAGACTGTGTGTGGAAATTTTTAATATTTTCTTAGATATTTGTTGCAGAAGATGTGTAATAAAGGCATAAAAGAAAAATGTCTTGTGTTCTTGGAATGGGATGTTTTACCAATATGATCTGGAAACCTTTCGTAGGTAGCTACTGAGAAACAAGTTTTCCATTTTTCTGATGCCAATATGAGATTGCAAGAAAAATGTCCCAATCTAAAACTTCCCAATGTAGAATTAGTTATACATTCTAGAATCCCACTGAGCAAGTACTTGAATGGATTGAGCATTGAAGCTGAAGGATTTGCAAGAAAACAACTGCTGACTAGTAGACACAAGGGGTTTTCTAATTTCCAGGTGCTGGAAAAGGTTCTTAGGAAACATAAGCTTCTGTTGAATGAAGAAATGAAAGCAGAGAATCTCCTGGAAGGGAAAAATCTTGGGAAAGATGTTTTAAAGACGTAGAAAAAATATTCAACTATAAATGTCAGTTTATTAAAGTTCTGTCACTATAAAGCGTGGTTGCATGTCCCTGTCTCATACACACAATAAATAAGACTTGCTTTTACTTGCCAGAAAACTCTGAACAGCTGTTGTAAATCACATAGGAAGGTCCTGACTGTTACACCAGTCACTGTAGATAAAAGGAGTTGCCTTAGTTGGAAGAAGAGAATTGAAGAGCTGAAGGGCTCTCAGAAGGTTACCTAGTGTTCCGTCTGGAGCATAATTCTGTTTCAGCACAGTATCAACAAAGCTACTTCTGATGGATGTCTTTCTGGAGATTCTGGAGGTCTTTAAGAATGGGATAGATAACTTTTTCCAGTGTTTCACCATAAGCTGCCTCTTCAAATGGAATTCCACAGAGCTCTGGAAATAATGAAATGGATCCATGTGAAAAACTTGGAGTTTGGTCTGATCTTAAATGGATGGCAGAAAATTTGATTATCAAACACTTGCCTTTATGCCAGATGAGTTACAGGAGACATAGTAGAATTTCAGGATATAAAACCCATTTTTATCATGTTGTCATACCATCTGGACTTGATTTGCAAATCACATTTAGCATTTCAATGTCTCTGATCTCATTGAACACTACTTTGGTGAAACTACTATTTACTGATCCTGTCAAAGTGACATTAGCAGCAGGTGGATTATTCATGTTAGTGAATTTGCGTGTGAATTTACATGCAGTTCATTAGAAGACTTGGATTCTATCACACTTTTTGAAAGTAACTCTGAGCTTCTTAGAGCAAAGTATTCCATCCTGTTATTCATTACTTCAAAATGACATTAAGAGACTTCCTTCTCCTTCAACCCAGCAGCTGAACATTTCCTTTTTGAGGCTATACACATGCTACCAAAGAGCTGGGAGTAGTTGCTGCTGTGGTGCTATACCGTTTCTCCCAATAGTGATCACATAAGAAAAAAATTAGTTCTGAAAACAGAGAGGTTAGCTCTTTTGACTTAAATTGATTTCTAGTTGAGATTAGAATATTATATTAGATCCACCACAAAGACACATACACTATTTTTCAAACTATGGAATGTATAAACAATAAAATACAAATTCTGCTGTGAACTGGAGAACGACAGATGCATATTAAGAAAAATTCTGTTTTGTTTTTTTTTTTATTTTTTTTCTCTCCGTTTTACATGTAATTATATTATGCTTCATACTTTGGGATCAGTTTCTGGCTTTAGAGCTGTATAATTTAGAAAGTTGTTGTTAAATATGAATGCAAAGACCAATGCATGAGATATTTTGCAAGCCTTATTCCTACTCCTGTCTGGCAAATTCGATCCACAAGAAATGTGCTGTGGCTGAAGTGAAGGTAAGTATTGAAATACTTTTGAGCCATGCTTGAGATAACAAAAAGATGGGGTGATGGCTTCCGGTTTAGCAAGAGGTGGGCTTTCACAGCACTCAGCAGAGCTGGAAGCCAGGAAGGGCTGCATTTTGAAGAGTCTGTTTGACTCTGTGAGAATCCAAGACTCCTGCTGAGTTTTGAACTGTATCACTGCCCCCCTGAGCTCTCGCAGGTCCTGCTGAATTCAGAACGAACTGGAAATTGCTGTGCAGGAGCCATTCACTTTAAAGAAAAAAGAGGCTGAACCTCCAAAGTTCCTGCAGGGAGAGATTTTGAGTAAGGTATTCACTTATGAAAAAATTAAGGGGTGAATACCCATGTTTTAAAAGGGGAGAGGGGATTAGTAGGGGTAGGAGGGTCAGGAATAGCATGTCTTCTCACATCTCACCATTAGGAACACAGACTGCAGACATATTTAACAGTAATCCTTGTGTGCAGAACTGAATGTAGCCTTGATGTTAATGCCCAAACTGCGCGGTATCATCAGCAGTCTCATTGTGTGACTCTCAGTTACCAGAAATGCTAAAATAGAGACTTACTCATCCTAATACAGCCTCTCCTTATTCTTCAGTCCTGCATGAAGTCTGTGTCTGGAACAAGTAGGTATGTTCACTTTCTTTTTAAAAATATGACTTCTTCAATTTATCTTAGAACATTTAAGAAAGTTTTTGAAGAATCGGAATACATCATTCTTCATATGGAATGAAAATGTCTAAATGTCTGTTTTGTACTTGTTTAGTCCAATAATGATTTAAGGTCACACCACTTGAACCCAGATGAAATCAGACTCACATTAAAAATGTGTATGACTCTGTAGCTGTCCCTGCCAATGGTTTTCTCTGTCACAAATGAATAAGAGAGAAGACAGACATGCCAGTGGACAAGCTCTGGCTGGTGACGCTTGCATGCATTTCTCAAATTAAAGCACAGCAATCCAGTACCCCAGCTCATTTAACTCAGAACAGTATATCTATCCAGGCAGTTGCTAATGTGGTTGCCTCTAAGGCCAAATAACCCTTGCTCATCTGACACACTCTTGCTTTTGGACATTCTGCCCTTTGCTCAGAATCTCTCTTATTACTCTGCCAACAGTGTGGTGGAATATAGTTTGGAAAAGGTGACTGTAGAAAAGATGACGAATCTTCCTAGAGAGAGCACATCCTGGATGCATCTTCTTCACTTGGTGAATGGAGCCCAACATACACTTTCAACACAGCGCTGTAAAACTTCCCATAGAAGTCTCCCAGAGACATAGAGCTCTGGAATTTCTGCAGTGCAGTCAAAAAATGCTAGACCAAGATTATTAGCAATTTCTTATTTCTGAGTTCATTAGAAATAAAGTAAATATTTGTCACACACTTCTTCATACAGTTTAAAGTCCAAGGGCCAAAATCAGACCCCAGTAAAATCAATGGGAGAACCAGTGACGATGTAAATGACTAAGAATATGGCTGCCAGGATCTGTGGAAGATAACGAGAGTTCTGCCATGGATTCCAGTAGACTTGTGTGTAGCTTGGTGTGACCTCTGCAGCTGTAGAGAGCTAGTCACAGTTCAGGAGAGGATTCAGAACCATCGCACCAAAGGCAACTTATCTCTGAGTGTCGATGGTGAAAGGCTGAAAAACTGCACATTTTTTCTTCTCACGTTGGGAGACAAAATACTTCCTTCTGGACAGATCTCACCTATGAACTTTCTGTTTATTATCTGCTGAATTTGTAGGTAGTATTTTGTTGCAAAAATTTGATCTGACAGGTGCTGCCTGCAGTATGTCAGAAACCTTAGCTGTTAATATAGAAGTTTAGGGTATGCAGTATTTCCTGAGGTCATTTGGACACAATAGATTTGGATCCAAGAACTTAACAGGGCACATCTCAAGCCTTAAGCTTTACAATTTGTGAGCATAGATTCTGTAATGAGGAAGAGGTGAGTTTTCCTGCTTATAACTGTACTAGTGATCACTGGAGACAGACGAAAACCTGAATGAACTTAGTAAAGCAAAAGAGTGCTAGCATGCCATTAAGGTGAGAAATATCTAAGTAAAAGAGGCAGTGTTAACTAAGTATCTTGTCTCCGGTACTGACTTTCTCAACCTTTCCTTCCTTTGCTGGCTTATACGAGCTTTGAAAAAAACTGCTACTAGTGACTTTATCCTATTTCTGTAGTTTCATCTAGAAACATGTCTCAGTTGCAGTGTGTCTGGAAAAACTCTGAAGCTGGAGGAGATTACCAGCCAAACCTAATTTTATTTCTGAATACTTCTTGCATTAGATGAACACTTGAATTGAGATGCCTCAAAATATCAATACACTTTTTTTCCACCTCTACTTTACTACTGATCAGAAAAATGTGTATTTACAGAAGCGTACAGAGAAAGAAAAAGATGAACTTTATTAATATACTGGTTTTTATTTTTACGCTGTCGTTGGAAAATTGAAAAGGTATAAAGAGAGTCTGAGGAAGAGCAAGGATTTACAGAACATTTCAGCCTTTGTGCAAGACATCAAAACCCCTTCTGGTTGGTACACGTTAACAGCTGTTACTCTCTGATCATAATTGTGTGACTTCTATGCAAGCTAGTTCTTAATATTATTCCATTTCTGACTGGCAAAGATAATTAAAAAAAAAATCAAAACACAAAGTCACTTTCTGTCACTTGCATTATGAGACAGATTTTCATTCTCAGAAAAATGATACAGCAGGCACTTAAAAAACTCTGATTTTTCTCACTTGTGCAGATAACCCCTTGACATCAAGCATAGAGTAGGTTATGACAGAGAATTTTCTACAATTCAGTTTTCTTTCTGTACTCCTCTGTGGACAGAAAATATCTTTTCTGTGTGCGTCTACTTAATTTGTGCTAAATAACACTTTTTAGATACAGAAATTTTAAAAGCCTCTTTATATCTCCTGAAGGAATCTTCACTGCTCCGTTCAGCCTCTAGCTGCATAACCACTGCATTTGCTATCTACAAATTTTTGCTGTTGTGTACCTCTAAGATTAAATATTTCAAAACTCTTTTTGTCTTCTTAGTAGCCTTGAAAAAAAAATCATTTTTTTTTCTTTCCTGGTAAAATATGTAGAGCTTGTGGCTTACAAAAAATGTTTGCAATTAATTTTTTGAGAAAGTTATGTCATATTCTAGGTATTCAAAAAAAAGGGAGGCTGAAAATAAAGTAGTAATAGATGCTGCCATGTGAGCATGTATTTATTCTATTAAGAATGGGCACAAGTTATACATGCATGTTTAGAGACGTTTAGCTGGGGAGGGAGCAGAGAAAGAAATTATGTTTGTATTGCTTGAAAAAAGACACTATTAATTTTCTGTTGGTTAAACTCTCTCCCTCTGGCATTAGAAATAACGCTAGGCAAAATATCTTTAATTTTCTTGAGATGCTTTTACTGTATGTTGATAGACAAAAGGCCTAACTGCAAAGCAATAATTTTTTCCATTTATTTTTTTTTTTTTTTAATAAATGGGATTTTACGGATAGTGAAAATGAAGCAGGCAGCATTCAAAACCTCACAGCTTGCAAAAAGCATGCAGATTAGTGCTATCAAAATTTCAGGCAAGACTTGAAAAACAAACGTGTTAATCAGTCCCCTTATCTACACACTACAAATTGCACCAATTCTATTCTTGTGTTTTGTCACATCTTTCTTATACTCAAGACTATAATAGAAGTGTTTTTCTGGCATGAAGCATTTTTCAGTAGTTCCCCATGATAAAGTGTGTTTTTGAACAGTGACACAGTATGGTTGTCCCATACCCAGGTAAAACGCGAACCAGCACTGGCTGGTTGACATGCACTGGCAAACCACAAATACTCACCCTTACTTTTCCCTACTTCATTACCCAGCCCTTGAGTTCTCCAGCCTGTAGCTCGAGGCAGTTACTGTGTCTTTAGATCTCAGTCTCACAAAGACTGTACCTGTGTGGAGCTTCACATTGCATTTATGGAGAATTTATGAAAAAATTCTATTAAGAATTCAGTGCTGTCTTAATATCTCAGTGCTAAGTTTACAAATCCCTGAGAAAGGTCAGGGAACAAAAGATTTGCTGTTCACAATGATTCACGTGTGGAATAAATCCTTTCAGGATTTGTTTTACAAATCTTAGAGAAATGCCGTGTTATTCCAAAACACTGTATTTCGGATTACTAGATAATTTTTTTTTTTTTCCAAAATGGAATAATATTTAAGCAGTAGTACATTTCTGTGAGTACGATGTCCTCTGGATATAGCAAAACACAGTTTGTAGAGAAATATGAGAGCTTTTTTTTTTATTAAGAGAATGTATGCTCAAAAGCTTTTTTTTTTTTTTTTTGTATAATACTTGGTTTGGTTACCTCTGTAAGTAGATGTAACCTCCTCTTACAAATCTTTTTTCTTGTCTAATGCTGAGACTATGAAATCCTTATTCAGCTCATTGAAATGAGCAAAGTAACCAGAAGGATAAACTGGTCTCACCCAGCTTAATATTTCTTCTTCTAGAGGTTCAGGCTAATGTCTTTCATGGCTGCTTCAAACATCAAGATTTGCACTATGAGGCTCATCACGCTTTTTGGTTAAGCAGGTGGTCTTTTAGCTACACAAAGCCAAAATTATGATAAGCTCTGAAGTTAGCACCAGAAAGCAGCTGGGGAACACACGGGTACCACGATGGTTACATATATTTTATCCCGCATTTAAATGTAAGTTGATACACTTAGGGGTTTTAGGGTATTTCTAACATAGCCACAAAGGATGATAGCCAATATACCATCCAAATAAGTAAAATAAAATATCCTTCGAGGGATGCATAGGACTAACACCGAACAGCACTTTGACTATGCCTGTACCATTTTCATTTTTGCTTTTGGCAATTTTAAGGGATTCCGTTTTATTCACAAGCATATCAAAGAAGCATAGGATAATTCAGTGTGAAAGTGACCTCAGGGGGTCTCTAGTCCAGCTTCATGCTCAAAACAGGGTTAGCTATGAGATCAGACCAGATTGCTCAGGGCTTTAGCCAGTCTCATTTTGAAAACCTCCAAGGATAGAGACTGCAGAACAGCTCTGAGCAACCTGCTCCATTGTTGGACTATCATCATGAAGAAAATGTTTCTCCTTAGGTCCTGTCAGAAACTCTCCTATGACAATTTATGCTTGCTGCTATGCACCGCTGTGAAGGGTCTGGATCCGTCTTCCTGATAACCGCCTTGTAGGTACAGAGGGGCTGGTGTTTGGTCCCACCTAGAGCTAGCCCTTCTCCAGGGTGAACACGCCCAAGTCCCTCAGCCTCTGCTCACAGGGCAAGTATTCAAGGATCTGACCATCCTGGTGACCCTGTCCTGAACTCTCCTGTTTATCAATGTTCTTGTTCTATGGGTCCCAAACTGGCTGTGGTATTATAGACATGATTTCGAACTACTGGACATGCTTCTGTTAGCACAGCCCAGAGTGCTGTTGGCCATTCCTGCTGCTGCGGCTCACTGATGGCTCTCTGCCCAGTGGGACCCCCAGCGCCTCTTCAGCAGAGCCACTGCCTGGGCAGGCAGGCCCCAGTCTGTATTGCTGCCAGCAACTACCTTCCTGAGTGCAGGACTTGGCATCTGCTATTGCTTAATTTCATATGGTTCCTGTTGTTCCATTCCTCCAGCCTCTCCAGGTCTATCTGGAAGGCAGCCCTGCCCTTGGGAGTATCGTCTGCATGCCCCAGGCTGTTGTCCTCTGCCAGCCTGATCAGAGTGCGCTCCAGTGCCCCTTGCCCACTCCATTGCTAGGTCATTGATGCCATTAAATAGGACAGGTCCCAAGATGGACCCCTGAGGAGTTCCCATAGTTACCCACACCTGGGTAGAGTATGACTCATGTACTACTCTGAGATAAACAAGAAACTTTGTATTTTACTTCTCTAAAAACTGGAACAACACTGAAGATGGAGTCTCTTAAAATCAATCAAGACCAGAGCCTGATCAGGCTGCAGGACTTTGTGAAACTACCTGAGAAAGGTCCTTCTGCTTTCTGCATTGCTCTCTAGTTATGGTCAGTAAAGAGTTAGTAAACAACATATGTGAAAGAAAAGTGAAAAAAAAAAAGGCTAAAAGAAATATAAAAATGCCTTCTACTTCAAAAAAATACTAGTCCTGGTAGAGCCTTAGCTGTGAAAAATGAGAGGCTGCATGAATGTACTGTTGTCATCAACTTTATGTGTCAACTACTCAAGTTTTGTGGTGAAGGGCAATGATGTCTGTTGGACAGGATCACAGAATCACAGAATGATACGGGTTGGAAAGGACCTCTGTGGGTCATCTAGTCCAACCCTCCTGCCAAAGCAGGGTCACCTACAGCAGGCTGCACAGGACCACATCCATGTGGGTCTTGAATATCTCCAGTTGAAGGAGAATCCACAGCCTCCCTGGTCAGCCTATTCCAGTGCTTCGTCACCCTCAGAGGGAAGAAGTTCTTCCTCATGTTCAGACGGAACTTCCTATACTTCAATTTGTGCCCATTGCCCCTTGTCCTGTCTGTGGGCACCACTGAAAAGAATTTGGCCCCATCCTCCTGACACCCACCCTTCAGATATTTATAAGCATTTATAACGTCCCCTCTCAGCCTTCTTTTCTGCAGGCTAAACAAGGCCAGCTCCCTCAGCCTTTCCTCATAGGAGAAATGCTCCAGTCCCCTCACCATCCTTGTAGCCCTCCGCTGGACTCTCTCCAGTAGCTCTTCATCTTTCTTGTACTGGGGAGCCCAGAAATGGACAGAGTACTCCAGATGAGGCCTCACTAGGGCAGAGTAGAGGAGAAGGAGAACCTCCCTCGACCTGCTGGCCACACTGCTCCTAATGCATCCCAGGATCCCATTGGCCTTCTTGGCAACCAGGGCACACTGCTGGCTCATGGTTAACCTGTCGTCCACCAGGACACCCAGGTCCCTCTCCGCAGAGCTGCACTCCAGCAGGTCTGCCCCAAGCCTGTACTGGCGCATGAGGTTGTTCCTCCCCAGGTGCAGGACCCTACATTTGCCCTTGTTGAACCTCATTAGGTTCTTCTGCGCCCAACCCTCCAGCCTGTCCAGGTCTCACTGAATGGCAGCACAGCCTTCTGGTGTATCTACCACACCTCCCAGTTTTGTGTCATCACCAAACTTGCTGAGGGTGCACTCTGTCCATTCATCCAGGTCATTGATGAAGAAGTTGAACAAGACTGGGCCTAGTACTGACCCCTGGGGGACACCACTAGTTACCAGCCTCCAACTAGACTCAGCGCCGCTGATGACAACCCTCTGAGTTCTGCCATTCAGCCAGTTCTCAATCCACCTCACCGACCACTCATCCAGACCATACTTCCTGAGCTTCCCTATGAGGATGTTATGGGAGACAGTGTCAAAAGCCTTGCTGAAGTCTAGGTAGACAACATCCACGGCTCTCCCCTCATCTACCCAGCCAGACATGCCATCATAGAAAGCTATCAGATTGGTCAGGCACTATTTCCCCTTGGTGAATCCATGCTGACTACTCCTGATAACCTTCTTTTCCTCGTCTTACTTGATGATGACCTCCAGGATAAGCTGCTCCATCACCTTTCCCGGGATGGAAGTGAGGCTGATCGGCCCATAGTTCCCTGGGTCCTCCTTCTTGCCCTTTTTGAAGATTGGAGTGACATTGGCCTTTCTCCAGTCCTCGGGCACCTCTCCTGTCATCCAGGACCTCTCAAAGATGATGGAGAGTGGCTCAGCAATGACATCCGCCAGCTCCCTCAGCACTCGTGGGTGCATTCCATCGGGGCCCATGGATTTGTGGGCGTTTAGATTGCTTAAGCAATCCCTCACACAGTCCTCCTCAACCAAGGGAAAGTCATGCTCTCTGTGGGCTTCTTCTCTTACCTCCGGGGCCTGGGATTCCTGAGGGCCTGCCTTGGCACTGAGGACTGAAGCAAAGAAGGCATTCAGTAACTCTGCCTTGTCTGCATCCTCGGTCACCAGGACACCCGCCTCACGATAAGTATTTACACAGAACTATTGGCTCTAAGATGACTTCAGAGTCACTGTAACTCATTTTATAAGTGTGATAACTTGCCAAGGCCCTACAACTCAATGATGTGTTTGTGTTAATGCTTAAGTAGACCTCTGCTTGTGGGGCAATTTGAACCTCACAGTACAGTTAAAAAAAAGTCTCATATTCCTCTGGCAAAGCTGGGCACTGTTTTGGTCAGAATGTGCTTCTACTCTAATTACAAGTTTCTATCCATGTCAGTAAATCCCTTCCACGCAGTCTAATGAATGGGAGTGTTTTAAAAACATGGCACAAATTCCCTTTATTCTGTTTCTTTTTAGCATGAAAACACTGCTTTTAGAATGAGTGTGAAGAGTTTTAACTCAGCATTTTAGAAAAAAAATCAACCAGCAACTTTCAAAAACATCCATTATTTTATCCATTTAAATAAAATATTACCAGCCTTATATAAGGCAGAAAAATATGTAGTGAAAGAGAAGAGTGATCAGGGCTTAGAGTAATACAGGGAAGGCAAACTGAAAAAAGCTGTTGATAATGGAAAAATATAGGTAATATAATGTAAAAATGAAAGCCTATTTGGCATCAGTATAAAACCTTTGCTAGAGAATAGCTCACCTCTGTCAGTCTGCCCACGCTGAAAAAATAAGTGAAGGTTCAATACATGGTAAGTGCTTTCATAAAAGGCAACAGGCCAACAATTACGCTTGATTATGAAAGCAAATATTTAAAAATGGTTTTAAAAATATTGGAGGAAGGCAGGTTTATAGTAGAGATGGGAAAAGTTCTGCCTATACTTTAATATTCAGGATCTATGAAAGAATACATCTTAACCAAACAGATTAATTTCTGGAATTAAATTCAGTTATATATTTGTCATTCTACTGTCAGTTTCATACACTCAGGTGCAGTGGATAAAATATTTGTTTGGTTTTACATTCAAGATTGGTGACTCAAATATACATAATTCCATACCTTGATAGAAAATTTCTTGATACAAATCATTCCAATGTCTTTTACTGTCAAGAGTCTTCCTGAACCTCCAGCTTAATTCAATTTCCCCTTTATTTTTCTGATGCAAAAAATAGGAGATATGCATTTGTCAAGGCTGCAGACAAGTGACTAAGCCACTGACTAGTCTCTAGTCTGAGGTTAAGTTAACCGAACAGGGCATAAAATACAATGAGGAATGACATGAGAAATTGCCAAACATGACAGATAACCAGGCAAGAAATGGCAGATAGTGCCGCGAGGAACATCTGAATTTCAAAGGTAGTTATGGGGTAGTGATATGAGAAGCGGTTGTACTTCCCAAGTAGTTGAAGGGGAGTACTGGGGACCTGCAGGGTAATAGGCACCTGTGAGGATAATGTTGCTTAGATAACCAAAACAGTAATATTTTTTGTACATATACAGCCAAAATTATTTATGTGATTACATAGACAAGACCAAATTTTTGTACAGATGTAGCTGTTTTCCTTTCGGCTGCCGCCGGCAACAAAAGCGCCATGCGGCTGCCCCTCCCCCTGCCGCGGTGCGGAGAAGAATGGAAAGAAACAGGCAAAAAACTGGTGGGTCGGGATAAGGGCAGTTTAACAGAACAGCAAACAGAGGGAACAGGGACAACGATGAAACAGATAAGGAGAAAACACCACACGAACCGCACAACAGACGGCTCTCTCGGACAGGACTGGCGCCGCGCGCTCCCGAGCTGCGAGAGAGTTCCTGCTGTGCTGCCCCCTCCACCAGAACCCAGCATGACGGCACATGGTATGGAATACCCAGCTCTGTTTGGCCAGGTTGGGGTTGGGCCAGCCCACCCGGCTGTGCCCCTTCCTGGATGCTGGTGAAAATTAACCCTGTCCTGGCCAAACCCAGGACATTATTCCATACGTTCTACGTCGTGCCCAGGTCCCCCATTGTCCAGTTGATCATAACCACTTCTCCTGTCTCCAGATATCATTCCCTTAGTTTATTGATCATCACTCTAAAGTGTCCGTTGACTTCATTTAATCCATGACTTGGGGCTCCATCTGTTGTAATGGTCTTCCATGGCAGGAGAGGTGATGTGTGGTGATGGGCGGTCACTTGCTGCATCTGGAGCTCACAGTCTGCAGGAGATGTTGATCTTGATGAAGTTGCTGGGTGCCAGTTGTTGAAAACCAGGTCCAGTCCCATCATCGCTGTGCTCTGCTAAGTGTTCATCAAAAAGTCCATCCTTCTTTAATCTGGACGATTCTTACTATGCTACTACTGGTACAACATGTAACAATTATAACAATGATAACAGAGAGTGACAGGGTTATTTAACAATTAACTTTATACAATTTATTTATGGACTATTCTCGCCCAAAATCAAATCCCCATGAGGTACACATCGAACTTCCCCATCCTTCCGCATTACCCACCAGGTACACCCAGGTCCTTCAGCAAAAGCAATCCCGTGAACGGGGCTTGCCTTTTGCCCGAGGCAGGACTAACCCAGACTGTCTTCCCTAACATGTTCCGCATGTGCACTACAGGGACTTTATCCCCTTCTACAGGGCGCTGAGGTTTTGATTGGGCAGGACCAGCCCGGTTGGTGGACTCTCTGGTGTTAACCAACCAGGTGGCCTTTGCTAAATGGGTATCCCGGTTTTTGAAAATCCCGCCCCCCACTGCCCTCAAAGTGGTTTTTAGCAGCCCATTGTACTGCTCGATCTTTCCAGAAGCTGATGCATGGTAGGGGATGTGATACACCCACTCAATACCGTGTTCTTTGGCCCAGGTGTCTATGAGGCTGTTGCGAAAGTGAGTCCCGTTGTCCGACTCGATTCTTTCGGGAGTGCCATGTCGCCACAGGACTTGTTTTTCCAGGCCCAGGATGGTATTCCGGGCGGTGGCATGGGGCACAGGGTAGGTTTCCAGCCATCCGGTGGTGGCCTCCACCATTGTGAGCACATAACGCTTGCTTTGGCGGGTTTGTGGCAGTGTGATGTAGTCAATCTGCCAAGCCTCCCCATAATTATATTTTAGCCATCGTCCTCCATACCACTGAGGCTTTACCCGCTTGGCTTGCTTGATTGCAGCGCATGTTTCACATTCATGGATAACCTGTGCGATGGTATCCATGGTCAAGTCCACCCCTCGGTCACGAGCCCATCTGTGTGTCGCATCCCTTCCTTGGTGGCCCGAGGTGTCATGGGCCTATCAAGCTATAAGGAGTTCACCCTTATGTTGCCAGTCCAGATCCATCTGAGCGACTTCAATCTTAGCAGCCTGATCTATCTGGTGGTTGTTTTGATGTTCTTCAGTGGCCCGACTCTTAGGGACGTGGGCGTCCACGTGATGGACTTTTACAACCAACTGCTCCAGACGGGCAGCAATATCTTGCCACAATGGGGCAGCCCAGATAGGTTTGCCTCTGCGCTGTCAGCTGTTCTTCTTCCATTGCTGCATCCACGCCCACAAGGCATTGGCCACCATCCAAGAGCTGGTGTAAAGATAAAGCACTGGACACTTGTCTCGACTGACAATGTATAAAGCCAGCTGGATGGCTTTCACCTCTGCAAACTGGCTGGACTCAACTTCTCTCTCAGCAGTTTCCGTGACTTGTCATGTAGGGCTCCATACAGCAGCCTTGCACCTCCGCTGCTTCCCCACAATGCGACAGGACCCATCCGTGAACAGGGCATACTGTTTCTTATCTTCTGGCAGCTGGTTATACAGTGGGGCCTCTTCAGCACGTGGCACCTCCTCCTCTGGCGATGCTCCAAAATCTTTGCCTTCTGGCCAGTCCACGATTACCTCCAGAATTCCTGGGCGACTGGGGTTTCCCATTCGGGCGCGCTGAGTGATCAGCGCGACCCACTTACTCCATGTAGCATTGGTGGCATGATGCGTAGAGGGGACCCTCTCTTTGAACATCCAGCCCACGACCGGCAATCGTGGTGCTAGGAGGAGCTGTGCTTCAGTGCCAGCCACTTCTGAAGCAGCTTGAACGCCTTCATATGCTGCCAGAATCTCTTTTTCAGTGGGAGTATAACAGGCCTCGGATCCTTTGTATCCCCGGCTCCAAAACCCCAGGGGTCGACCTCGAGTCTCCCCTGGTGCTTTCTGCCAGAGACTCCAGGTTGGGCCATTCTCCCCGGCTGTGGTATAGAGCGCGTTTTTAACATGTTGCCCTGACCGGACTGGTCCAAGGGCTACAGCATGAACTATCTCCCGTTTAATTTGTTCAAATGCCTGTCGTTGCTCAGGGCCCCATTCAAATTCATTCTTCTTCCAGGTCACGTGGTACAGAGTACTTACAATCTGACTGTAATTTGGGATGTGCATCCTCCAAACACCCACAACACCTAAGAAGGCCTGTGCTTCCTTTTTGCTGGTTGGTGGGGACATAGCTGCTATTTTGTTGATGACATCCATTGGGATTTGACGGCGCCCATCCTGCCATTTTATCCCCAAAAACTGGATCTCTTGTGCAGGTCCCTTGACTTTACTTTACTTAATGGCGAAACTGGCTTTCAGAAGGATCTGAACTATTTTCTCCCCTTTCTCAAAAACTTCTTCCGCTGTGTCACCCCATACAATGATGTCATCGATGTACTGCAGATGTTCTGGAGCTTCACCCTTTTCCACTGCAGTCTGGATTAGTCCATGGCAAATGGTGGGACTGTGTTTCCACCCCTGGGGCAGTCGATTTCAGGTGTACTAGATGCCCCTCCAGGTGAAAGCAAACTGTGGCCTGCAGTCTGCTGCCAAAGGGATGGAGAAGAATGCATTAGCGATGTCAATTGTTGCATACCACTTGGCTGCCTTTGACTCCAGCTGATATTGAAGTTCTAGCATGTCTGGCATGGCAGCACTCAGCGGTGGTGTGACTTCATTCAGGCCACGGTAGTCTATTGTCAGTCTCCACTCTCCAGTAGATTTTCTCACTGGCCATATGGGACTATTAAAGGGTGAGCGAGTTTTGGTGATCACTCCTTGAGTCTCCAGTTGACGGATCAGCTGATGAATGGGGAGAAGGGAGTCTCGGTTGGTATGATACTGTCGCCGGTGCACCATTGTGGTCGCGATTGGCACCTGTTGTTCTTCAACCCTCAGCAACCCCACAACGGAAGGATCCTCTGAGAGACCAGGCAAAATGGACAGCTGTTTAATTTCTTCCGTCTCCACAGCAGCTATGCCAAAAGCCCACCGATACCCCTTTGGGTCCTTGAAATACCCTCTCCTAAGATAGTCTATGCCAAGGATGCACGGAGCCTCGGAGCCAGTTACAATGGGGTGCTTCTGCCACTCCTGCCCAGCGAGGCTCACTTCAGCCTCCAATACACTCAGCTCTTGGGACCCCCCTGTCACTCCCGAAATGCAAATGGACTCTGACCCTTTGAAATCTGATGGCATTAAAGTTCACTGTGCACCAGTGTCCACTAGAGCTTTATACTCTTGTGGATCTGACGTGCCAGGCCACCGAATCCACACCGTCCAATAAACGCGGTTGTCCCTTTCCTCCACGTGGCGGGAGGCAGGGCCCCTCTAATCCTCGTCAGAGAATTTGCTGCTCACCTGCTGTAAAAATGACTTGGAGGTCCCCTCCAGAGGATCGGAATCAAGGTCAAGCTGTCTACCTGATCTGGAGAGCTGACTGCTGGAAACTGGAGCAGCATTTTTCCTAATAGAGTCACCTTTTGTGATTGCTTTACCTCACAACTCACGCACTCGTGCCTCTAGACTTGAGGTGGGCTTTCCATTGCACTTCCTCATGTCCTCTCCGTGGTCACGCAGGTAAAACCACAGGGTTCCCCATGGTGTGTAGTTTCTGTATTCTCTCTCCTGAGCAGAGAAACGCTTGCCCCTAATAGCTGAGACACTGGCCTATACTGGTGCGGAGTAGGACATATTCTTTTCTAATCGCTTGACCAGTTTCTCCACGGCTGAGACAAGGGAGGAAGAGAGACTTTCCTCATATTGCCGGAGTCTGACAGCCACCTCATCCACTGTTGGTGCCTCTTTACCTTTCCAGTCTACTATTGCCAGCGAGTTGGCATATGAGGATGGTGTGCTCCGCACAAAGTTCCTCCACATGGATTATGAGCACTGGACTTCATCTGGGTCTGTGGGTACCTGCTCATCATCTGTGTCACAGTAAACCAGCTCCCGCACAGCTAATTTCCTCAAGTACTGAATACCCTTTTTCATATTGGTCCACTTGCCAGGGTAGCATACAAAATCATCACTGAAGGGGTATCTCTCCCTCACGCCTGACAGAAGTCTCCTCCAGAGGCTGAGGATTTGTTCCTTTTTCCCAATGGCCTTGTCAATGCCCCCATCCCTGGCCAGGGATCCCAGCTGCTTGGCTTCCTTGCCCTCTAATTCCAAGCTGCTGGCCCCGTTATCCCAGCACTGCAGCAGCCAGGTGGCAATGTGCTCGCCAGGGTGACGGCTGAAATCTTTCCGCATGTCTCGCAGCTCGCCCAGGGACAGGGACCGGGTGATGATCTCTGTCTCTATCTCCCGCGATGACCCTGGCTCATCGTCATCCCTCCTGGAGCGATCTGCTCTCTTTTCGTCTTTCTTTAGTGTTACAAGGGTGACTGCTACTGGCACAGGTTGGTCATTGGGCTCAGCCGAGATGCCTGCAGCTGGAGCTGGGGCTGCAGCAGCTGCTGTGCCCGTTGGGGAAACCGAGGCAGACCCTGCAGCTGTGGCAGCGGCAGTGGTGCCGGTCGGGGGGGCTGTGACTGCCTGCTGGTCTGGAGCGGCTGCAGGGCCGGCTGGGGGGGTAGTGCCAGCTGCAGTGCCTGCCACTTCATTTCACCCCCTTTCCCCTTTAAGGCACTGAACAGTGTTGAAAAAGTCAGCTCAGTAGGCATGGGCCAGACCCCAGCACATTGCAGTGATTTGTGTCTCTCTGGAGTTCCTAGGGTGGCAGTACCCTTTTTGCAGATACTTTAGTAGTTTGTACGGATCCTGTACTTCCTCAAGGGTGAGTGTGAGTTTAAAAAACACCGGAGGTGCCCACTGCCCTAGACACCTGCCCATGCTGTCCCACACACCCAGCCACTCACAGCTATCCAGCCCCGAGACAGGTCTCTGCATGATGTTCTTAACTATTTGCTTAACCCTAAACTAGACCCAAAACCCATTCAGGAGGCATAACAAAAGGAGAGTGCTGCCCTGAGCATCGCACCGGTGCTCGAAATTATGAAAAGCCGTTAGGACCAGCCTGAGAGAAAGGGGGGGGGGGGGGCGGGTGAAAGAGTGGGGGAAGGTATCCCCTTCGGTTTTTCCCACAGACTGGGTTTGATTATTCGCAAATTCTAAGACATAGGATCCGAGGTATGGAAATGACCGCAGTGCCGCATGCAAATACAAGCCTAATTTCATGCACAGTGATGTTATAATATCATAAGTCGATATTGTACAGTACAGCAAAATTATCATCCTGATCTTTTTCCCAGCGATAATGAACCGCACGGCATTGAATACATACTGCAAATAAGGAGTCAAAAACCACAGCCATCTGATCAAAGACAGAAACGTTTTTACCGGTGACTGTTTAACACAGAAAAATGCATATAACAAAATTTAACAAAATGTAAGAAAGCAGTTTTAACACCCACTGCTCAGCCCTGCTGTTATCCCCGCCCCACGCCTGGGCGCCAAAGTAAATGTTCTGGTTTCGGCTGCCGCCAGCAACAAAAGTGCCACGCGGCTGCCCCTCCTCCCACCGCGGTGCGGAGGAGAATGGAAAGAAACAGGCAAAAAACTGGTGGGTCGGGATAAGGGCAGTTTAACAGAACAACAAACAAAGGGAACAGGAACAACGATGACACAGATAAGGAGAAAACACCACACGAACCGCACAACCCACAGACCCGCTCTCTCGGACAGGACTGGCGCCGCGCGCTCCCAAGCCGCGAGAGAGTTCCCGCCGCGCCGCCCCCCCGCCGCCGCCCCCCCGCCACCGGAACCCAGCGTGACGGCACATGGTATGGAATACCTGGCTCTGTTTGGCCAGGTTGGGGTTGGACCAGCCCACCCGGCTATGCCCCTTCCTGGATGCTGGTGAAAATTAACCCTGTCCTGGCCGAACCCAGGACAGTAGCAAAAATGGGACCAAAGGGGAAAAATTACTTTGAGGGGAGATTGTTTATTTGGGAGGGGCTTGGTGTGGGGAAAGGGAAGTACAAGTGTGCTGGAAAGGAGGACGATGAAATGGAAAGCGGCGTGACAATGTGATGGGATGGCGTGCTTCCCCGCCCAGCGAGGGAGCTGCTGGCACAGCAAGAGCAAGCACCCTGGCATCACTGTGGCGGTGCCTGTTCCAGGCCTTGAGATGTTGGCATCTGTTGTGGTTTGAGACAGAACTGGCAGTATGGGGACTAGGTGGGCTCTGATACCAAAGCACATTAAGTTACGGTTGTGTTTAATATCGAGAAGGGACTCAACACCCAGGTCCCACAGTGGGGCAGGCTCCCACTCCAGGAGAGAAGCTAGCACAGGGGTTTCCACACAAACTCGGTGCCATGAGGCAGAGGGGTGGGGCAGCCAAGGAAGGCGCTGGTAGGGTTGGTACAAGAGTCTTGGCCATAGGGCAGAGCTGCAGCCTTCTGGCCACCACCATGAACCCTCCTGTAGGGTCTCTGCCAGGTCTCCCCAGCAACCCCAGACCCTGTCGCTTATGGGACTGGGCAGAGAATGCCTAGTTCTCTGGGTATCATGGGGCGCTCCCAGCCTGCCACTCCGGAAGGTGCTCTGCTCCGTGGCAACCACGCTGCCATTAATGGCCTAGTTATGGGGGAGCCACTGGAGGGAAACAACGTGCACCCTGTCCCAGTCCTATGTCAACTGCCATGGCACCTCCCCAGCCACTTCCAATCTCATCCAGTCCCTGCAGCTGACCTGAAAGCTATAGCCATGTGTGATTTTAGAGCACATCTCTCACAAGGTCTTAAAGTGGGCACACAGTTATAGAATTACAGGAATCTCCTACTTCTTCCAAGATGATCTGACTGACCATTCAGCTAGTGGAAACCTTTTATTTATGACTATGTGTCTAATAATTTAAAAGTGCACTTCATTAATTTGTTGAATGCATTTTGAAGGTTGGTAACTTTACACACTCAGATGAGTGCCTGTACAGGTGAAAGAGAGCAGTCTCTGGCATTTGTCTCCACTTGCCACCCTCTGATGGACATAGAGGTTCACAAAAGATTAGTTATCGCTGGGCAGACACTTATTTGAAAGTGTCCATGAGATGTCTCAAGAGACCATGACTGGCAGGGGACAGAATGACCTTCCTTCCCTAGCACACACAGCTTTGGATGTCCAGGATGATGGCAGCAGTGTAAGGCCTGAAGGGCTGTGCTCTGCTGTAGAACCTGTGCCGTCCCCTGACATACAAGGCACATTACCGTAGGGACAGAGGTTACTGCTACCTTCTTCCTCCTGGTAAATGTGCCTCTGAACATTAGATATTAGGGCTTTCTAGCAAGATTTTGCAGTGATGGGCATGACAACCTGATTTATCTGTCAAAATTGCATTTTGGGCAGCTTTTTCTTGGCACTGCCTCCTTCGCACCTTGTCCTACCTCTGATTAAAGAGTCTTTTTAATTTCCTCAACTGGCTCTAATATTAATGAAAAGAGATATAACTTTCTTTATTCTACTTTTTTTGCTGTCTATTTTGATAACTGTCCAATTTTGTTTTATTACAATGTTTGGAATCTCATTTAAAACCCTCACTCGTGGAATCATATAATGGTGTCATAATCTCTGCTCTTTCTTAAAAATATTATAATACAGCAGATTTCCCATTTCCTTGTGGCTGCATAAGGAATCTTGAAGACCTTAGCATATCCTGAAGTGTCATATGACGAAAAGGAGCATTTTGCTTAAAATGAGCTAAACATTTGATATTTCAAGGAATGATTCCCAGTTTTCAAATGCTCAGTGTTGCCAATACTCTCAATGCTTGATCAGTTGTACAGGCTAAAATTACAGAAAATTTTTGGAACATTTTATGAGCTGTGAATTCCTGGGGCAAATATTCTTTGGTTAGTATATCAGTTCAGGCCATTAGCTGGAGAAGCAGGCAGAAGTCATCCTATGGCTCAGGTCATACCTGTAGGTTGGTCTTACAGCTTTTCCTTTGTGTGTGAGTGTGCGTGTCTTCAAAGCAGATACCGTGACAGCAGCAATCAGTGAATAAGCTAAACTGTCCGGATCAGGATGTCCCGGTTTCAGGTATGTGATCTGTTCCTTCACAAAAGGCATGAGAGCTCCTGTAAGTGACAGCATGTGTGGCATTTTAACAAGATGCGAGACATGCCTACTTTCTGCATCTGAGCTATAGATGAGTGCCTTATAAATAATGTGTGTGATAAACAACAAATAGCTTAAACTCTTCTTTCTAGTCAGAGCTAGCTCAAGTCTGTCTAGCAGTGTTGAAAAAAAGCACCAAAAACCAAACAGATGAGACAGTGTTTACTCTGTTCTCATAAAAAATCCAGCAACAAAGATAGAAAAAGATGCAATGAATATCCCTTGAGAATAACAAAGGACAGATTTCCTTAAGCAAACTGTCTATTTCAAAAAGTACACAAATAGTCTGAGTGACTTTTTTTAAACATTAGCCAATGTTTACAGAAGAGTATTGGGTTTGTGTGGCAAGATTTTGGTAGCAGAGGGGGCTACAGGGGTGGCAGGGAAGCTGTCAGAAACTTCCCCTCATGTCCCCATGTCCAACAGAACCAATGCCAGCCAGCTCCAAGACAGACCCGCCACTGGCCAAGGCCGAGCCCATCAGTGACAGTGGTAGTGCCTCTGTGAGAACATATTTAAGATGGGGAATTTGCAACCAGAGAAAGGAGTGAGACTTTGTGAGAGAAACAACTCTGCAGACACCAAGGTCAGTGAAGAAGGAGGGGGAGCAGGTCGTGCAGGCGCCAGAGCAGAGATTCACCTGCAGACCGTGGAGAAGACCACGGTGAGGCAGGCTGCCCCCCTGCAGTCCATGGAGGTCTGTGGTGGAGGAGATATCCACCTGCAGCCCATGAAGGACCCCACACAATAGCAGGTGGATGCCCGAAGGAGGCTGTGACACCGTGGGAAGCCTGTGCTGGAGCAGGCTCCTGGCAGGACCTGTGGTCCCATGGAGAGAGGAGCACAAGGTGGAGCAGGTTTTCTGGCAGGACTTGTGACCCCATGGGGGACCCACTCTGGAGCAGTTTGTGAAGCGCTGCACCCCATGGGAAGGACGCACATTGGAGAAGCTTGTGGAGAACTGTCTCCCATGGGAGGGACCCCACACTGGAGCAGGGACAGAGTGTGAGGAGTCCTCCCCATGAAGAGGAAGGAGCGGCAGAGACAACCTGTGATGAACTGACCACAACCTCCATTCTCCATCCTCCCGTGCCGCTCGGGGGGAGGAGGCAGAGAAAATCGGGAGTGAAGCTGAGCCTGGGAAGTCTTGACCCACTAGCCTGGCATTATATTCTTTCTCTCCTCTGTCCATCTGAGGAGGAGAGTGATAGAGCGGCTTTGGTGGGCACCTCGTTTCCAGCCAGGGTTAACCCACCACAAGTAGTTTTCCATTCATAATGCTGGCATTCTTATCTAATTCTTCAGAGCCCTTCATGACATCACAGATGTTGGCCAGTGACTGGGTCACTATGTGTATGCATAATTTTCACTAAATGTGTAGCTCTGCATCAGCTTGCTAAGTAATGTGTCAATATTAAACCTCTTAAATAACTGACCTAATAATAAATGATCTAATATGCAACACATTCTAGTACAGGACTCATCTAGTAGACAATATAGATAAACAAATTTTTTTTAAAACCTGGTGATATAGACTAACTAATTCCCAGCTGCCACCAGAAATTGCATATGCCAAAGGCATAATTTTTTTCATTTTTCTAAGAATGTTGCTAAAACAATACATCACACTCTGTTACTACAGTCTGAAGTAAACAGTTTTTTCCTCAAGCTTACCAGATTTACTTTTGCATTATTTACCATTTTCATTTCAATTACACATAACATTTACATGAAGAGTTATCTGCCTAGTACTGCAAACTAAATTTAAAAGGATTATAAGAATGTGATTTGAACACAGAATTGCTTTTGTTAGATTCCTACTTCAATTATTAGAAGGCAGAAGGTCTGACTTTTCAACTTGTGGCTGTACTGCTATTTGTTTTCATTAAGCCTGACAAACCCACTGCAATAAACAGAGCCTCAGTTCATGACCCCTTCCCTGCTTCTGCCGCTGTACTGAACAGAGCTATCACCAAGTTCATGGTACACAGCGCTTTGCAGGCCTAGTCTCCAGAATGACAGCTGCTTCCATAGTTAAAAGGACGAGAGCAGTCTTTTTTGGCTTACTTGAAGAAATAATGCTACATCATTGAGATTCCCATTCCGTGTTTCACTGGAAAATGCTTTCGCTTTTCCTAATGAGCATTTTGTTGTTGGTTAAAAGAGATTCTTTATACAAAAGGCACCTAACTCTGAGTTTTCAAGAATATTCATATTTTTAGTTCTCCTTTGAACCCTAAGTAAGGATAGATTATTAGAATGGCTGAAAATATCTGTGTATTATCATGGATCCTCTTGACACTTTTTACACAATGGAAATTGCTAAAAAAAGACTGCCATTTTTTGGGAAGCCTCTTCCTCCACAAAGACTAAATTGCAATTTTTCACTTAAAACTTCCTATGACAACCTGAAGTTCTTCCGTATATTTAGCACTCACCAAGTTTTTTCTGTTACTGGTGGGGAGATGGGTATACACTGTCATTGACAATGAGGATTTCATTCATTTCATGGCTACAGTAGCACAGAGTGTCTGGCTGGGCACTGATTGTTTCCAGGATTGCTTTTTAAGGGTATACCCCTCATTTCTCCACATCAGTGATCCTCTGACCATAAGCAATAATTCTGCAGCGGTAACAGTCCTTAGACGACATCATGTTTTGATCAGAGTTGACACCTGCTCGATGGCACTGGCGTCAGTTTTATGATTTTAATGTTCTGTGGCTTGAGCAAACTCAGAATTTCACAGATACCTGCAAGCCAAGGTTAGAGTCACTGCTCTTCCAGGGTAAGGGAAAGACTGATCTTTGTATCAGTTTGAAGCTAGATGACTTCTTCACTTTTGGAAAGATCAGCCATGCAGTATGGAGTTTTTCAGATCTAAAATGCAATCTCCACTGTCACTCACCTCGGTGAGTGGATGTGTGGACTGGATAGAGGAGCCCTGATTTTTCAGGAAATTGACTTGGGGAAATAGTCTCTTCTGAAACTTCAGTTAGGCAGTGACTTAGATTAGCTCACTCATTTAAGTTGGCTTACTAGATTTCCCCTTGGAGTTCCTCACTCAGGACCTTGTTTTTCAATCCAGGCTTTGGAAAAAAGTCTTTGATTTCTTATCAGAAATATTCCTACTGTAGAGTTCTCTCACAATCTCCATGGTTCCCCAAATTGCCAGGAACTGCAGGAACTGAATATCCATGCTACAGGGATCCAGCCAGCAGAGCACAGGAAGTTGGGATCTGGGAGAAAACGAGAAGAAGAGGGTCTGGAATGGGAGGTGTGTTGTGATTGTGTGCTCACCCAATATGTTCTATCCATGTCTATTTTGTAGCGTGTATCTTTTTGTAATACCTGCAGTGTCCACTTCAGAATTCACCAAAGTGAGAGAACTTTCCAACTTTTTGCACTATTACACGTAAATGAGAGTTAGGTCAGGTTCCACGTGGAAAAGAAGAGAATGTAGTTTGATATAAGAGATGGATACCTCATTTATCCTCCTGCATTGTGACAGAAAGGACTTCATTCATTTTAGAACACATCTGTTAGACGTCTTTACTAGATTGCACTTGCATATCAAATCTACGTTTCTAAATGATCTTTTGTTCACTTGTTTTGCTGCCTAGTGCACTAATACAGAGATTTACACACACACATCCCATCCTTGAAAATATGTAACCTAAGTGCAGCCGGCTATAGCTTTGTATCACTGTTGCTGTTATCGGCAGTTCAGTAACAGGAGTATCTGAACCTTGTCATAGAATCCCTGTATCACCCTTTTCTGTCTTTGTGGGTAGTTATTTGCTCTCATTTGTCTCTCTTCTTCGCTACTGAATATATTGGTTCTTCTCATATTCCCCCACTGGTCTTACTTTATAGATTATTTTATAGCATCCCTGACCCCAGTTACCATTCAGTCTCACATACACAGATCTTCATTTTATAACCCTGAGCTAGAGAAGAGGGAATATGCTTTTGCCCCCATAGAAAAGGGTAAAATAATTTAAAAACCCTTTAAAAATACAAAAGTAAATGTATTGCGTTTGTCCAAAAAGGTGAAAGCCCTTTCTTCTTAGTAATGGAATCTGATTCCACTTTACTGGTCAATAGCCAGAGTGCAATCTGAACTGCATAAAACTAACCAGGCCCACATGGCAGACATAACTTTATTCACCATCTCTGTATAACAATAATCAGGCATCAGTAGCTTTGAATTCTAGGCATAGCTACATTCACTTGCCATCTGCCGGCTACTGGGATATAAGATAAAGTATGTGATTCTGAGTGGACTAAAAGGGTCAACAATATTAAACAGAGTGTGATAGCAAGACTAAAAAAAAACCAGAGCAGCTAAAATGCATATCATTTATTTCAACTCTTTACATTTCCTTATTTTTCTTTCATACTTTGACAGTAAAGATACAAATAGATAAAAGGGTCTGAATTTTATAATCCACTTTTTTAGCTGGGTGTCTTTTTGCTTTTTTGTATTCTGTTTTTGGTGAGACAAAAATTTCTCTTCTGTTCAGAAGTAGTTCAAATAATTCATATGTTTCTGTGCTGATCTGCAATTCACTAGCTTATACCTGAAGTAATACCATGTAAATTTTGTTTGTACATGGTATGAGGAAGGGAAAGCCAGTCTCCAGTAATACTTAGTCTAAAATTTAGTCCTGTTCTGGTTGTCTTTTAAGGTGATCGGTTGCTGCCGTTAAAGAGAGCTTATGTAAGTTTGGCTATGGGCCTTGACTGAAATACAAGACATTGAGGAAATAATGGAATTTAATCCAAAGGGTTTTTTTTAAAATCCTGTCTGTAGTTCATGCATATATACAAACATCCCACAATGCCTGAAAGCAGACCCAACGTCCTGGAGTACATACAAAGTTTTAGGTATTAAAGATTAAAACCGCTGATTTAAAAATTTGCATGTAATTCTGTAAAGTATGGAGGAACTGACTTCAGTTCAGGGAGGATCCTATGGGTGTGCTTACCCATACACAAACAATGCTAGTCAGACATTTAGGACTATTCGTTTGCCTATATTTTGAAGACTGTGTAATAAGCTACAGTATCCTTGAGACCCCACCTGGAGTCTTGCATCCAGCTCTGCAGCCCTCAGCACAAGAAGGACATGGACCTGGTGGAGCAGGTCTAGAGGAGGGCCACAAAAATGATCAGAGGGCTGGAGCACCTCTTCTCTGAGGAAAGGCTGAAAGAGTTGGTGCTGTTCAGCCCGGAGAAGAGAAGGCTTCGGACGAGACCTGGTTGTGGCCTTACAGTACTTAAAGAAGGCCTGTGGGAAAGATGGGGAAAATCTTTTTAGCAAGGCCTGTAGTGACAGGACAAGGAGTAATGGTTTTAAACTAGGGGAGGGTAGATTTAGACTGGATGTAAGGAAGAAATTTTTTACAGTGATGGTGGTGAAACAATGCAATGGGTTGCCAGAGAAGTTGTGGCTGACCCCTTCCTAGTAGTGTTCAAGGCCAGGTTGGATGGGGCTTTGAGCAACCTGGTCTAGTTGAAGATGTTCCTGCTTGTGGCAGGGGGTTCGACTAGATGGCCTCTAAAAGTCTCTTCCAACCCTAAGCATTCTACGATTTTATGATTCTAGAAAAAAATCGAACTTTAATTTTGTTTGACAAAATATTACACAATTCTAAAAAATTGCCACACAAAGCTAATTAAAGGTAGCTTTCATGAAATATCATAGAGGAATATATTTTTGACGAAGATTCTAAAAAAGATGAATTGTTAATAACTGGGTGTGGGAATCAGAAAGCAGCAGTGGCACAGAGACAGAATATTAATTTTTGGGAAAATAGTTCCCCTTCACAGTGGAAGTTACTCATACAACCAGAGGGTGTCTAAAAGGACTCTTAACAGGAGCTGTCAAAGAATTTCAAGATCTGAAATGAAAGAATAACGCAAACTCATTTCATAATGTAATATTGTGCCTCCAAACTGTAAGGCAAAAAGCAAACTTTATTCATAGTTTATCTGCTATAAATAGCATCAGTATTTTTCATATCTATGTAAAATTAATTTGCATGTAGTCTTAAATACAGCACAGAGAATCACAGAATCACAGAATCACAGAATGTTCGGGGTTGGAAGGGACCTCTGTGGGTCATCTAGTACAACCCTCCTGCCGAAGCAGGGTCACCTACAGCAGGCTGCACAGGACCACGTCCAGGCGGGTCTTGAATATCTCCAGAGAAGGAGACTCCACAACCTCCCTGGGCAGCCTGTTCCAGTGCTCCGTCACCCTCAGAGTGAAGAAGTTCTTCCTCATATTCAGACGGAACTTCCTGTGCTTCAGTTTGTGCCCATTGCCCCTTGTCCGGTCACTGGACACCACTGAAAAGAGCTTGGCCCCATCCTCCTGACACCCACCCTTGAGATATTTGTAAGCATTTATTAGGTCCCCTCGCAGCCTTCTCTTCTTCAGGCTGAGCAAGCCCAGCTCCCTCAGCCTTTCCTCATAGGAGAGATGCTCCAGTCCCCTCACCATCCTTGTAGCCCTCCGCTGGACTCTCTCCAGAAGAAAAAAAATCCTGTTATTGAAAAATGTAGTTTATTTTCATTTTTCTTATATTAATGTTATTTTTTTACTATTTTGAGGACCTGTGATTATGAATATCCCTATAGAATATGTAGAAAATTTTTACATGGAAATTAAAACATATAAAATAAATGCTTCTATTGTTGATTATTTCTCTTGATTTGTTTCAATCGTACTAGGGATGTATTTAAACAATAATTTTTCTGTGCTACAGAAATGACATTTAACCTTGTTAATTATCAGGGTAAAGAAGCTTGATTATGTAGTTCAACTCTATCCTACAAATATCTGAAGGGTGGGTGTCAGGAGGATGGGGCCAAGCTCTTTTCAGTGGTGCCCAGTGACAGGACAAGGGGCAATGGGCACAAACTGAGGCACAGGAAGTTCCGTCTGAACATGAGGAAGAACTTCTTCCCTCTGAGGGTGACTGAGCACTGGAACAGGCTGCCCAGGGAGGTTGTGGAGTCTCCTTCTCTGGAGATATTCAGGATCCGCCTGGACGGGGTCCTGTGCGGCCTGCTGTGGGTGGCCCTGCTTCGGCAGGGGGGTTGGACTGGATGGCCCACAGAGGTCCCTTCCAGCCCCTGCTATTCTGTGATTCTGTGATTCTGTGAAATGTTATTTCAGGTGATAATTACATGGACTGTGGACAGTGAGTTGAATAAACCTCCTTTTAATTATAACCAGGAAAGCTATTAAGCCATTTTTCTGTTTGAATTGGAGCTTTCTTTTCCTTGGTATTTAAAGCTCTTTATTACACGTTTCTTTGTATAGAAAAGTTTGTGCTACACCACAGGAACACAGCAAGTGTTCTAAAATGTGATTCTATCAAACATTATTTTAATTTTTTTTCCAAAGCTAGCAATTTTCTTGCTGATGTGCCCAATTGTGATTTCTGTGTATTCATTTTAAAAGAACTGCATATATTCCTTTCCAGATTTTCAGAAAATTACTGAAGATCTAGCACTTCTTTAGATGAGATTAATATCAAATTTAATTCTAGAAAAATATGGGGAAGAAGTCTTGTTATATTTTCCTTTAAAGAGAACTGATAATTACAGCAGTGTAAGAGCATCTAGAACATAAATGTATCTACTAGCAGGTGCTTCTCGAATTAATCTTGAAACAATTTACTATTACTGCAAGAGTACACTTTAGCAAGTGTCTGAGTCTGCTTTAAAATCTTCAAACAATGTAAGGGAACACATCATATTTGATAAAAAATTAGCACAGTAAAAATATGTTATTTGATGCCATAAAATGACACCTTTTGAAGAATCTGAGAAGAATCAGTGTTTCTGAGCCATCATACAGTTTGCTTTATTTGGTTCTCAGAACTTCAAAGTACTGAAAGCAACTATATCCTACAAGAAAAATTTGTACAAAACTCTGGCAGCCTGGGGCTAGAAATGCCATGCAATAAACAAATGCAGGGGTGATTCTATGAATCTTAACCTCTATTAACACAGATCCAGAAAAGAAAGCTTATGAGCCTCATTTGTTACAAATGAATCTCAGACATCAGGTTTTGTCCTCATTTTTCAGAAAGCCTAAGGAAATGTTGCACACTGGCAATGCTTCTGTTGTGCTTAGCATATTACAGCTTTGTCATCCCATGAAGTCAGCAGTGCTCTAGGCAGAAGTAGATTTCCACCCACGTGCAGTTTCCAGAAGTATCAGTGTGAGTGCAGCAGTAATTCAGTATTACCTCCATGAATATATTGCCTCCTGGAGAGAGAAGGCAGCACTGGAGAGGACAGGAGAAAGTAAGAAGAATAAAAGGATTTCAAGGCAGCTTTGAAAATGTTTACAAGACAGAGAGAAAGAAAGAAAGAAAGAAAGAAAATAAATAAATAAATAAATAAATAGAACATTAAAAGTAGTTTCAGAAAAAACCCCATGGATATTTACAGGTGCGTAGCAATACTTCAGAACCCACATCTGCCCCACTTCATTTTCTTGATGTGAATGTCACTTCTTCCGTTCGGAATTACATCATATTAGACAGGAAATCAGCAATAATCTTGGAGGTCGGATTACCAAAAGTCAAGACTTTGATCTTATTCAGTTATTGCAAAAGCAGTTTTCTATTAAAATGCTGAAGGGAAAACCAAAAGCATCCAGCTTCCAAAGCCCAGACTGGAAATGTCTGGGTTTTTTCTATCTATCTTCTCTAATTCTTTATTTATTCTATTTATCTCAAGTTGTGAATTGCAAAAGGGGAGAGATTTGGTAAAACACGTATATCTTTTTCTTTGTCCTTTTCACACGTGAAAGCTGTTAAGAACTGTTCCAGGTGTCTATAAATTGCAAGACATCTGTGTGAAGCTGAACAGATGTCCTCCGAATCTGCACTGGTTTTGATGCTTAGTAGTTCAGTCATAGTCTAAATCCATAGTGTTCTTTTTAATGGCCAGTGACTTTAGCAGTATTGATGCCAGTGCTTTACGATTACAGGCATGGATGTTTCAAAAACACTCATTTTTCATACCTTAATCCCACTGACTGAAATATTTTTTAATTCTTCCCCACACAATGTAGATCTTGGGTATCTTTTAGAAAGAGCTGTATGAGGGGATGCAAAATGTTCCCCTTGAATGCTATGAATCATTTATTTTCTCAAGTGTTCTACATTTCTGGGGAAAAAAAATACTCATAAAATAATATTCCGCATTGAAAAACATTTTTGAAGTATTACTATAGAACTACACAGGCCTCACAATCCTGTTGTAAATATCTTCAAAAATTTCTGTGCTTGGAAATGGGCATAATCAACCTCAGAAAAGGGAGAAGCAGCTTCTGGCTACTTGAAATAATACAAATATCTTGAATAAACATTATTTACTCATTTAGCATTCTATAAGGTACTATAATGATAGATACCAAATTGTGTAAAGATTTTGCCTATTTATGGTAAAATTTGTCACTGAATCAGCAAAACAAATGATATGTTGATTATGAGCTAGGCTTTGATTCCAGGTCTGAATGTGTATCTGCAGGGGAAAAATTGGCTGTATGGTCCGTCTACCTTCCTTTGAATTCCACAAAAAGCATCAGATTAATTCTTATTATATCACTTTTGGCCCCAGATCTGGTTCAAATTTATCACCTTCTGCAACTGACACTTTGTTGCTGTAGCCAAGATGAAACTGTGATCCACTTGTATTTCTTTCGCTGGGATGTCTGCTGCTTCTCATGCCAGTTATGCTATAGTCTTAATTGTACATAGTGCATGCCAATGATCTGTGAGTGGGGAGTCACATTTTATTTCAGGATGCCTAGAAATCTATTTGCTATTTTCCTTTGTGCTTCTTCTGAAAGTGTTTTTGTACTGTGGGTCTAGAACAGTGATAGAGTCCTTCCAAGTAATGACTTGATAGTATCTTCCCATCTGTCCATGAAACATGATATGCAGTGCCTCATGCAATTGATACCACTGTAAATTCTTTTCTTTCATATTGAAAGGGCGGTAACACAACTCATTAGCAACTGGATGTGCTCTTCTACACTTTCTTTGAGTCCGTTCTTCCTACTTCATTGTATTAAGCAGTATTTTCTAACCCTCTGTTCTCCTTAGCTTATTCCTAACCACCTACTCCTCCTGTTTGGACCTAAATGGACTGTGAAATTTCTGCAGCAAAGATGCAATTTGAAATCTCCTGTTTCTATTCTAAATTAAGAAATTGTGAATATTCTTCACACCCAATACATGCATAATGTGTACATTCTTTGCTTACCACACAGTGTTCCACCTGTATAGGTATTTTTATGCGTACCGCTTAGATAATTATTAGTCCCCTAGGAAGAAAATATGACAACAATTTTTTTATATAACTGATTACGTAAATATCTTTGTGTGAAACATTCAGCACTCATCCTGCACAAATGGAAATTTAAAAATCCATCAAATAACCCTTCTTAATAGTATTTGTCTTCAACAGTTCTTTGTTAAAGGGTGCAGAGAGAGATGTATAGTGGCAGCAAGATAGAGGTTGTAATTTCAAAGTACATTGATTTACATAAAATTAAAGAATTTCAAGACTTCCATAAACTTGTGGGTTTTATAGATTTCTGATAATATTAAGCTTACATTTTACAATGATACTTTCAGTAATACAGCCTCAGGACTTCTAGCAGAAGTTTCAATATTTCCAAAACATTTGTGTTATTTCTGAAAATAGTTTTTCTTTTCCCTGTGAATGCAGTCTCTTTCTCACAGATCTGTTTCTGTCAGACTCACAGGCACTAGGATCAAGTTATTAACTGGAATATTAGTTAGTTTGTGATTTTTCTCAGGCGCAATGGGTTTAAATACCTCCTTTAAACTCATTTTTGAAATCTTAAAGTTGGCAATACTGGATTCTCTCACAAAAATTTCCAAAAAAATTCCAAAACCAAAGCACACCCAAACTCAAAAGTCCAAAGTAGAATGCATTTTACAGAAGTTGCGTGAAACATTAGACTTTACAGCACAGGGAAAATCACTTTCTGGATCTTGAAGATTCCTTTTGAAGTCTTACTTCTTCCTACTCAGTAGGACTGAAATGAAATTACAATTTAAATTTCAATGTCATCTTGTGAGTATGTTTCTACAAAATTCATCCGCCTCTGCAAAGCAGTGGAGACAATTTAAGTCAGCATTATATAGGCTTGATGTTGAAATTTTGAAGCTTTAAATCTCATTGAGTTACATGCCTTAATAGATTTAACAGTTATAACTTTTTTAGAATGACACAAAATGGCATCATGATTATACAATTATATCATCAAAGTTTGAGGATTTCTTTCTTAAAAAAATAACTCTTCGGGGCAAGATTTATAATTTTAAAAAAATTATTCCAACAATTCCCATATTAACTGGATTAGCAACACATAGAAATACTAAATATACTTATGGCCATTTTAAACTTTTCCCATATTTTTAAACTATTTTGTATTTACATATGAATGCACATGCACAGTTTCAGTTGCTATGATGAAGGATTTTTTGTGTGTTTTAATATAAAATGTACTTATAAATCCATACACTTATCAGGAGTATTTATAAGATAGAAGATAAATGAATTCCACAGTGACATTTTTGTAGCATAAAACAGCATTGTGGATTTTGAAAATGAAATCAGCACTGCATGCTTGTTGACAAAATATATTTGCGTTAACTCCATGGACTCATAAAGAAGTAAACTGTAAACAGGCATTTTAACACACGATTTGGTGATTCTGACTAAGTCTCGACAGTATTTTTAATGACTGACAGCCATTTATATGCATTTTAAAAGGTGTTCATTACTTCAGGTAAAACTGCCTATATTATTTATCAGTTTTGGTCTACTTTTATTTGCTTATGCATTTCCAGGTTTGCTAATGGTATTATTGAGAATGTTTGTTTTCCCATAGTTGAATTTTGTCTATCTCAGTGTTTATGCTCTAGCAGTACTTTCAAGTCTTCTGCTATTAAGAGCAAGTAGCTCTAACAGTTGTGACTTAATTATCATATCTGTAGAGACAATAAAGCATTTAGCCACTAAAAGTTCATTGTCACTGTTGACAGATGGAATATTTATTGGATATGTTACTCCACTTACATTATTTTTCTTGTGTCTGTGATATTTTCTTCATTAGCCTTTTGTGTTAAGGACAAAGTTGTTTCATAACCTATAAATACCTGACATATCAGATATGGTAAGGTGAAATTCAGTATGTAATTTCTATTAATAAATCAGATTTTTTTTTCTGCGTCAAATGTAATGGACAATTTTCCTATCAAATGACAGCTTCAATACTAAAACTTACTAAATTAAAACCAGCACTCCACATAACAGCACAGTTCATTCTTTTTCTTTAGTCACTATCCTGTTTATACCAAATATGTTGTTATTTTCCTGCCTATGGCTGACATTTTTAGACATGTGTTCTGTGGAAGAAACCACAATATGTTTTATCTAGATGAATGCAGATTAACCACTGGTTTAAAACTCTCAAATTTCAGACCTGCTAAATGTAAGAATAGCTGTGGTTTAGTATCACTGTGATGAAGAACAGACTGCTTTCAGTCGGTTAGGTTTTCACAATTTGTTTCCTAGATCCCTACTGGGGACATATTCTGGTGATACCTCTGAGGAGGGTTGGATTTATAAACTTCAAACATAACAATGAATCTCGGCACGGTTTACAGCTATTCACTGGAACAGAGCACAATCTTGTTTGATGCATAATTCTGAATGTCATATTGCTGCAGAGGGCATAGGTTATTGATAACTGTGTGCCACGAAATACAGTAGCAGCTGCAAGTTGATCACAGCTTGGCATTTTTTCAGATCAATTTTATTGTCTTATCTCAATTTGCTATTTTTAAGAGGGTGATGGGGATATATCTGTATTTTATGATATAGGAACTTGTATTTGTCACTTACTTTGTTCCAACAAAGTGGGAATAATTTCTGGAATAAAGCAGCATGCTTTTTAAGGAGAGATACGATAGCTCTTTTTTAGCGAACTTTTTTAAAAAAACAGATATGAACATACTGATTCTGAAAATTCTGGAAGATGTTACCCTTACAAAGCTTCTATAATGTTTTTGACTAACATCAACAATTAGCTGTAGACTTTCTGTAATGTTCGTGTGTTTCACTGAGAATGACTAAAAAGACTGATATTGTAGCAACATTGGTAACAATCATTGCTGGGAAGCATTTAAATACCATGATAAGGAGCTTGACATAAAATTTCAGAAAGGCATTCATTATGCATGTATCATGAATATAAGATTTACAAAGATTTATAAAAATGAACTGAGGAATTTTTAGAGTATTCAGATTTTAAGTAATGAACCATATGAAATATAGTAAGTTGTTTATGATTTAGATGATTATTCAAAAGCCTTAAGAAACGGATTGCAACGGGCATCTGTGAATAACCTCTACTGCTCTTCTGGGGGAATAAAATAAATTAATCAATGTGGTAAGTTTTCTCTATTTTCATCATTTCATTGTCATTTATTCCTCCCAACCCCAGTCTTCCTTTATCTTGAATAGTTTTAGCAAAACTGAAACATGACATTCAGTTGCAGATGTTACTGCTGTTTCTAAGAGTCGTCTTTGAGAACCACCATAAGAAAAGGAACCTTTTAAATGCATTTTCTTAATGACATCATTACTGAGAACAACATTTGAGAGTGCAAAGGGATTTTCTCCTCAGGTGACACAGGGACACATTTAATGTGTTTTCAACATAGATAAATTTTATTTCAACTTAGACCTAAGATATTTTCTGCTGATAATGAACAAGATGGCCCTTACCTCTTTTACATCACTTAGCCAAAGTCAAGGAGCTGGCATTCTCAGTCTGCTGAGTGCACAGAACTTCATTGCAAGTTACACATTTTGTCCCAGCCGCAGGGAGTAATGAAAAATTCATCTTCGTGGTTCTTCAGTTGCTCACTTCTTACTGTCTGACAAAAAGCTAAAAGATTCCCTTGACTATAAATCAAATATAGAAGAAATATTTTGAACTCTCTCAAACAAAACAATTTAAACTGCTATAGATAAATTTGTCAATTTTGTCCCATTTAATATATTTCAGAACTCACACTTTATTTATATTTCACATGTTTTTTTTGGTGTACAGAGAGAAATTCTGTCTACTGGGTATTGGTTTTGAATAGCATATTTGCTAGTGCAGGCTACACTGAACAGACAGTGATTTGATGCTTGCCATTTTACACAGAGTTTAGTAGCTGAGAAAACACAAAATCAGTTTAGACCAGCCAGAGGGACTTGATTATTGACTTCCTTTACTTCTAAGGTAAATTAATGTGAAAGATATTTTAGTTCACTTTGTCTTAAAGAACAGTTCCTCACGTACAAATTTAGTCAGAATAGAAAAAAAACAGTTGCCCCCATAAAAATAATAAACAATGTCATTTAAATTTTAGTCATTATAAGTCAAAACATATAAGTGTATTAGAGTTTCGAAACATAAACATTTCACAGAAATACAGAAAGGTTAAGGTTGGAAGGAATGTCTAGACACAATCTTGTCCAACTCCTTGCTCAAGCCAGTTGCCCAGGGCCGTGTGCAGAAACCTTTTGAATGTCTCCAAGGACAGAGTCTCTGCAGCCTCTCTGGGAAACCTGAGGCCATGCTCACTCAACCTCGCAGCAAAAATGTTTCTCCTTTTGCACAGACAGAACCTCCTATGTCCCTGTTTAAGAGGAATTGATACCTTTTTTCTCCCAAACATATTGATTTCTCCTAAAAGAAAACAAAAATAACTTGTCAGCAAAACACATTACTAACCAGCCAGTTATTCCGTGCTGTACTGTTACGAATAACTTTTCTATTTTATGTATATAGAATTGCTTTACTTTACTTCTTAGACATGAATGGAGTGGAAATAGGACACATTCTGTTCACAGAAAGACAAGCTAGTCCACAGTTTTCCCAGAAATAACTTTGGGCTTATTTTCTTCTCCCACACTGCATCCTGTCTGAGCAGTAACCAGAGTGGATCCAACCATTGTTCCATGTAAATCACTGTAGTTCCACTCACACCAGTTACACTAGCTGCAGGTCTTGTCTAAAATATATTCCCAAAATTACTTCATTTCATTTGGGAGGGGAAGGTAAAATGTATAAAATGTAAGTTACTACAAGGAAGTACAGTGATCTAAAACTGTGAAAGAATGGGAATAGGGATGGGACCAGGAAGAGTGTGGGAATAAGAACATGAGGCCAGGCATATTGTCAGAGGATGAAACTTTTCTTTAGTATGGCAATCAACATATGCCATATACTCTGCCTATTTGTTTTAAGCTCAATTTAATATTACCAGACTGCAAACCAAGAGACTTTTATAATCCAGGGAGTGTAAAATAAATGAACAGAAATGCAATGTCGTGTCTGGTTAACACAATTCCTTTAAATTAACACAATTCCTTTAAAAGGTGCCCACTGTGTTTTCAATTATTTTTAACAGGAGAGATTGTTATATTCAGAATTACATTATTACACACACTATGAATTACAGGAATAGCACTGAAATATTTTAAAAGTTGTAGGAAGTGTCCCATATGTTTAGAAAATTAATAGTTTTTTACAGTAATACAGAATTAGAAGACAGTTTTCTAGAAAACTGAAAGTACATTATCAAAAGCCATACCAAACAAACAAATCAAAAGAAACACTAACAATATTACTGAATAAAGCGTTAGTTCTGCAATCAGTTAGACAGATGTTTGACTTAGAGAAGACAAATAATCCTACAAAGGAATTTGGACTACTTATATGCTGAAAATGAAGCTTGGGAGTAATGGTTGGCAAAGCTGGGACCTGTGTTTTTCACTTTTCAAATTAAGCACGTGTCGTCGATGAGTGGTTAGGTCACTTAAATGATCACTCAAAGGTTTTGCAAGAAAAGATTTAACTGAAAATTAAGAAAATGTGATCTTCTTAAGTTTATTGGCAAGGTTCACTCTATTAATTCTTAAATAAATGGGATGCTAAATCAAAAGCACTTTTGTATGGAAAATGATTTAGACAGAGTAAAAGAAAGTGCAAGGGGATAGGGAGACCCTCTTGTTGAGTCACCAGGTTCGTACTGGACCCCCTTTCTTTCTAAACTTCTTCTCAGAGAGAAGCCTAGGTGTGGCTGGATCCAGAACTGACCTTAGACCAGAACGGTTTATGTCTGAAGGATATGTTTAGCAGTAATTTGTGGTGTGTTCGCAGTTTAGAAAGAGAATCACAGAAATTTAGCAGCTATTGATCACTGGTTAACTTAGCATTTACAGAGTGATTAGAAAGAAATTAATATTACAGTCACAGTAACAGAATATTATGTTTTGGATTTATTCACACATGCACACACACACTCAGGCAAAAATTCCCCTCAAGTTCAGTGAAACTCTCACTTCAAATAAAATGATTTCTCAATGGGCAAAGGTTGAGTCTCAAGGAGATCAGGCCAGGTAGTTTGCGAGTTACTCTGAGAAGCGTCCCACCGAGAGGGAGTTACTGGGCACAGCCCACTGTGGACCAAATGAGCTCAAAGGGCCTTCTTTGGTGCCACTGTTTGTAGGGTCTCAAGAAGGCTGACTTTAGGCATCAGTAGTTTTCCATCCTGGTCACAATCCACATGATGCAACTCTGATATTTAGACAGCAACTATACCATTCCAATACTACCCAGAATGTACAGTTCTGACATTCACCAGGTAGGTGCGACTCCAGGCATTGGCAGTTCTAGGTGTGGTCAGGGAGCGCCTGATCGGCCCATCTCACTGCTCTTGTAGAAAGACAAGGAAAGTGTGCCAAGTCGTCCCGATTCAATGCACATCAGCTAACTATTCTTGCAGTGCAAGCAAGAATACAATGTTGACTGGTTGTGGGATTGACAGCTGTGGAGGGGGGCTGCACCACCACAGCATGCTACTTTAATAATGCTAAAATAAGTATTGTCTAGGTATCCAGGTAGCTTAAAGTATGGTTATAAGTCTAGCCATAAGTTTATGATGGACTGTGACACATTCAGATAAATGTTTGAAATACTTAAGGATATATGCCAATGGCTGACAAACATAGTTAAATATAGAACACCATATGTAAGAGGAAAATATAAGAAAGAGATCTTGGAGCTAAACCCAAATAAGGGATGTAAATATTTCCTCCTAATGTAAAACTGCATATTAAATGTAAGACCTTTAGGCAATAATATTATAGCACCCTCCTAGGAGCATCCTGAGCTTGTGCCATTATGCTAAGACTATAACACGAAAGAGAGAGAGCTTATTTTCATTGTCTCAGTTACAGCAAGCACTGAAAACAACTCAGTTTGGAAAGCTGTATTCAAATAAAAATTCCCCAAGATTTCAATGAGACTTTGCCTAAGAAAACAGTATGAAGTAAAAAAAAAAAAAACAGGACAAACCCATGTCATTTCTACATACTTCATAACCATGTCCCATGTCCCACCTGAAGTCAGTGACAGAACTGGATGCTACTGAGCATCCCTTTGAGCCACCCCTTTGAGCTGAGAGAGCTGGAAGAAATGGGTAGGCAAAAGGAGTATAATGAGAAATGCATTAAACAGTAAAGGCTGTCACAAGAAGCAGCAGTGATGGTGAGGATGGTACAGCTTTCAGAGTTCTCTATTTCCCAATGCAAACTCCAAACATAGCCTGCTATGGGACTACAATGTGGAAGTTAAGGACATTCTCACAATCCCCCCCAGACCCTCTGGATCCACATCCGGGAGTCAGTCGCTGTTCTTATGCATTTTTTGCTTCATTTCATATAGTTTTTTATTCTTCTATTGAGCTGAAAGGGCAAGAATGCTAGCCACAACAAAACTCTGTGGAATTTCCCCACAGTCAGCGCAGAATTCCACAGCAGCAGTGGAATGAATCAAAGAGGGAAGGAGGAAGTCTACAGCCAGGCCTTTGAGGACCACAGTTGCAGGGATGCTCTGGATGGTGGAGGGACCTTCCCTATCCCTATTTAGACTACTTTGGCTTTAATGTCCTTCAAACCTCAGCAAGCCAGTTTCTGTCCTTTGGTGAGAGTAAATCATGGGACCTATTTTAGGCTCTGCTCAGAGCACCTAGTAGGAAGTGAAATTCTTCCCGCCGTTCCCATCTCTTCTCATTTGTACTGCTGTTCGCTTGGCAGGGACAATCTGACTCAGAATCAGCAATTCTGTGATACTGCTTTCCCTAGCTGTTTACACACTTTAAAAAGCCTGTATGGTGCCTTTCCTAGATGGTCTTTGTTTCCATCATCATTCACAGCTATAAACTGTACAGGCTTAATACCTTCACCACATTTAATAGACTACTTTGAATGATCTGCCCTGGTACAGACACAAAGCCTCTAAACTTTCCCTGTTCCACAGTTTTTAATTCTCTCCACAGGAAAAAATACTGTTCCTTTCTATCTGGGATTTGAGGCTCTGTTTATTTGTGTGAATCGTGAAGCAATTCTTTCAGGCTGTCAGCTACAGTATCTGTCACTAACTTCCCACTCATCCTTTAATGGCTCAAGTAATTCCCGACAGAGTTCTTGGCTTTTTATATATTAAAGTAGCTTTTCATGTTTTATATTTCATTTCCTTGCAACACTGTTATTATTTTCATTCCCAGTGTTGCCATTCTGTGTTTCTCTTGCATAACTGACCACAGAACCCATGAAAGAATCACGGACATAAAACACAGAGAAGTGTAACTTAAAATGTTGAAAAAAAGATGAAATGTAGTGCAGTATACAATCAGGCAGATCAAAATTCCTGTTCTTTACCTAGGTCCTTAGGCATTCCATGCTGACAATAATAAATGAATAACCAGTTCAGATAAATTAAAATCCTCTCAAACCCTTTTATCTCTCAAAATATTTTAGATAAATTTATGGAGAAACTTCTATAGATTCTACAAAACCTTGCAGAATCTCTCTTTCTGAGCTTCATTTCAGTTCAGAAACTTTCAGTAGGGTTTTTATTTGTTTTGCAACAGAATTATAGAGCCCCTAAGTCTCTAAGAACAGTGCTTATTTTTCATAGTAAGGACTGACTTCATGTCAGCTCCCTGCCCTTCTGCAGCACTTCACAGTCAGTCAGCACTTGCTCAACAAGCTCCCTCCTAAGGAGATATCACACTGTAGCCCTCCAGGAATTTCTCACATTTCATCTCCAGGAACAGTTGTTCTCTCTGTATGAGTTCCACCTGCCCAGGATGCCTCAGCCAAAACACAGCATACAAAGTGTTCGTACTGTTGCTCAGCCATATCCCTTTGAAGGAAGATAACACGCAGTAATCTACAAAAAAAGAGAAAAAATATTGCCCATAACAAGACTACCTGTGTATATTTAGTGTAATTCAAAGTTTTTCAATCTCTACGTATACTAGTTATTTTTATCTCTGGGATAGAACTATTAAATAAAATACTGAGGCCACGATGGTTTTTAGATTTCTCCTTCTTTTTCTCAGTTCTTATCACATACTGCATATTACTTTCTGGCAGACCTACTATTGCTTTTTTATAACCCGATACATATATAAAATAGAAAGCTATACAACACTGTATCCAATAATACAACTCTTACGTGATTTGTTTTGCGAATGCTACCTAGATGCAAAGTAGAATTATTTTAAATCTTTTCAAAGTAGAATTTACAAATATAGTGCCTTAATAACTCCGGGAAGTTATTAGGTCCTACTTATTATCCCCTGAAGCATGTGAAAGACAATGAAGGCCTATTGTCACCTTTCCTGGTGTACATTTCCTTATCTTTCCATATAACTTTGATCAAGTTGGTGTACTGATGGAAACGAAGCAGAAGAAAGAATGAAAATCAAAGGAAGCAGTGATAGAAACTTCATCTAAAATCCCTGCATTTTCCAAGTTTAACTACAGGTGAAATCAATGATTAGATTAAGTAAAATCCAAAACTCTTGTGGCACAAAGGGTTTCATTCTGAACTGCTGCCACAGCATCTCTGAGAGTGGTAGTCTAATGCCTCATGGATCCTTTTCTCTTTTGGGGTTAGTCTTATGGCCAGAGAAAACTCCCATGGTACCTTCCTTTTTATTATGACACTGAAAGTCATGGAAGACCTTCCAGTGGTGGAAGGCTTTATTCTTAGACTATTGTCCTGCTTTAAAGGAGAATTAGCCCGCAGGATTTTGATTTTCAGCTGCAAGATTTATTTGTTTTAATTAAAGTTAAACATTTTCCAAAATACAGGTATTTGTGTAAGTTATGTAAAAAAAGTCGTGTCGTAAGATAGTTGTGACAAACATTTTGTGCTTAGTACTATGTGGATATTTTCTCAGTGGCTGGTAAGATGTATTATTTCCTGCCTTATTTCATGTTCTTATGAAAATGTTCTTTATGTCAGATCATGAGTTTTAATTGAAATATCTGGCCATAATACAGTTGATGGCTAGACGAACTATAAAATAAGTGCAAAACATGATAAGGAAGCAAAGAAGTTTGCCTCATCCAATGGGTACATCACCAACAACATATAACGAGACAATGACATGTCCCTCGTAGACTCTGGATGTTATGATTGTACAACTAATTGTGGCTTTTGGTCTGACGTTTTCATGGCAGTCACTCAATATTGGGCATAATATATGTAGGTTCAGAGCAGGAACTGTCCTCTCTGCTAAAACGTTTGGACAGCCTCAAGAAAAATATTTACTTAGGATATTCTTTTTTAAAATTAGCTGTAGAAGTTAGCAAGTAAATCTTCAAAGCACTAAAATTATCCTTTCCTTTTATTCAAATTGTACCTATCTGACAATGAGTGGTTAAATACACTCCTCCTGTCTGCTTCTTAGAATTTTGAACATTAAAAAGCAGGACCAAGACTCATGAAAGATTTACTACTTGGAAATACAGCTTCAAAAGAAGAAAAATTTTTCCGCCCAAGAGTACTGAAGGAACTGGCAGAGGAGCTGGCCAAGCCACTCTCCATCATCTATCAGCAGTCCTGGCTAACAGGGTGGGTCCTGGATGACTGGAGGATTGCCTATATAACGCCCATCTACAAGAAGAGCTAGAAGGAGGATCTGGGGAACTACAGGCTTCTCAGCCTGATCTTGGTGCCGGGCAAGATTATGGAGTGGTTCATCTTGAGTGCACTCACCAGGCATGTGAAGCACAAGCATGGGATCAGGCCCAGCCAGCATGAGTTCATGAAAGGCAGGTCATCCTTGACAAGCCTGATCTCCTTCTGTGACCAGAGTACCCACCTAGTGGATGAGGGAAAGGCTGTGGATGTCATCTACCTGGACTTTAGTAAGGCTTTTGACACTGTTCCCCACAGCATCCTCCTGAAGAAACTAGCTGCCCATGGTTAGGATGGGTGTACTCTTCACTGGATAAAGAACAGGCTGAATGGCCGAGTGCAGAGAGTGATGGTGAATGGAGCTAGATCCAGCTGGTGGGTGGCCACAAGTGGTGTTCCCCAGGGCTCAGTTTTGGGGCCAGTCTTATTTAACATCTTTATCAATGATATGGATGAAGGGATGGAGTGCTCCCTTACTAAGTTTGCAGATGACACCAAGTTGGGCAGCAGTGTTGATCTGCTAGAGGGTAAGAAGGCTCTGAAGAGGGATCTGGACAGACTGGATCGATGGGCTGAGATGAATCATACACTGTTCAACAAGACCGAGATCCGGGTCCTGCACTCAGGTCACAACAACCCTGTGCAATGCTACAGGCTTGGGGAGGAGTGGCTGGAAAGCTGCCTGGTGGATAAGGACCTTGAGGTGTTGGTCGACAGCCAGATGAACATGAGCCAGCAGTGTGCCCAGGTGGCCAAGAAGGCCAACGGCATCCTGGCTTTCGTTAGTAACAATGTGGCCAGCAGGAGTAGGGAAGTGATCATCGCCCTGTACTCGGCACTGGTGAGGCCACACCTCAAATATTGTGTTCAGTTTTGGGCCCCTCACTACAAGAAAGACATTGAGGTGCTGGAGTGTGTCCACAGAAGAGCAACGAGGGTGGTGAAGAGTCTGGAGAACAAGTCTTGCGAGGAGTGGCTGAGGGAGCTGGGGTTGTTTAGTCTAGAGAAAACGAGGCTGAGGGGGGACCTTATTTCTCACTAGAACTACCTGAAAGGAGGTTGTGGTGAGGCAGGTGTTGGTCTCTTCTCCCAAGTAACTAGTGATAGGACAAGAGGCAATAGCCTCAAGTTGCATCAGGACAAGTTTAGATTGGATAGTAGGAAAAATTTCTGTACTGAAAGAGTGGTCAGACTTTGGGCCAGGCTGCCCAGAGAAGTGGTTGAGTCGTCATCCCTGGAGGTGTTAAAAAACCACATAAAGACAGCACTTCAGGACATGCTTTAGCAGGCATGGTGGTGTTGGATTGACAGTTGGACTTGATGATCTTAGAGGTCTTTTCCAACCATAATGATTTTATGATTCTATTATTCGAACTGGTGTTATTTAATTTCTCTTAAAAAAATCCAGTTGTGCCAGTGACAATATACAATATATATCACAGATTACTGTGTGGTCTGGCACTCACTGGAAGCAACCTGCATAGCTGCAAATGAATGCATAGGTTTTTTATGTATAAAAGATTTTTTCGCTTCAAGGTGAAAAATCATATAAGAAATAATAATTTATTGATTGAAAACTAGTTTTGGATGCAAGCTTGGACTATGGCAGTTGAAAAATCTGTACATTTATAACACTGACTGCAATAAATTTCTATTGTCCTCTTTTACTATTCACGTCAGTTCCACAGAAGTCTTCGTCTGATTGAAGGAAAAATACACATACATGAAAAATTCTTTTATGATTTATCAGTATGTAAATCACATGCATTATCCAGCTCTTGTGGCCATTCAAAGACAGGTGGAAATTGTCTGTTCATTTCTATTCAGAGTTAGAGTAATTTTGTGGTATCAGTGCAGACAGAATAGAGATGGAATACAATTATGTCTGGCAGGTTTTTTGAAGGTATTGAAGCATCTAAGTTAGGAGATAAGTTACTTGCTTCAGTTCTCTGTAGGTACAAGGAAGGGAAAGATGAGAATTCCCCCCAGGAATACAGGGACTATTAGACAATCAGGTTCCCAGTTGAGATGGGATGAATTCAGAAACTGAATTACAAGTATGCCAGTTTTACACATAATGCCCTCTTGCGGTTTTCTTTTATCATTAAGTGTACCTTAGCCAACTTAGGTCAATCAATGTTGTACAAAGCATTTTGGATATCAGATACGTCAGATTAATCATTTGCTTTTGTTAGCACTAATATTGCACAATTTGACAATCCCTCTTGCCCTGAAATACTACTTTAAGATAACTTCATTTTTTATTCCTTTGAATGTATGTCCAACAGTAGACTATGCTCTAGCTCTTCTACTGGTACTGTTTTCATTAACTGCATGGGAGTGTGACTATGGTATCACCTTTGGATTTCAGGCCATTCCTAATTTGTATTCTCAGTGCTGTGTACTGAGTCTTGTTCTTACATTTTTCAATTGTTTAATGATTTTCCTTTTTAAAAAACAAACAAACAAGCTATTTTTGATACTTGCTGGTCAGCAACATATAAAAGCCTTGTCCTAGCATCTACTGTCAATTGTTTCTTTAGCATGAAGCCTCACTAACAGGATGAAACCATTGGAGAAATACGTTCCTTTATTTTTTCTTTATTTTCAGGATCTTCCAACATAAAAGTCCTTGTCTGTAAAGATTTGGTTTTAATTTTAACTTGTATGTAAAAATGAGTTTGATCATGACACCTCTTCAAATCAGTTTTTAACTTCTATCATTGTAATATTACAGTGGTGGATGTAATGAGCAGTCTCTCGTTAATAGTATTTGGAAATACCATAGATAGTGATTTGTAAGTGAAAAGTGGCATGTATTGCAGGCAGTATACAGATGCAAATAGAACCAGTCTGCGGTGCTACTCTGTGAATATGTTTGATTTTTTCCCCAGCAGAAGTATTAGTTTGGGGAGAAACATGGAAAACAATGAAATAATGAGGCGAAATTAAGCACTTTTTCATATATGGTGATTATGTTTTATAAGGGCATGTATTCTTCTTTGCTGACAATTACAAGACATTATGAAGTTCTGTGAAATAGAAATCAATGTAAAGAAGAATGCACGTTGGAGGATTGTTTTATTCTTAAGTTGGCTAGATAAAGTAGTGTACATTAAGAAGGAAGAAATTGTCTTGCTAACCTGGAGTTTCTAACTGATGTGCAATCTGGAGGGCAGATTTGCTAGAGTATCGCAAGCAACACAGAAATTGAAATGGTCATCTCAGCTTTAGTTCAACTTCTATGGGTATCCATACCAAAGTTTCTAGAATTATTTAATTTGTGTCAATGTCTCCTAAAAGATCTTGAAGAGGTGATGTTAATAAAAGGGATAAAGCAGTAAGAAAATGAAAAGTAAGAAAGATGAGAAATATATTATTCTTTATATCAATTGATTACAAAATAGAAAGCTGCTATAGTAAATTTCAACAATCAAGAGAATCAATGAAGTCTTTGTTTACAGTCAGTATAGAGAAATGGGCACTCAGAAGTAGTTTTGTCTTCTGATAAGATAGATAGTTTATGTAGGTCACAAGAATTAAATACATTTTAGATACTTAAAGTTAAATGAGATTAATTATACTCATGTTTGGAATAATAATACTTTAATTGAGTTTCAGTTTTGTTGATTTGTTAAATGCATCACATAGGTCAAATAAACACACTCTTAAAACAGTCTTCTCTCACCTGATAGCTAAAAGAAACAAGACTGAAAGTCTCTTCTCTTTGTATACATTTTTTTATTTATCATCAGCTTCAATTGTAGAAGTTGGATAAACGCTTTAAAATTCTAGATTTAGTCTAAGAATTTATGAAATCTTCTAAACAGTGTGATAAAAATATATGCATAGATACTGAGTTACCTATTAAAAGTATTTAAGATAAGCTGTCTTCAACCATACGAACTGTGAGTAGTGCTTACCAGATTTTAATGCTGGGAACTCCCCATCTCAAGTGCTGATGGTGTTAGATATTTTGTGCTAGTCAAGAAACAAAGTTTTAGAAGCTGATTTCATGCCTAGTGAAGTTCTTTGCTGGCTCCTAGGATCAAATCTCAAATTTCAGCCGTGCTAGAAGACCTGAATAATCAGCAGCTGCAGACATTGCCTCATTTTTACTTGGGAATTGCTTGTCAGACTTCTTGCCATTCTTCAACAGTTATTGCCCAAGCATAGAATAGAAAGTTTTGTCCCTGTCCTATGCCACATGTAATGACTCCACTTGTTCTCTGGAAACTCCAGACATGTTACTGCCAAATGCAAAAAATCAATATTCAGATCTGATTTGGGAAGCAGCCACTGAGTAAAATCCATGATGTTGAATCCCCTTTTCAAGAAAACCATGTTCTATTAATGAAAGGACTGATGAAAACTCACTAATAAGTCTATTTTTCAGTTCACCATTAAGAAATTGTATCAGGTCATCACCGATTATTTTTTTTTTTTATTTTGAGCCCTTTATTAGTACTTTTGCTCTAAGATAGAGAGCACTTCAGTAAAGTGTTGTTGAGAAAACACCAGTGTCCAGTTTATGTATAAATTTGTTATTAATAAATTAAATTAAAAAGTTTGAAAACTGATATTGCAGCGTTGACATTAGTAAAGAATGTTTTACAATGAAAAAGAAACATCTCAAATGTCTGAGAGTTTAACTTGTCAAACCGTATATGTTTACTTTCAATCTATTTAAATAACATTTTTAATCAGTTCTGGGAAAGCTAAGACAAGTTTGCAATGGTCCAGGTTAGGATAAAAAAGAAAAATTAGGGAAGATTAGACACAGAGGGAAACTGTTGATCAGGCCTCAAAAGAGGAGGCCAATGGCAACTTACAAAACCAGACTATATCTGCTAGGAGAAAGAAAAAATAAGCACTATGAATGTAGATTGGAGACTGAAGGTGAGATATTTTTAGTGATTAGTAGTCAGAAGTACTCATTTATGCCAGTAGATTTCTACTTAAAACAAGACAGCATGATCTCATGCAGTGATCATGAAATGGCGGAGTTCAGGATCCTGCGTGGAGGAAGCAGGGCGATAAGCAGGATCATAACCTTGGACTTCAGGAAAGCTGACTTGGCCTCTAAGGAGCTACTTGGAGGAATCCCGTGGACCAGGGCTCTAGAAGACAGGGGTGTCCAAGAGTGCTGGTCGCTCTTTAAATGTCACTTCCTCCATACTCAGTATCAGTGCATCTCCCTGAGAAAGAAATCTAGCAAAGGAGGCAGGAGACCTGCATGGATGAGCAAGGAGCTTCTAGCAGAGATCAGGTGGAAGAGAAAGGTCCATGGAATGTGGAAAGAGGGGCAGGCCACTTGGGAAGAGTACAGGAAAGTTGTCAGAGCATGCAGGGATGCAATGAGGAAGGCTAAGGCCCACCTGGAATTGAAGCTGGCAAGGGATGTCAAAGACAACAAGAAGGGCTTCTTCAAGTACATCAGCAGCAATCAGAAGACTAAGGATAATGTGGGGCTGCTACTGAATGAGGCAGGTGTCCTGGTGACGGAGGATGCAGAGAAGGCAGAGTTACTGAATGCCTTCTTTACTTCAGTCCTCAGTGCCAAGGCAGGCCGTCAGGCATCCCAGACCCTCGAGGTAAGAGAGGAAGCCTGCAGAAAGGATCACCCGCCCTTGGTCGAGGAGGACTGCGTGAGGGATTGCCTAAGCAATCTAAATGCCCACAAATCCATGGGCCCCGATGGAATGCATCCACGAGTGCTGAGGGAGCTGGCGGATGTCATTGCTGAGCCACTCTCCATCATCTTTGAGAGGTCCTGGAGGACAGGAGAGGTGCCCGAGGACTGGAGAAAGGCCAATGTCACTCCAATCTTCAAAAAGGGCAAGAAGGAGGACCCAGGGAACTATGGGCCGATCAGCCTCACTTCCATCCCGGGAAAGATGATGGAGCAGCTCATTCTAGAGGTCATCATCAAGCAACTGGAGGAAAAGAAGGTTATGAGGAGTAGTCAGCATGGATTCACCAAGGGGAAATCGTGCCTGACCAATCTGATAGCTTTCTACGATGGCATGACTGGCTGGGTAGATGAGGGGAAAGCAGTGGATGTTGTCTACCTTGACTTCAGCAAGGCTTTTGACACTGTCTCCCATAACACCTCCTAGGGAAGCTCACAAGTGTGGGCTGGATGAGTGGACAGTGAGGTGGATTGAGAACTGGCTGAATGGCAGAACTCAGAGGGTTGTCATCAGCGGCGCTGAGTCTAGTTGGAGGCCTGTAGCTAGTGGTGTCCCCCAGGGGTCAGTACTAGGCCCAGTCTTGTTCAGCTTCTTCATCAATGACCTGGATGAATGGACAGAGTGTACCCTCAGCAAGTCTGGTGATGACACAAAACTGGGATGTGTGGTAGATACACCAGAAGGCTGTGCTGCCATTCAGTGAGACCTGGACAGGCTGGAAAGTTGGGCAGAGAGGAACCTGATGAAATTCAACAAGGGCAAGTGCAGGGTCCTGCACCTGGGGAGGAACAACCTCATGCATCAGTACAGGCTTGGGGCAGACCTGCTGGAGTGCAGCTCTGCGGAGAGGGACCTGGGCGTCCTGGTGGACGACAGGTTAACCATGAGCCAGCAGTGTGCCCTGGCTGCCAAGAAGGCCAATGGCATTCTGGGGTGCATTAGGAGCAGCGTGGCCAGCAGGTCGAGGGAGGTTCTCCTTCCCCTCTACACCGCCCTGGTGAGGCCCCATCTGGAGTACTCTGTCCATTTCTGGGCTCCCCAGTTCAAGAAAGATGAAGAGCTACTGGAGAGAGTCCAGCGGAGGGCTACAAGGATGATGAGGGGACTGGAACATCTCTCCTATGAGGAAAGGCTGAGGGAGCTGGGCTTGTTCAGCCTGAAGAAGAGAAGGCTGCGAGGGGACCTAATATATGCTTATAAATATCTGAAGGGTGGGTGTCAGGAGGATGGGGCCAAGCTCTTTTCAGTTTGTGCCGAACGACAGGACAAGGAGCAATGGGCACAAACTGAAGCATAGGAAGTTCGGTTGGAACATGAGGAAGAACTTCTTCCCTCTGAGGGTGATGGAGCACTGGAAGAGGTTGCCCAGGGAGGTTGTGGAGTCTCCTTCTCTGAAGATATTCAAGACCCACATGGACGTGGTCCTGTGCAGCCTGCTGTAGGTTTCCCTGCTTCTGCAAGAGGGTTGGACTAGATGACCCAGAGAGGTCCTTTCCAACTCCTAACATTCTGTGATTCTGTGATTCTGTGATCTCACCACTGCTAAAGCACAGCTTTCACTGTGATGATACTCCCGCTCCTTGAATTTGCAAATCGTGGACGTGTGAGATCACCTATCACTCCTATGCTATGGTACATGGGACTGAAGGAGGATATAACCAAGGTCATCCTTACAACTTCATGAGCAACATTTGTCAGCTCTCCGACCCACCAAATATGCAGCAAGATTCTGCAAATTTTTGAAGCAGGCGGAATACAAAATCCTTCCTGCAGCCTTTTGTATGAGAAGACTTATCACCTCCCCTACTTTGGAAATGCGACTCGACACTTTAACAGGTGTTTGTCTGGATGTCAGAGACATGTGCACCATTGTAAATGTAATTAATATGTATTCCAGTTGTCAGGCTCTGAATAATCTTCGTGTACATAAGCATAGTAGTTATCGGTTGAATGTCAGCTGGAAGTCAAATTCGTTGATGATTTTTCCAGTAATGTGTAGGCACAACCATAAGAAAATGCTGGAAAAAGGAAGTAACATTATAGTATAAGGTACCAAAAGTGGATGATTAGCAGAGGAGAAAGAAAGGATACAATAAGTAGGTGGACTGATGGAAGTGATAAGACCAAAATCACGGAACAGGCTGGTGTGACAATAAGGAGTGAATTTTTGAATGCTCTCATAAGTATTAATCTTAAGCATTTATTCAAATGCCTTAAGCATTCTTGTAAAGCTTCGTTCAGAAGTCAATACATGTTTGTAATATAAGCTTTACAGTCACAGTGCACATGAAGAGATTCCCTAAAGTGTCATACTTTCTAATTTCTGCTACAACTTTTATTTTAGTTTTCTACTGCTGTGGTAAAAAACTTATGCAGGAAAGTTATAACTAGTATTTCAAAATAATTTTCCATGGAGTTGATAAGATCCCACTTCAGATATTTCCAGTCTAATTTGGCGATCTTGCTACAAACTGAGTATAAATAAAATGGAAAGATGCAAATAATAATTAAATATGTTTAAAATTTACTAATATGGAAGACTTTATCTATGGTGAAGAATAATCAGGTAACATGGTTAATTCCGTGAATAGGGAAAATTAAGTATTTCTACTACGTATTCCATCAAAGAAATGAGCAGAGAATGCAACTGGTGAGCCGAGAATTAAATCTTGGCAGGGAAGAAAATAAAACTGGAGGAAGAGTCCATGAGAAGTACATATTTCAGTATACCACTGCTTCAGGGAGGTCTGTTACAGCTATCAGGGTGATGGATTTGAGATGAATTAAGTAATTGGTGAAAGCGAAATGTAAATGTAAGTAGAATATTAGGGAAAAAGATTCAGGTCAGTTTAGGGGAGGAAAAAAAATACAAGAAAAAAGGATAGCAAAGGGAGAGTGAAAACTCAGGGTCTTATCTCTTGCTAAGTAGAAAAACCCATTTATATTAATGAGGAGTTCTACTTAAAAATTGATGGCATTGTCTTGCCCACAGTAAGAATTGTTAAGTACCATCAATAGCAAGGAACAAAAAGAGATTAGGTCATCACTCAAGAGGTTACTCTAGATCTGTTCTCTCAACCTTTTCCAATGACTAGTTTCAAAATCCCCTCGCCATATAACCATAAAGAACTGGAGTTATCATAAACCTCTGCAGATGGCTTTCACATTCAAGATTTTCACTCTTCATGACCTGTATCACTTACTTATAAGCTTTAAAGACATGTGATATACGAGTTCTTTTCTTTCCATCCATCACTTGCAAAATCTCAGAACTGTAGAATAATTCAGACTGGAAGGGGCCCCAGGAAATCATCAAGTTCAATCCCGTACACTTTGCTATTTTTGCATTTGAACACAGGCTACCATTTCAAAATGCAATGAAAGTAATCCAAAAATAGCCAATACTCAGGTAAGCCAAATTTCCCAAGCACCATTGATAGTACATAAAAAGACTAAAAAATTCCACCCTAAGACGCAAACTGCAAGGCTGGAGACTCAGATCCATACAAAACCGTTTCTAGTACTTGGATGCCTATACTACAAATTTTGAGTTGATTCTGGACAGTCTAAACATTAATTTAATTACCTATTTATGTAAATAGCTAGCACCCTCACATATCTGAACTAGGATTACAGGAAGCAAAATGCCTAATATGTTTTTTTTTCTTTTTTTATCTTTTAGTTTCCTGTCCTTGGGGGTAAGAGGATATTCCTTCTTCTTACATGTTTCTTGCTGACACAGTAGGCAATATAAGAAGTTATACCCACCTGAAGGAAGTTAGAGGTCTTGCTGGAAAGTCAGAAGAAGCAGCTTCTATTTCCAGGAATTTGGAGGGAGTGATGGATCGGATTGTGAAAATAAGGAAATTATTTCTGTACTTCAGAAAACAAAGCATGTTAGATACTCTGGAATAGCTATGTGGATAAAATTGGAAGAAAGTTGAAAATTCCTAGTATCATTTCAAATGGTAATTGCAATGCAAAAGTACATCCAAATGCTCCAAATACCATTGCAGAGCAGAGAACTGTCCTAAGGCATCTATAGCAAAGGCTATTACTTTTTTTACAATGTGTTCTAAGAAAATTAAGTTTAGCAGAAAATTCCAGTAGTGGATTTTCATTCTTGACACTAATTTTCTAGGAACTTTGCTTTACATAAAAGCTAACATTTTTTAACTACTCCAGCAATCATTAATTTTTTGTTTTAAGTGAGGAGAAACAAAAGAAGAAGCAGGAAAAAAAAAGACAAAAATCACAGCCGGTCTCACCTATTCTTCTGCCAATACTTCGGTGACCATGTAGTAATGTCCAGTAAGTTCACGGTATCTAGCATACTTTCTTCTCAAAGATACAGAGATAATTTCCTTATTTTTCACAATCAGATCCATCACTCCCTCTATAATCCATAGTATTTTACCAATATCATCAAAGAAAAAAGTGTTTGTTTCTAGGTTTCTGAATCTAAGGCTGACATGACAATAACAGGATCATCCTCTTCTCTTCTACAGAGCTCCCTGTTCTTGTTAACACTTTGTTTCTCGAAAGATCGTAGCCTGTTTAGAGTAAAAAAACTGAAAAACAATATTCAACCTATTGAGCTTTTATAAAGATGCTATATTTAATACTTACAGATCAAATTCTGTTCAAGAGTGTGGAGGATTAAATTTGGCTGGTTGCCAGGTACCCACCCAGCTGTTCTCTCCCCTCCTCAGCAGGACAGGGAGGGAAAATACAATGAAAATGCTCAGGGGTCAAGATAAGGACAGAGAAATTGCTCACAGATTACCACCATGGGCAAAACAGTCTCAACTTTGGGAAGACTAATTTAATTTATTGACAATTAAAAATAGAATAGGATAGTGAGGAGCAAAATCAAATCTAAAAACGTCTTCCTAGACTCATCTTTGCTCCTTCTTTCCCAAATCTTCTACCCCTGAGCAGCATGGGGAGATGGGGAATGAGGGTTGTGGTCAATTTATAACACTTCATTTCCACCATGGGCTCTCCAGGATCTGCAGCTTCCTTCAAGGCACATCCGCCTGCTCTGGCATGGGGTCCTCCATGGGTTGCAGTGTGGATATCTGATCTGGTGTGGTCCTTCATGGGCTGGAGGGTGCAGCCTAGTTCACCATGCTCTTTCCCAGGAGCTGCAGGAGATTCTCTGCTCCAGGACCTGGAGCATGTCTTCCCCTCTTTATTCACTGACCTTGGTGTCTGCGGTGTTGTTTCTCTCACTTTTTTCTCACTTCTCTCGCTCAGCTGTGTGCAGCATTCTTAAATATGTTTTCACAGAGATACCATCAGCTTTTTCAGTGGTGGGTCCATTTTGGAGCCAGCTGAAAGTGGCTGTCTCTGGCACAGGTCACCCTGGTCTCTTCTAAAGGGCCACCTCAGCAGCCTGCTGCTGTCAACACCTTGTCATGTAAACCCTATACAGGGAGCAATGCTGAGTGTTCATGTTAGTGGCAACTGCAAATGGCCAATAGCACTAAAAACAGGTATTAACAGAAATTAAAAAAAAAAATTATGCCTCAAGATTTCCCTGGAATTCACAAAAAAACCCAACCAAAGTAACACATTTCATCACCAACTGGTATTTACTAATAGATATGATAAAAAAGTTGCTGTTTAATGTCCTCTTCATTTAATAAGCCTAAAATAGATTAAAAATACCTCTTTTTAGAGTTTCATCTCCTATGCTTCACAATTTTACTTTTTGCCTTCCATGACATTGAAATTATCATTTTAATAGTTGCAAAATTACAGATTTTCTGTCTTGCGCTTTAATTTCCTTGTTAGACAGCCAGGTGTTTCATAATTTCTTAGAACTGATTGTGCTAGAAACTCTGCTTGGAGGTTTTGCAACTGTAGAGAAAAAATTTGATTTAAAATGCAAGTCTGAGCTTATTAGAATTACACACTGCTAGAAATTTGCAAGACTGATTACAAGCTCCTTGAGTGGCCTTCATCAATTTAACAAATATTAAAAGTCCAGCAGAGGAAGTGTGAAAAGATTGCTTAAAACAGCAGGCTCACTTCCTTGTGCTGCGTAAGGCTGGCTGACATGAAACAAAAAAGTGGTTTTTCTTATTAAACTTTCTTACAAGAACACTACATACTTACAATAAATTCCCCTTTGCATGAAATCCCCTGTTATTTTATCAGTTTAGGTGTAGCTTAAAGCATTGTTTGGGAATAACAAAACTGCTTCGAAATTTGCTTTTGTCATACAGCAAAAACACATAGCCTGTAAATGCAAACATATCTCTGAATGCTTTTCTTTCCTTTCGCTAAAGTAATTTTGTAGAAATTGTGTAAGAATTTATGATTTTAAATGTTTAATATTATTGTTAAACCAAAGGGGGAAAAAATCTGGAGGAATGACACCCATGTACTGAATATGCTTAGGAAGACAGATATAAGCCATCAGAAGATTTAGTTTTTCTATAAATTTGTTCTACCACAGCATTTTAAACTTTTGGTAAAGTTCTTCATGATTAAGTTTACTGTTAGGGCTGACAGTTTCATTCAAAACTAACTAATCAATGGTCAACATTTCAAAGTAGGAATGCACAATATTCTCTTTGAATCACTCATGAATAATCCAGACACCCAGAATTAATTACTAAATTTATTCTGAAAAGTAACTTTGGATAAGCAAAATGTAAAGACGGCTTTAGTATAAAGGCAAGTACAGAAAAAAAGGGAAATCAACTGAACGATTTTTTTTATTAATTATTCACCTGGCTCTACAGATTATACAGTCTTCTAAATGCAATGGCAAAGATTTCTAATAATATAATATTATCAACAGATGATTAGCTTCTGTGTTAATCCATATCAGTGAAGCAAATTTTCATTTTTTTAAAGATTTATTGTATCAAGATGTTGCAGGAAAATTGAAGTTACAATACCAGAAGAGACAGATTTTTCAGGCAACATAGAAAAGAGAAAGGAGCTAGGCTCTACACTCATAATAGCATATGAGCTCCTCTGTGTTTTGTGCATTTTCACACCTTGTCAGCAAAAACTACATTTTCACATGGGATATTCCCTTTTAGAGAGAAATGAGGAAGCTGAAGTTGGTTTGTGGGTTTTTTTTTTTTTTGATGGTGGAAGATAGTATTTTGTATAAATGTGGATAAGAAATGAAGGAGGAATAACAACAAACATGGCACAGAAATACTGGAGGGACACATACAGGGATTCAACAATAGGAGATATCAGTGTATCTCTTCTTCTGGACTGCCATGCATTCATTTATGTTGCTGGACAAAGCAAATGGGTAACATAACTATAAATACTTTCTCAGGCAAAGTCATCTGTTGCAGAGAGTTTTGTCAGATTCCCTGCATTGTCTTTCATGCTACCTTTCATGTAATAAAAGGCCTTCTCAAATTAATCCATTACTTTTTACTGCACTCGACATCTCTTCCTTTTTTTCTGATGCTTTTAGAACAAATCAGGTGCCCAGTTTAGTTCAATTGCTCATTTGGATGATAGCTTGTCAGAGGCAGATATTGTTGTTTCTCATTTGATGGTAATTTTGGTGTTTTGGAAATATCCTTTGGTAGAACAGAGATAACTATCTTTACAATGTTCCATTACTTCTATCATCTATTGTTTTACTGGCAAGGAACAGAGGCATAGGAAGATTAAGCTCAAGACACAAGCTGCCAGGTTGTGAATGAAACAGGATTAAGTGCCTGTGCAGAAAAGAATGATTCATACAGAATCAGGTGCCTGCTCATCCTGATAATCTCGAAACACCTGCATGTACCCTAGCATGCTTAGAAAAATTTCAGAAGCACGTTGTCTAAGAGTGCCAGGCATTTCAAGGTGCAAATCTGTGTATAGCACCAGATTGGGAGGGAGTGGTTGGTACACTGGAGACCAGGACTACTGCTCAGATGGGCTGAACAACTGGAGGAGTGAGCCAGGAGGAAACATGTGAAGTTCAACTATGAAGTCGTGCACATGGGATGGAATAACCCTCTACATCACTGCAGACTGGGAACTTACTGACTGGGAAGAGGACCTGGGGGTTCTGGTGGACAAGGAGTTCTACGTGAGTCAGCAATGTGCCGCTGCAGTGATGAAGGCTGAACTTCACTGCCATAAGCATAATGAACAGGTTAAGGCAAGAGATTATTCCACTCCATTCAACACTTGTTAAGCTGTATTTGGGATTCTGTGTCCAGTTTTGGTCCAGTAAGGACAAAGTGGAACAAGTCTAGCAAAGGGCCATTAAGTTGATTAGGAGGCTGGAGCATATTACTTATTAAAAGAGACTGAGGGAACTGGTTTCTTCATCCTTGAGAAGACTGGGATATAAAGGGATTTAATTAGTCTTCCACATTCCAAAGGGGGAAGTAATAGAAAAGACCAAGCTGTACTCCTAGGCGTGCAACTGTCTTTAGGAATCCAGTCCCCAATATCTAGGCATAAAACTCCATGTTTCATTGACATTTAAAATGTTCATAATTGCAATAGTTTATTACTACTCTCAGCCACCCATTCTTCATCAGAGATCTCTATCATTACTTTAAGACGAGATACATTCCTGTTTGAGGGCATCATGTGAAAATGAGTTTGTTGGTACCATTCTGTCCTCTGGAAGTCATAGACTGATATCAAAGAGCATTCATATTTCCCCGTGAAAAGAAAAATGGGAAAGTTAAAATGTTATGTTTTCTTTATTTCCTGCTCTGGAGATAGAAAAAGGAAACAGAGTAAAACATAACTCTGTATTTTTCCCATATTTTTCTTTTACTAAAAATCAGGTTATTATTGACACTGAAAGAATGAAATTCACGTTATGAACTTACTTCTCAGAAACAGAATCTGAAAGAGTTACAAATTCATGCTGAAACTCGCTTTAACTTGTATTTGCACAGAATTAAGAGAAGATAATGCAGATGAGGACAGGCAGCAACTAAAACTAGATACACTCTCATTTTCATGTGCTAGGAATAAAATCACCCCAAAGACAATGCAGATGAATAAAAAGAACAGTAATGACAGTTGAATGCATCAAATTATTTCTACTGGCATTTCTCTGAATTATTCTATATTTTTCTTTGGTGTTTCCAGACTGACATGATTAACAAAACAGCTGAGACAACGACCACAGTGCAATTGGGCAAACAAACCTGTTATTGTGCCCATGATATACTCACTGACCTACAGGAGTATATCCAATGGTGGAGACAGAGAAATCAATCTGAATAAGGAGTTACATGTAAAACTCAAAGAAATCAAAGGTAACAAGATGGGGACCCCTCCTGCAAAACCGAAGTAATTCTGTTTCACCTTTATGTATAAACCTTACAGATGTATAAAACATATCCTTTGAAATAAATTTAGAAAGAAGGCTAGAGTTTTTTATGTCCACTCTCTATGCAGAAATGTCTTGGTGATTATAATCAGATGCATATCTGGTAGGTGTTTCATTATCAGAGAGCCAGTTCATGAATAAACTTTAACATATTCCAGCACAGAATAGCCGGTAGTGTTCTTATTCAGAGAATTTTCTAAATAAGCCATTTATTTAAATACACAACGTACTAACTAACCTTCCCTTAGGGTGAACCTCACCCTCTGCAGAGGACTTGGACAAGGTTATGCATCACTGAAGTCATGTTAATGCCCTGTTTTCCTAGTTGGAGTGGGCTCTAAATGATGCATAGACCTTTGCGCTGTTTTGGTGTAGAACACCTGTCATCCAAACAGTTCTCTGAAAAAAGTTGAGCATTTTGTAAATACCTGCAGGATTCTTCAGATTAGAGGACCACAAATAAGAGTTGTTTTATTCAAAATCATTAAAATTTCTACAGTTATTTTATTATTTGTTTTCTTTCTTTCTTTCTCTTTTATCACCTCTCTATTGGTTAAATAATGAAGGATCCCTTCACAGTAATCCTCTCCCTGAAAGGATGTTAAGGGAAAAATAAGATGGAGGAAGAAAAGTTTAAGTATTTTTTTTACTCAGCAGTAAAGCAGTTAAGGTGAAATATAGAGTGACTTTACTAAGGGAATTAAACTTCATGAAACCTACAGGGCACGGGGGGCTATCAGATAGGAAAAGGTATTGAGGGAATGGAGTAGAAATTTCTGCTGAAAACTGGAGTCTCTGAGCTACAGAACAGCTTGATGGTTTTTTTTAGGGTGTATGTCATGCTATCAATACATTTTATAAATATTATAATATAGACTCAATTGTCTCTGTGTTTTAGTGCCAGTGTTGTCTGCCATTATATTATTATTATTTACTATCGTTACTATTTCAGCCTGTGAAATAACATATTTTATAATAATTATTATTTACTTATATTACAGTAAGAGTTGTGGATTTCACACCAAAACGTGTTGCACTGTACACTCTGGAAACAAGTAATACTATTTAAAAAAATATGACATATTTAAATTATCTGCGTTAAACTCTTTGTATGTCTTATTTGGGACTAGAAAATGCCTATAGAGTGTAAACTTTCACCTCTGCTGCCTGACTTAATTAAGAAAGGAAGGGTTTGCAGGTGAACTTCAGGTGAGATGAGCAAAAAGCCATTCAAAGTAACTTCCAAATAATGAGTTTCCACCATGACTATACTGAAGTCTGTTTAAGGAAAACTTTCATTAGGTTACGCTGGTTACAGAGTTAGTCACTCATTCATGTGGAGACAGCCCTGGAAAAGCAAACAGTGTCAGGAAATCCACCTTTTCCCCATTTGCCATTCAAGGACTCTCATAGATACTTCAGGGTTTTGCAGGGATTCTTTTGTTTGGCTGATTTTTTTTTTCATTCTTCTTTTCTTTTTTAATTCCTGTTCTTTCCTCGATGTTTTCCTTTTGATCTTAAGAGAGAGAGAAGGTGATGCTACTAGAAACCCTACTGAATCATCCTGTGCTCTGCCTTGCATGCCGCAGATAGCCTCACCTAACACGGTTGTTGGTGCTGCTGTCCTGGCTGTGTGTATCTGAGTCTCTGCTTCAGCAATAGTTTTGCTCACCAATTTCATTCCAAAATGACTCTGCCTGAGGGGCAGAGGCCATGCTAATAGATGCAGGAAACAATCTTCGTGTGTGCAGCCAGTAGATAGCAAGAGGAGGCTCAAGCCTTGGCAGTCAAACTGTCAAACTGGGTACGCTGTTTTAGAGTACCAGCTGAAAATTCTGTGATAGTTACTATGTCCGACTTTGCAAACCCCTGCAGTAACTGAATATCAGTCTTGGCAACAGCTCAGTAAGATTCAGGAACTTAGACAGTTGGAGCCAGCTGAGAGCTTACTGCCAGCCAAAAAAAATTTATCCATCCTATTGAGATGCCCATCTATAAATCTTTCAGCCAAGCCCCTAGGATCTTCCCTCTCAGTTACTGTAACAACTTCTTCACTGGTCTTCTGCAATTTTGGCCTATTTTGCACTTTTGCCCTATATTGCAAAGCCTCTCCATCCCCTCTCCATTTATGCCTCCACCAGATCCCTTGTCTTTGAGAGATTAACTATCTGTCCTTTCATTCCTGATCCTTCATGATTTACTCCTGGGAAAATTAACATTCCAGTTACTACTATAAATGATCATTTCCTACCCTTAGTCAATACTGAATGCTAGACTCTCCCAAACTCTTGTTATGCTTTCAAACAAGATTTTTGACCTCTGTAAATCATTCTAGATATCTGCAGTTACTTCATTATCTTGCTTAAGTTCTCCTCTGATCTGCTTTTTGACAACTATGCTGCTGAGAATGTGGCCTCTCTTGTTAAATATGGATAACATTTCTGGACAGTGTAAAGAGCTTTAAGTTTTGTCCCGTTTCAACGCTGACTGTATATGAGGCAGCATTAAGGATGTTTAGGCAGTAAGTAGAGGATGTTGCTTAACTTAATAAGCTTTACTAAGAGGTCAGATAGGTCGCTTACATAGATCATGACATGCATTTGGTTGTATGTGCTCCTGAGTGGATCTAAGAAACGCACAGAGCTTTTTTCCCTCCTCTTATCACCTGCTATAGATTTTTCTATTTTCTCTCTGTTGCCTTCTTTTCCAGTTTTTTTATACTCTGTTTTGTCCTTAGATCGTAACTGTCTTTGCCCTTAGGCTGTAAGTGGCTGGAGAAGAAACCGTGTGAGGTTTTTTGGTAGTGTTTTTTTACCTGATTTGTGTATATGAACTAACACAACAGGATTCGGCTCCATTGCTCTGGTTCATGAGGGTTCTAGCTTTACAAATTCAGAATAAATCACAATGCTGACTATTAATAGTAAGCTAAAAAGATTTGCTATCCAAACAGCATTTTAAAGGCTATTTAAGTGAGCATTTGTGCTTCTGCGCTGCTTCTCTGATTCCAGTAGACATTGAGTACTTAACCAGAAATAAAATCCTTGCAGAAATGTGCCACTAAGTCACATAACCATGATTCAAGCAAGATGGCCTGAGCTTTTCAGTCCCACGTATCAGCTTCCCATTTGGGGCACCTTTCCAGACAATACACAAAAACATAATGTGCTCTTCCTGTCATGTGGGCAGCGTGACAGCCTGTGGTCAAATGTCTCAACATGCTCAGGCATATTAGCATAGGTCCAGCAGCTGTTAAACTTCACACAGGGCTGAGAACAGGTTGTAGTCCCAGTAAGAGGCAACAGTAGAAGGCATTTGACAGAATAGGGCCTATCTCTGCCAGACAGGATGCCAGCTCAACTATTTACAGCTGGAACATTTTCTGGTACTTCAGATCCAAACCTACAAAATGCGTGGACAACTCCTGAGGAGCTCTTTGTATTGTCAGGGTACACCTGTTAAATATGGATACAGCAGAAAAAAAACAGATTTTTAGCACCAGTTCTAGACTAAAAAAAAAGCAAAAGCACAGCTACTAAGTTCTTTTGACTAGGTTTCCTGTGGCACTTGGAGTCAATTCTTGTACATATTTTTGGCTACCACAGCTGTAACTGTGAAACAGTAGAGCAACATTGACAAAAGTTTCATACATCCCCCTCCCGCTGCTTTACTAATCTAAGTCAAGCTTGCTTGGTAATTGAAGGCTAAACCAAATTTATTTGGACCCAGAGCTTTGTAAAAAGAACTCACACCACGATCTAAATCAGGTCTTATTACAGATACACTTAGAAACAATTGTATTTTTTAGACTGACTGCTGACTCCCTTACTGGTCACTTGTAGTTTTAGTTATCTTGTTAAATAGGTCAGTCAGGAACATGTGACAAGGATTCTGGAAAAAAAAGCATGTGACAAGATGGGATGTGATAATTGTGTAGCAACTTACCCCATGAGTACCACAGACACAGTGTAAGTAATGTCCTCCGCTGCTATCCATGCAGGTTTAGACTTCTACCAACATTTGTGTCTGCCCTACAGCAGCAGAGTATTCCCTGAGAAGAGAGACGAATCTCTGGGCATTTTCCTCTTCTTTGCTGAGGTGTATTTTCTGAGAAGAAAGACAATTTAACAAGCAGTACAGTCATACATAATTGTAAATCTAGCAACGTTGACCTAACACTACTTTCCCAAATTTCATGAGCTGAAACTGTACCTCTGAATCTGTACTGTATATCTTGGTAAAGGAGCGTAAGTTAGTATCAACAACTATTTTTCACAAAAGTGTTTCACAGAAGGAAAAACAGAACCATGAGAACAAAGATCAGTATTTTCTATGTTCAATTATTACTAACACTTTACTGAACAAATCATTTGGCATTTGTGTTAAGGGAAAGAAAAAGGCTACTGGAGAATAACTTGAGAATACATGCTAAGTGAAAGGACCCCTGTATTTTCATCCACATCCTGATTCTAAATGTTGGTGTTCATTTAATCAGAAACACAGAGCTGTAGTTTTCTAGCTAAATTCATTGTGAGCTGTGTGCCTAAAAATGCCCTTATAATCTAGATCTTACTGCTCCATTATGCTTTGAGGGGCCAAGTTTATTCAATACTGTTTACAGAAGGTGCAAGAGCTATATCACTGAAGGCAAAACAAGGAGTTAAGTTCTGCCGGGACTGAAGTGTAGACCTATTAGGACACTCAGTATATGCTTTCTTGCTACTTAAAAGGAATAAATATATTTTTAATGAGCACTTGAATATTGGGAAAATATTCCAGTAGGCAATTCCAAATCGATAAAAAAGGATTGCTTTTCTAAAACTTCTAATTAAAAGCATTCTTTCAATGCTAACTTCTACATACATAATGAATTAAATTCAAATTAACTGTAAAATTGTAAGGACTGCAGCTCACAGTAGTTTTAATGCAATATATTTGATCTGAATAAGCAACCTCGAATCCAACACAGGTTTCTAAGCTTGAAATAACCAAGGAAAGAAGATAAATGCAGCACTGGGATGATTATAAGGATGAAGTGAGTCTCTGAAGTAAATTATCAACTTGTCAGAAGAGAATGGGAAAAACAAAATCTTGCTTTATGTTGCGTTTACTTTATGCTAAGCAATAGCAAAGACACCATCTAGGTGACAAGGTGATAGAGTGTGACTTTCAGACCTTTAACAACAGAAGCCAATTTCAGTCTCTTTCAGACAGATTATAGAATCACAGAATCCTGTAGTTTGAAAAGGACCTCTGGAGGCTACCCAGTCCAACCTCCTGCTTAAAGGAGGCTCAGTGGGTCAGGTTGCTCAGGGCATTCTCCAGATGAGTTTTGATCATATCCCATGATGGAAATTCCACAACCCCTGTTGGCAACCTGCTTTGATATCTGACCATTTAAGTATTTAACCATTTGCATGGTGAAGTATTTCCTTCTATTTAACAGGAATTTTCCTTGCTCCAAGTTGTGGTTTTTACCTTTTCTCCTGTTACCATGTGCCTTAGAGAAAAGTCCACCTCCAGTTTCTGTGCCCTTCCGTTAGGTAGCTGAAGACACCAATCAGCTAGCTGACTTGTTAAGGCTGAACAAAACAAATTCTCTTGACTCTTATGATTTCATATGTGTGTCAGCCACCCAGAACAGGAGTACCTTGATCCTTGGCTATAGATTGGAGCACATGGAATAGAAGAATATGTTTAAAGATGTTTGTATGTCTGGGTAAACTTGAACAGAAATATGGGCTTGTGTCTTGTTCACTGACAGGTAGACAGTGTGCACAGGTTGCCTTCTATACATTTACAGAGAATTCACACTAAATGGAAAAAGAACAGATCAAATGTACTGCAGATCAGCTTGTACATGCAATGGACAGTTGCCTAGGATTTCTGGGAGCCATGCAGTACATTCAAAACTATTACTACTGTAAATGGGCTGTTTGGCATGGAGAAATCCCAGACAGAATTACCGTATCAAGCAGGATCAATGAGAGAGCTATATCCACTCAGTTCCACTCCACTACATCTTCATCTGCCACCTATCATTGCTGTGGGTGATTAGAGCTGGAAGGATTAGTGCAAAACAGTAACACATTATTTACAGTTGTTTTTGTTTCTATGCAGAAGCTTCGTCTGAATTACATTCTTCTGGGTGACTATACATTTTGCCAGAATTTGTCTATATTTTCTTTACACTCTGATGTTTGAAATTTGGGGGTGTTGCTTTAGTATCGTAAGAACTTTTCTCTTTTATGCAAAACATATTTAGTCAGAGAACAGACTCTATAGCATCTCATGTAATAAGTGAAAAATACATTTTATAGGCAATATATGGGCACATAAAGTGTCCAAGATATATAGTTTTTAACCTGTAATTCAAGCACCTGTTTTATAACTATACAACATGATTTTATTTACATTATAAATTTGCAAATCATAGTTAAACAAATAAACGACACACAACATTGAGCATTCAAGTACAGAGAATTCACATATCAAAGGAACAGAACATTCTGAGTGGGGAGGATCGTTCCATATAAACAATATTGATACAAATCACATCATGGAATAGTATACATATATTCTACCCTGTGGAACAAGAAAGAGAAAATGAATATACATTTTCAATGGTGAGTGGAGATGTGGCAAAAACTGCGATAATGAGGAACTTAAATAAATCTTTTGAATGACAGCAATACGTATGATATGTTATTTTCTCTCATATATGTATACAGACACACAGATATTGCTACAGTATTGACTGAATCCTGTTCTAGTGTTTATTGTCGTTTGGTTCTTGTGATGACCTACCTTTGTATCCCACATGAGGAATTTAAGGTTAGTTCTTGGTCTGTGCTGTTATACATACTTCAGAGGTGAAGTCACATCACCCAGCTCGAACAGCAATCTCGCTTTTACACAGCACAGGATTCATGTGCATACAAGAGATACTTTTCAGATGCATTTCTTCCAGCTTTTCTGAGCCTGTCTACGTAGGCAGCAGATGTAGTGGCAAGACCAGCCAGCATATTTATACTCATACGGTTACCTCTGATGTACCTGAAGCAATGCCCTTTAGGCTTTGCAGTGATCTGTTTTGGGTAACTTTTTCATTCCTCCTTCTCTCCTCTCCTGAAGACCACCAGATTTTCTTAGGGTTGTGAGTTAAGGGAAAATCTCTGCTTACCTCTATGTTCTAGCTTGTAACTTTGTTAGTGGCGATGCCATTTCCCCCTTTGTTTTTACAGCTGTTGCCCTTTCTGTAGCCTGTCTCACTCTCACTCGGATAGTCTATCACAGAAAAACACAAAGCCTATGTTCAAGTACTCATAGAGATGGGAATGGGAAGGGAAAGACTCCTATCCTTCTCTCCGAACAAATTTCTGTAAATGCAACCTATTAATTTGAAAGCAATGGCAGCTGGGAGCTACTCAGTGCTGACAGCTCCTTGACTGCTCTGCTAAGCCTTTCCAGACTTACATCTCACCGTGTACCATCAAATGGAAGTCTTAATCTACACTGCCAATGCCACACAAACCTAGGAGGTATAAATCGACGAAGATATAATCATTAGTCTTTTCAGAAAAGGCCAGAATTACTCAGGGGAGCTGGTCAGTTTTTACATTGCCAAACTTTTCATTAAATATTTCAAAATGCTTTTGGAAACCATCTTGCCAGGTGAAACTCTTGCACTCATTGCTGGGTAACGACCTAAATGTCGTGGCTATGGAGTCCATTATTTCAGGACAACCCAGGACTGGATGCCAGTTCTAAGCTTATTGCAAAGGAGAGTTTTTCCTTTCCAGAGAAATAGTGTTACTTCTGTTGGTTTCTCCAGTTATAAGCTAAAAAAACTTCAACTGTTACACTGAACATAGTTGATCTTTGTTTTTTCAATGCTTGTTGAGTAAAAATATTGTTTTGTTTTTCTGGTTTGGGTTTTTTGTTTTTGTTATTCCTCTCCTACTAATCCCTAGCATTTAGCATTGTTTTCAGGCCACTGCTGAGCACTGAAGTAGTATTTTAATAGAATTACCAATTTTGATGCCAAGTTTTCATTCCTGAGAACTCAGGACCATTGCTGAGTGGATGAAGTTTACTTTTTTTTCTCCATTCACATCATTTTGCATTTAATCTACATTAAATTATTCCATCAGTTACTCAGTATTCAAAGGTGGTTTTTGCAGGTCTTCCCAGTCCACCCTCAGCTTTACTACCCTGAAAAGCTTAGTATCCTCAGGAAACAGAATCAGCTCCTTCTCCCTATAATATATGAATCCGTTCAATGGTGCATGCTCTATTTTTCTTTATCAGCTGTAAAAGGAGAGCGCAAAATGGGTAGATAAGACTTAGAAAATACATTTGAATCAAATGCTATGTCTTCACAAGATTTCTTTTACTGTTAGAACTTCCAAGCAAGCAGAAATTAGTTGTGAAATGGTCTACTTCAAACCTAAAAAATACTCAGCTTTGATTAACTTTCTGTGTTCAGTTTAATATTTGCAAGTGCACTGAAACAGTCTTCCAAGGGCAGAGTAGAAAATTTATCAGTACTTCACCTTCAACTGTGTGTTTAAGGTCTGTTCTATATACATAGTTTCAGAATAAGAAAGCTATTTTTTCTAATTTTATTTTATTTATGTTAGGGGGATCTCTTCTACTTTCACCCTGTGAGGTCTTTCTTTTTTTATGTTTTATTTTTTTTTAAATCCCTGGCTAGGATTATGCAAGCACGGAAGAGTCCCTTGGGATTCTTTGATTGCAGAAGAGCACTAGTAATGCTGCCAGAGAAAAGGAGGGCTAATTTGTGGCAACAATTGGAAGGCAACACAGATGCACCAAAAAATAGAATACCGAAAGAAAAGTAAGCCAAAATACTACACACTGCACTGAGTACCAGAGTGCCACTTTTCTGATTCTGATCATTCCACACGAAGCTGATGTGCTGCTATATTGGGTGAAATAATATAAGTCAAGAGAATAGTACATTTATACTAAGAATTTTGAAAGCACATACTGGTAAGCAAGAAAATGTAAATATTTTCCCACAAATAATTCTGTGGTTTTAGTTACCTTCCTCATGAATTTCCAGAAAACTTGATTTCATACATATTGAAGAAGCAGTATTCCACTTGTGTTTGGCTCATTCATACACAAATAATACTCTTTAAAAGCAAAATGAAAATATTTTTCCTGCACTGATATTTGAGTTTATAGATATTTCAATATATTTGTTATCTTACTATAGAGCTAATTCTTAGATAAATCTACATATTTTCTTTTTCCTTGACAAAATACCCATAAATAGCAAATCAACATTGAGAAATGGCAAATCAAAATGTTATTTTGATGAACTTGTAACTTCACTGCTCTTTTGAATAGCGATCATTTTCAAATACTGATTTACTAGAAATTGATCATAACTCATATGTTATTTTCCTCAGACCAAATATCCCAAAGATATGTGATGATTAGGGCAATAGAAATCAGCATATAAACCTGCAAAATTATGCAAATATTATTTTGTCTAGTGTCTTTTAAATTCCTTATGTGGGTTTTTAGGTATGTGTTTCTAATATGTGCTTCACAAGACATTTGAAATAAATCTGTAACTACAGACATGAAGTTCAATGAGGAAGGAGAAGCAATTTGTGAGCTAATAGCAGATTCTGAAGCAAAACACAGCCTTACTTTCTTAACTAGACATGTCAAGTTCCATTTCTGGAAGAAATCTTCATCTGTTTTGATCAGATGTTGGATGAAAGAAAAATGTGCCTAAAGAAGCAAGTAGGGAAAAAAATGGGAAGCATGATCTTGCACCTGCACCCTAATTACTAATCAGAACTGATCTACCAGGACATAAGCAGGAAGAGTGTTCCATAGTGATGGATCACAGAGAGACAGAGGGTGGTGTTTTATCCAGATGTATTGTCTCCATGTTAGGCAATCAAATTGATGAACTGTACTACTTTTCTAATCAAAGCAGAGACAGAGACATATTCTGAGGAAAGCTCACCCTCTCCCAAGAGAAATTTGCACTTGGAGTAGACTAAATCACCCTCTAGAGTTACCTGTCCCCTCTACTTACAACAGAGGTCTGAACAACTAACTTCAACTAATCATTTAAATTTTATAAAGCTAAAATTAGTGAAGATGAGTCCTATCTAGAAAGCAATGAATACGTTTATCTCAAGCCTTCACAGTGAAAACAAATGGGGTAAATAAAGAAAAATGAATGAAGAAATGAATAAATCTAAACACAGAAATTGTTTCAATTTTTTCAAACCAATTTTTTTTTTCACAAAGCTGATGCTTCTTCTCAAGTATCACAGCTAAGTTGAAATTCCGCATTTCCTGTTTTAATTTGTGAACCTGAGTACTGCCTCCTTCCATCAGTTGAGCAAACATTATAAATACGAACCACATCACTGGCATGTACATGAGCAAAAGGTCTGAAACAGTAGCAGATGTTTCTGGTCTTGTGCTTGTGCAACATAAAGCATAAAGCGTAAGAAATCAGCATGGGGCAGGAGAGCCTTACAGAAATTTCTTATGCTGAACATTGCACATTCAGAGTAATTCACAGTTCTTTTTTTCATGTCTTCCATCTGAGTGCAACTGATTGCAACAATGTTGCTTATGAGGCAGCAGCAGTATGTCTAAGCCTTTTGTTGTCTTTTACTGAAAATCTAATTAAAAGATCAAGTCACGCATGCAAGTAGACCAACCACTATAGAATTCTGAAGTAAAAAAGTAAAACCCAAGTATCTTATAAATCACTTGCTTAACTTGAGAAGAAAATTCTTCTCAATCTTCTGTTTAAATAATAAACATTATTTGGCTTTGACTTTGATGTGTAAATTGGCTGAAAGTCAATTGTAGGGTGGAATGGCAGGGACATAGTTCCGAAGTGAAAGAAAAAGGGCATAGTGAATGTTTTAGTCGCCAGTTCATCCAACTCACACTTAATCTGGCCTCTACAGTGTTCTCCCAACCAGCTTTACTAACATCTTTATAAACTGCTTTACTAATGCTATTTCTTCTTTATTGTTTAAGTACAGAGGATCACTGCATAAATGCAGACCCAGGCACTCTATTCCTTAACTCTGAGGACTGGACAATGCTCAAGGTCTTGCCACATTGTTTTTAACAGCAAGAGAATCTAACAGCATGAGTCAGGTATTTATTTGGTGCAACAACAGTTATTTAATTAGAATTTATTGAAGATTTCTATTTTCCTGATAGTTATGACAGATTTTAAAGTAAAGTTGGAGATTCCATCAGTCAGTGTAAGTCTATTCTTACTCCAAAGTGAAGGTAAAGATCACAAGAAGTCAACCCATTTTATACTTGCAGAAATCATCCTTCTCAACTTACTTGCAATTTTATGTTGAAGACTTTACACCATTATTTACACATTATCTTACTGACTAGAAAAATGCATTGTATCTTCCATGATTTTTCTCTTTATGTATTGTGATTTACCAATAGTTCAAATAAACATGAAAAATATTCTACCCTGCCTACCAATGTGTCATTAGAACTTCCGAAGAAGTCCACAAAGAGAGGATTAAGACAGCCTCCCGTGTAAGTTAAGGTCTAACAGGGAAAAAGAAAAGTTGAGTTTTAATAAAACCCAAGAAAATAGAGTGACCACCAAACATAACATCCCTCCTTAGCTAAAGGTTCTCTGCAGTGTGCGTGTAGAATATGAACTAGGACCTTAGTTGTCGAATGCTTGGGAAATTTTTACTAGTTGTCAGAAAATGGAGGTGAGGGAAGGCCTCACTGGAACTGACCTCTGGTAAAGTAAATTAAGCATGGTTACGCTCTTCGTTGTCACCTGCGTCCTTGAAAGCCCCGTTATGTTACGTTTTGTGAATAAATGCTTTTATTTATTTTCAATTTAACCTGATTTCTAAAAAGGTGATCACAAAGTACCTATGGGTAAACATATATAATGGGCCTTTCATTTCACACAATTGATAATGTTGTTCTCAGGCTTTTGGAGCACATTTTCAGTGGCTTGGACCCACATCGATTATTTTCAGGGTATCCAATGAGGAACTTTATGCCCTTCCATTTAACCAAATGAGGTGCTTAGAGAGCCACTGGCAGAGAGACTGAGGAGGAAGGAATGTCTTCTGCTCATAAGTATAAGCACAAAAGCTTTCTAGCATAGCTTTCTTGCACAGAAGAATAGGGAAGTTCTTAGGGAGCTTATTACACGTGCTTTTCAAGGAGAAGAAAACCCAGAAATTTCCTTCTTTAGAAATTCAAACTGTCTTTCTGAACAGTCTTGTGCTTAAAGGAACTTCATGTCTCCCAAGACCAAACTCACACTGCTTATCTAACTATCAGCTTGCTTTCTGGTTCATCCCACATATTCTCAGACAGTCAACTGTAATCAAAACAATGCCAAAGCAACCACAATTGCAAAAAGTCTCAGAGGAAACCTTTCAGAGTACACAGCTGAGCTTCCATTCAGACTTTGCCACAGTGGTCTGTACCTTGGGAAGAGGACCCTATTGTTACAGCTAGGATTAAATGAAAATTCATTTACTTGTTTCTTAATTTAGTATAAAATCAGAGGAAAAACACTTCTATATATGAGGTTCAGATACATCCATTAACACACCTTCTGGAAGAATTGTACCTTCCAGCATAACAGTTACATCCTGTGTGTACAGGCACAAGGTGTTCACTCAGTCAAAGAAGATTCAAGCCTTTCTATTGCTTGCATAACACTATCAAAATGGCATTTAAAAATGTCTACATGCATTTGCTAATGAGAAAAATGTGACTTATCCAGAAGATTAGCCCAAATAACTATTTAAATTATAAATTAGATAAACTTTCTTTCTCTTGCCACCTTAGTTCCTTAACCCCAAAGTGATGTGGAGAATGTAGTAGATTTCCAGAACCTGGATGATGAGCAGCTGAAAGAACTGAAAACCCTTGAGAGATCTGCGTATTTTAGCTGCTATCGTCAGGCTCTCAGCATTGAGAATGAACTTCATAACACCAGTATGTACCTTTCTCTTTGGCTTCACTAGAGAAAATTTGCCTTTTGCCAGGTTGATCTGTTGGAAAAAACACATTTATTAGCACTTGTATTATATTTTTCAACAGTAAAATTTGAGAGCTTTAAAAAAGGCAAACTGAAGACAGTGTTAAAATCTCTGAGGAAAAAGCAGCAGTGTGGAATCGTGAACACTGAATTGCCCAGAGACTGCACAAAAAACTCCTTTGGCCCTAATTCTGTGCCCAATACCTCTGCCAAGTAAAAGACAAAGGAAGAATTATCCTTACAAAAGAGCTTCATTAGCCACTTTAATATCCTGAAAGGCAGGTGTAAGTGCAGATGCAAGTGGTGAATTACACACATTGATGATTCCCTCTATTCCAAAAGCAAGAGCAGAGAAGGGAGAAGTTCAGAAGTCGTACTCCTTTCATTAGCTGGCCATAATGCTGATGGACGTGGAAGGGAGCTCAAGTGTCTCTCACTTTTTTGCTTTGCAATAGCTTAAAGGCCAGAAGAGTCAAAGCCTACAGGAGAATCCAGTTGCTCCTGTAACACATGCTTCTCAGGTAAAGAAGATTAGGTGCATGGCTTTTTTGCTAGTGCTATTACTGTGGAGGATAATTAGACTGATAACCCTGAATGGCAACATCTGTATGTTGCTGCAAGTAGGCGTAAAGTAAACAGTACTACACTCATGTGATGTAAAAAGACTTGTCTCTAGGCAATACAGCACCAGAAAAATTTTGCACTGCAGTTAAGCGGTGATGGTGAGCGAGATGGAGAAGTTAACGCATTAATTTACATACTTTGTGCTCCTACAACATCAGATATTTTCTTTGTTGAAGTATTTGCTCTTTGGCCAGCACAGTCTTCTTGCCTCTTTGCGGATATGAGTTTATTGGTGCTTTATCCATGCTGCTTTTGTACCTTCATTGCCAGATTGTGCAACACAGATTACTTGCAGATTGTCTACCTTTGACAGAAGGAAAAGAGACAGTTACGTAAGGAAAATAATATTGAATATTTTTAATATGATGTGTAGGCATTTTCATCTTTACCTGAAGCATGTTAAACTGGCTTACTTAAAACAAGAACGTATAGAATGAAGTAGCAAATCAGTGTCTGAATTACTGTATAAAGAACTGAAATATAAAGAACTTTCTCATTGTCTTAACTGACAGTTAAGAAAGCTGTCAGTTATTTCTCCACATGAGGAAACTATGGTAGAATATGTAATAAATGTTTCTTAACATTCCTGTCTAAAAAGAGTCCACTCTAGAATAGGTTTAGTTGAGTCTATGTCTCTGAGTCTTAAATATTTTAAGAGAGTGTTGCGTGGAAGCTCAAATCTAGGTGATTTATCACTATATCTGACAGAGGTAGGCTGTTAGTCCTCTGAAAGCAAGTATGAAAGTATATGAAACAGGTAGACATTTTCAGGGAAATGTAAATTCAAAATCTTACTGAGTTTTATAGCTTCTGTTCGTTAGTCTTCTTTCTCTGTTTCTAGAACACTCATTTGTTGCTGGAAAATAACCTGGCCCATATTCCACTGATTTCACTATCAAGTGTGCATGAAGTCTAACTCACAATAGAGCACAGATTCATTGTTATCTGTTTATAGTATGGTAAGACAGCCCCCAAACTCTACAGTGTAAATGTATTGAGCAAGAAAAAAAGAATCCTTAACACATGCTATTCTTTTGGTATGAAATTAAATAAATCTGAAATTCTATTATAGTCACATTCAAAACATATTACTGTAAATATACTATGTACAATAACAAGTGAAATTTCTGTTATAATTTTCCCAGTGCTGATTTGCATCTTCTGCATAACACGTCATAGAATAGCAAGAAGAAACAAAGCGGGATATGAAGAAATGCAACACCATTATTATTTATTTACTATGCAACTATTTTCAGTAATATTATGAGCAACGCAGTACTGGTAATACTGAATTTCTTTTCTTCAGAAAGTCATAAAAAGAATCACTGATGTAAATAATATTGCCCCAAGGATGACTATCCCCTCTCTGAACTTTCCACACTGGGAACAGGCACCCAAGACTGGAAGTATCTCTATGCCTGCACTTCACTATGTAAAATGGTTATAATTTACACAGAAAGTAAATGTAGCAGTTGCCACAGAGGTGTTTTTAACTTCCAGCAAAGAATTATTCTGTATCACTGCATGAAAGTCAGGTAAGCTATGATTACTACTAGCCCCATTTAAGTCAATAGCAACTTTGACATCTTGAATAATACAATTTGCCATTTCAAAAGAGCATTCAAGGATTTACAATGTCCAGTACACAGACTCAAGCTATGAGGAAAATTTTCTGGGAATTGTCACTAATTTTGTGAAAGAAAGATTTGTTCTTTTGAAATATGCAAAGTCTTTGGGTGTCTGTAAAGTTTTTAAAAATGGTTATGTTTATTTGTTTGCTCTTTGTTGCTGTTCTGTGAAAGAGCGAGATCAGAGTGGTAGGTGTTATCACCTGTATCACTAAGCTCTTCTAACCATTGCCTCTAAAAAGAATATATCTTTTCCAAGAAAACATGGAAGTGCTTAATGTACAATGATAAAACCAAGAATTAAGTTATACAAAATTACCTAAAAGAATTCTTTCTTCACAAAAAATTTACATTTGGAATTTTTTTAAAGAGTTAAGTCTTCTGAAATGGTCTATTTATACCCACATTACATACATTATAGTAGAGGCCTAAAATAAAGAGTCAGTTGACAAAGTATTTTAAATCTGATACCTAGATTACATTTCTGTGCAAATACAATATCAGTTATTTCTGAAGGAACCTCTAGGTGCAGCTCTTCAAATTTTAAGATCGTTAGGCTGTTTGGCATTTTTTTATACATATATTTACCTCATTTACCAAATTGGTTCTTAAGACACTCGGTACTACAATATATAAATAGTGACAACTTGGATTCATACAATATTTTCTGTTTTGTTTATTGCATTATTATTATTATTTTCAACATACATGAACAAGATAAAATATGTATCTTCATAATACAGTAACTGAGAGCTTCCTCAAGTTTTTAGAATTAGCTGACATGTAAAGATATCTACATTGGGCGTTGCATGACAGAGGATATTTCTGGGTGAAAATTATCAGTGCTGAAAGAGGGTGGTAGTATAGGTATGATGTTTACAAATAACCTGTCACCCAGTACACATAGGAAATGGCAGAAAAGTATAAATTAGAGTGGGATAGAGAGGGAATATGTGAAGTTGTCAGGTAATCATATAAATCTCAGTAGAGGTTTATACATAAACATTTTTTTAAATTAATCAAAACGTGACATTTGCAGTTTCACAATGCATTTTAGAAAAGACAGCATTTCAACACTGTACAATAACATCTGTATAACCTTACACTGTATGCTTACTACCTAAGAAGGACAATAAATGCAAAGGCATAAACAACAAAGTAAACAATTGCAGTATAGACTTAGCATCCTATTGATATTACTGGCTTTAATACTTGCTAAATAGGTCAATTCTACTTCCCCATCTGGAAGATGTATTAAAATAACATTTCTGTGAGGCTTTTTAATGTGAAACATAACGTTAATGGTTCAGCTGGATAGTGGCCTTTACTCTTAAAATATTTTATGAATGTTTTGTAAGATTTCTTTTACTAAGCAGTAAGTGCTACATAGATATTTTTGTGTACAAAACTTAACAAACGCTGGTAATGAGCTGATATGGGAAAGCATACAGCTTTTTCCTTCAAGCTTGCTAGGAAATCCAGAAAGATATAATTCATATTTATCTGTTTTCTCTGCATCAGACTTATGTTGGTGATAATGAACTAAACAACAACCTTCTGCTTGTTTTAAAATCTCAGTAGCTTGTCTGAGGTTTGGGGAAGTTTTTACCCATAGCTATATAAGGGATAGAGAAGAACATACAGAGGGAGAGCCGTGGGTGTTGTCTACCTTGACTTCAGCAAGGCTTTCGACAAAGTCTCCCATGATATCCTCCTAGGGAAGCTGAGGAAGTGTGGGCTGGATGAGTGGTCGGTGAGGTGGATTGAGAACTGGCTGAATGGCAGAACTCAGAGGGTTGTCATCAGCGGCGCTGAGTCTAGTTGGAGGCTGGTGACAAGTGGTGTCCCCCAGGGGTCAGTACTGGGCCCAGTCTTGTTTAACTTCTTCATCAACAACCTGGATGAAGAGTTAGAATGTACCCTCAGCAAGTTTGGTGATGACACCAAACTGGGAGTTGTGGTAGATACACCAGAAGGCTGTGCTGCCATTCAGCGTGACCTGGATAGGCTGGAAAGTTGGGCAGAGAGGAACCTGATGAGGTTCAACAAAGGCAAATGCAGGGTCCTGCACCTGGGGAGGAACAACCTCATGCATCAGTACAGGCTTGGGGCAGACCTGCTGGAGTGCAGCTCTGCGGAGAGGGACCTGGGCGTCCTGGTGGACGACAGGTTAACCATGAGCCAGCAGTGTGCCCTGGTTGCCAAGAAGGCCAATGGCATTCTGGGGTGCATTAGGAGCAGCGTGGCCAGCAGGTCGAGGGAGGTTCTCCTTCCCCTCTACACCGCCCTGGTGAGGCCTCATCTGGAGTACTGTGTCCAGTTCTGGGCTCCCCAGTTCAAGAAAGATGAAGAGCTACTGGAGAGAGTCCAGCAGAAGGCTACAAGGATGATGAGGGGACTGGAACATCTCCCCTACGAGGAAAGGCTGAGGGAGCTGGGCTTGTTCAGCCTGAAGAAGAGAAGGCTGTGAGGGGACCTAATAAATGCTTATAAATATCTGAAGGGTGGGTGTCGGGAGGATGGGGCCAAGCTCTTTTCAGTGGTGCCCAGTGACAGGACAAGGGGCAATGGGCACAAACTGAGGCACAGGAAGTTCCGTCTGAACATGAGGAAGAACTTCTTCCCACTGAGGGTGACGGAGCACTGGAAGAGATTGCCCAGGGAGATTGTGGAGTCTCCTTCTCTGGAGATATTCAAGACCCGCCTGGACGTGGTCCTGTGCAGCCTGCTGTAGGTGATCCTGCTTCAGCAGGAGGGTTGTACTAGATGACCCACAGAGGTCCCTTCCAACCCCTACTATTCTGTGATTCTGTGATTCTGTGATAGATGTTAAAGAAGTGCAGAGTTCTGGAAGCAAAGGTGACAGTCTGGCCAGCTTTAATGTTTCCTGAGGCAGGTAGGGGAGAGTTTGGAGGAAGGGAATGGAGCTTCCAGGATGGTCTATCACAGCAGGATTTGTAGGAATTCCTACGCAGAGCATGAGACCTTCCAGTTTCATTATTTTTGGAGTGTCAGAGCCCAGGCTCTGCAACTTAAATTTTGAGTTAACTGAAGATTCTTCTGTTCGAAAGACATGCTGAAGCATTTCATTTTTGAGAGTATGGTACACAGTCTCTGCAAGAAAAGACATGGTGTTCAGTAGGAGCTTTGCTGGGTCTACCCTGCACGCACTAATTCAGGCAATCAACTCCTTTTCCTGTAAGATATAAAAGGCAAAAGTGTAAAATCAGAACATCATATAAAAGGATAAATATAACTACTTATTTCAAAAGCATCATGCCTCTTGTGTCTCTCACAATATAAATCCCACTCTCTCAAAGCTCATTTGAAATATTATAAGATAAAGAGTACAATGACGCAACTTTATCTCATTACATCTTGGACTGAAACATAGTCAAAGATACAACTTTTCACTTCAGCCCTAATGTTTATTCTTTAGACAATTGTTTCAGAGAGCATTGTAGAGGTAACAAATACAGGACAGAAGGAACAGTGAGGAAATAAACAATTGTATGTTTTTTAAGAGACTCAAAAATGCATTATTTTTCCTTTGAATAAGGAAATATTTGAGATAAATTCGTGAAGGGACACTTTGAATGAAAAGCCTGAGGGGAGAGTGGGGGAAAGGAAAAGGAGGAATTCCTGGCAGTTGCTCTGCATTCTGTTCCTTGCTTAGTAGTATTGTTCTCATGGCTTGCTAAATGGTTGCCATACTTAAATACTGCCATCAGATAATGTTTGGGTTTTTTCCCTCTGAAGACAAAGTAACCTGAGGACAGATATTGATGTAACTTGCAGAGATAAAGAAAATGGCAAATATCAGACACTTTACAAAATTCAGTGCAGTTATATGACCATTTGTTTTGCTTTATTTGGCTGCAGAATAAGCAACATAATGCAAAGTCTACTAATGAGCTACCAATATGGCAACAAGGAACAGACACTAATGAGTTAGAGTGGTTTCATCTTTTCTAATTTATACATCTAAAAGTTAGATGACAATGAAGACTTTATAGTCAGTAGAGAAAAACGGACATCTTCATAGGGTCATTCGTCTCATCCTAACATGTGTCTGGATCGTGCAGCAAGAATTGTGCTTCAGAGCACAAAGAGATCCAAGGGTGCCAAGCTGAGTTTCAGAGGTTTCACTTTTGAATACCTAAGGACAGCTGGGGTTATTTCTATCTATTACACATTCATTATCTTTTTGGATGATAAGGAGGCTAATAACTAAAGTAACATGAATTCTTATGGTAGCATGTTAGGACAATAGATTTTTCATTTTGACCCAGCAGGCATAGTATATATCTTCAGTGCCCACAGTAACATTTTTCTTATTTGTTATCTTGTTAAAATTATACTGTGTGTGCTTTCAGATTTAAATCATTATGGCTCTGGCTTAACTAACATTCTAGGGTACTTTGTGCTGGGACTCAAATGAACTATGAATTCTCCTGGGAAGAATCCTCCTTTTACTTTCACAAAACAAAAATTCTCTGTATTAACTGTTTATTAAATGTAGGCTAATGTATCATTTAAACTCATACTCATTTTTTGTAACCTTTAGTAGCTACTTTTTTAGAGTTTGTCTGTACACAGAACATTTTCATTCAGTTACAAGAGAGTTTTTTATACCACACCAAACTCTTACACAAGAAGTAGATAATCGTATTGAGGTGCAAAGTCCAAAACCAGACATGATACTCTAGATGTGAAGCTATTGTGGCTCTGTACAATACTGGTGAACAACTTGTTCTGATTTCCGTCATTGGTGACACAATTCTTTTCAGCTGAACCTACCACTGAGTGTATCACAATGCTGTCTCACATGTGGTCCAGGAAATGAACTAAGACCATCAATTTATGACATGAAATTGACAAGAATTATTCCGTGCTGACCTAAGGTGATTGAAGCAGTGTCATAAAGTTGAAAGTTCCATGTATCCCTTGATACATTCAGATGTCTACTGTTATTTTGGCAGACAAATGTACTTCACAAATTACGTTTCAGTCACAAAGACTTCACAACACTGAAAAAACCCAGCATCCTTAGGGGAATTTATAACACTGTGAACAAAGGTAAGAATTCAGAAAGAAAGTCTGAAAGCATCTAACAGAACCAAAACCGGCTCTTATATAAACAAAAACAATGTCAGTGAAGATATTAATTGGACCATGTTTTAAGTCACTTATGAGTATTTTCCACACCAAAGCCACACGGTGTGATTGGCAATAAAAGAAGGATTAAAAGAAAATATCTCAAACCTATGAAATAACTACAGGATTTAAAAGAAATCAGAAAGGCATGAACATTTCACAAAGGATAAAGCATCAAACCTAAGAAAGTCAGAGACAAGAAATAGAGAAAAAAATCTTTTAAAAATATATTTCAGGGAAGGAAACATCAAAACAATGTCTCTTTGCACCTTGTCAGGGAGTGCTTGATTGAGTTATACACAGTGGGTACCTAGGAACTTGTTTTCCAGAGCACAATGCTTTCCGCAGTATGTATTAGAAAAACCCTTTCAACCTTAAACATCACAGCATTACTTTTGTAATTGGCATCCATGCTCATTGAGAGTATGTGAAGGAAAGAGAAAAACAACACTCCAACTCCTTTTTAATTTCAGATGTTCTTGTAGCCTTTGATTATTCTGTAAATGCTCTGAATTGGGATTTGCTGTAGTTTTCTGTTAATCTGGCAAATCAATTTTTTTAAAGTATTTTTAATCAAGAGATCAGACAAAAATAATCCTTTATTCTAATTTAGATTTCAAGTCTTTTACTATGATTTTCAGCTGTAGAGACCTTACAGGAAGTTTCTGTATACAGGTTAAATTTGATCACTTCTAAACAGCATTGATATATAAAAATTATTAAACTCTTATTATGACAGTGAATTTACCAGTCAATAGAATGAGACATAGACAGTCCAAAGACAGGGTCTATTCCAAAGCTAAGTTTAAATTAATAAAAAGGGTTTATGTTTATTCTGATGGATTTTGAACCAGACATTTTCCACACTGCCCCCACCCTAGTAATTTATCACTGGGTGATGAACGGATTGAGAGCAGCCCTGCAGAGCAGGACTGCACGATACTGGTGGGTGAAACATTGGATATTAGCCAGCTATGTGCACTTGCAGCCAAGAAAGCCAATAGTATCCTGGGCTGCAGAAAAGCTGTGACCAGCAGGCTGGTGGAGGTGGTTCTGCTCCGCTCCACTTCTACTCCACTCCCCTTCTACTGTGCTTTCATGAGACCCTACCTGGAGTACTGCATCCAGCTCTGGGGTCCTCAGTACAGGAAAGACACCGAACTGTTGAAGTGGATCCAGAGGAGGGCCAGGAAAACAGTCAGAGGTCTGGAACACCTCTCCTGTGTAGAAAGGCTGAGGGAGTTGGGATAGTTCAGTCTTGGAGAAGGCTCCAGGGAGACATTATTGCGGGCTTTCAATGTATAAAGGGGACTTATATGAGAGACGGAGAAGGACTTTTTCCAAGGCCTGTAGTGATAGGACAGGAGGCACAGGTTTTATACTGGAAGAGAGTAGATTTAGCTTCGATATAAGGAAGCATTTTTTTATGATAAGGGTTGTGAGCTACCAGAACATTTTGCCCAAAGAAGTTGTGGATGCCCCATCCCTGGAATTGTTGAAGGTCAGGTTGGACAGGGCTTTGAGCAACTTGATCTAGTGAAATATATTCCTGGCCATAACAGAGTTTGGACTAGATGATCTTCAAGGTCCCTTCCAACCCAAACTGTTCTATGGTACTATATGATAAACCTCAGCCAATACTTAGACTTTTTTTCTCTTAACAACAAAATCTCTCTTAGTTCTTTTCTAACCTGACTGTACGTCATCGTCTAGTAGGGAATCTCCATGTACTGTTTGTAAAGTCCAGCACAACAGCAAAGGGACAGCCATTGCTTCAAAAGTTCCGATGGCTGTCTTGTTGTAAGGCTGTAAAATGACTAGGAAAAGGGATTCACACCAGTCAGGTTAGCATAATCTTTGTCTAGATCTATAAAATTTTAAAAAGTAGCTTCTTCTCTTCTTTCTGTCATCTGTTATTAAATTAGACACAGGATTTGCTGGTAGCTCTCTGTAAAACCACATGAGAATTCGCAAGGGGAGTACTGCAGTATGCAAGCTGTATCACCCAAATGTTAAAATACACATAACAAAGTTCTTCCCAAGAGTGCATTTTCCAAAATGAATATTACATTAGACACAATACAAAGAGGAAGCAAGTAAAACAGAAGGGTTTTTTTCACTTCTTAACTTGTTATTCAGAAAGAAATCCCCCCCAAACAAACACATGACTGGACATTGTCCTGCCTCTTTCAGCTATTTTGCATACCTACAGATATTTTGAATACTATGATAAAAGCATTTAATTCACATATTTACTGTATAACAAGCTTCACTTTACTTGCTTCTTCCACATTCCATCTGCTTTGTGTAGTGAGTATGTCATTTACAGCTGGGACCATCCACCACTTTAGTTTTTTATAGTACTTAATTTTAAAAAGGAGTTGTGTAATGATTGCTGTTGCCTTGTAATCTGAGTTTCATAGCAGAAATTTGTTCAGCTACCAGGCTGAAGTTGTCCAATGAGATAGGCATAGATAAGCACTGTACTGCTTAACCGTGGCAAGCCTGATATGTTTCAGTGCATATCTAGCAGCAAGATGATAACATGTCCATTGATTTTGAAAAGATAGAGTGTATGAGAGTCTCCAGAGATAATGACAGCTGAATGGAAGCAGTAGGACTGCAAATTTGGATATTTTACTTGAATTCCAATGACTGCCCTTATGAGATTAACCTCCAATTTATGTTTCTTAACCTTTTTGTGTTCCTCACTAGTAAGGCTTGAAATACAGTATTCCCGTGGTGTGTTCATCTAAGAGAAAGAAGATTGAACCTTTGTGTCAACCTGGAAGTGCTACTCAAAACAAGCATTAAACATCTTCAAAGAGCTGCTGTGGAGGGAACTTTCACATAGATTTATTCCTCTAATTAAGCCACAAATGTGAGACACTCCAGTTAGAGGAACTTCGTTATGTAGTCCCCCTCTGTAGTCAGTGAAGAGAGACTCGCAACACAACTGGGTAATTCACATCTATCAAATCAATGGTTTGAAATGGGGCCTTCTCTCTGAGAACACTATCAATCAGAAAGGAATGTATTTTTCATTAAAATCAACAGTATAATGGACTAGCTTCCCTATCAGTAAATTAAATACCTTCATAGGTGCTTTATTAACTCAAGAATAAAAGGTAAAACAAGAAAAATCATTACTTCACAATACATGCCAGCAAACAATTTCTTGCTGTGAATAAAATACATTTAAGCACAGAGCTGATAACTGATTCTGAGATTCAGCTGGATGAAAACAGCTTTTACGTCAAATCCTAATCCTGCTACGTAAATTTAAAATAATTATTACAACTCATCACTATGCAAAAGTCTTTGGGTCAGGTATACGTGAAATATGAACAGAAGTGTACACTCCAAATACAAAATCTATTTAGCCTTCTGTTAGAAAAAAAGGTTTCTAGGGCACACTTTCTGATATTAGGCTTGGATTCCTGCTATCGCTTGAATCCACAGACAGAGCAATGTCATGCAGTGTTCTGTGGTCATCAGATTGACAAGAATGACTAGCAGCACCTGAAAAAGCTCTCTGGCTTTGAAAGATGGTGAAGTACTGACAAGTGCTTGAAGCCCCTACATCTACTGGAATTCATCAGACCATTTTTTCACATTCTGAAAATGAGCGGCCATATCTGCTTATGTATCTAAGAATTAAGGTACAAAACTGGAGACCATTTCTTCTCCATTTAACTTGTTCAAAAGACATATTACTATTTGTGATGGATCTTCATGAAAAGCTTAATAACTCCTTTTGTTTTTCTCGTGCTGTTTCCCCTATTGTCATCCTTCTGTTTGGGGAAAAAGAACCAGGAAACCAGCCTAAGGTTCTTTGGCTGAAAAAATTTCGGGGCTGAGGGGTGCTTTTTGTTTTGGTTTGTTTTTTTAGCATTTGAGAAGGTGACCATATCCATCCAACAGGATCCAAGATATTTCCTCATAAAACAATATGTTAAACTAGATTTTGTGCTACAAAGAGGTGTTTTAAACTATTGGTATGAGCTTACAGGCAGAGTTACCTGTTCCCGTATCTCAGATTATGTTTTTCCTTCTGTTTAGTTTCTAGCTTGTTTCTACAAAAATAAGCATTAAAATGATGTACGCCAGCTATTTCCTCCATTTAGTGCTTTTCCTTTTAACTGTACAATCCGTACAGAAGAGAATCATGGTATGGAAAGTGTAAACTTGCCTGTGATACAGAATGAGAAACTACATTTGAAAACATCGATGTCGTCATTCGTTATGGACCACCTTCAGATAAATAGCCATCTTTGCAGAGGTACTAGGACAATTAAGGTTCAAATTTATTTTGAATGCATTCTATGAGATTCTTTTCTTCTGTAGTTTTTGCTAAAACAAATGTACCTCATTTTCACTGAAGGACAACAGTTGTTTTCCTTCTTAGGTAATATGAAAATTGCCACAAACAACCAAAGGATAGCATTTCTGCCAAATTATCTTACTTTTAAGATACCTAGAAATCAATAGTCTCCAGCGGAACACTGCTCCAGGTCATACAGTTTGTCACAGACTTAACTCAAAGTATTTTGGAATCCAGCATCTAAGGGCCCAGGATAAACCATGTGTTAGAAGCAAATAGGTCTGGATTACGTTTTCTGCTTCCCTGTGACAAAGAGTTGCTAGGAAAGCAGGCTGTGTAGGAATCTTCCTCTGTGGAAGCCTGAGGAAAAGATGAGGATCTAACAGGCTTGGGAAAGAACGATCTTAAGTTTTATCTTGAAGGAAAGAGAAATGAAACGCAGATCCGAGTTGGGACAGTCCTTGTAAATATGCAAGATAAACTGGGTCCTGTTAGGAGTAACAGTCGGAAGAATCTGGGAGAGGACGACTCCAAGACAGGAGCAGTGAAGAAATCTGATATGTGGGTGGTAGTAGTGTTGGAAGGACCTGCAATGAACCAATTAAAATTGTTCCTTTTCTAGATTAACTTGTATAGTCCAAACCTGAATACAAACCTGAATAAAGAGTGAATAAAACTAGCATCTTGGGTCACTGGCAACAAATAGGAAAGGGATGATGACTGTTGTTTGAGTCTGTGTATTGCAGAAGAATTTGTAGAATCTAACAGGGGAAAAAACTTATTTTAGATGGTTTTACCTGTATTACAGTTTTCATTAAAACAGGATGTAAATAAGCTCTTGAAAGACACAATTCATTAGGGGTTCTATTATTTCTGTAATAGAAATAGATGCAGGATAGTATCCTTTAGTATCAGTGGAGACAGCTGTTGGAAGCAATATCAACATTCATAACACACAGAGAATGAGATGTAAGCCTCTGGAAATGACATCTTCCTGCTGACAACAGAAGACAATCAGAAAACTGATTGATGTTCATTCAATAACTGAACATTACATGACACGAATCTCATCATTAAGATAATGTTTATGAAGTTAACACAAAACATTTTAAGATACTTGCCAGATTAAGCTCTGAAAGTATGCATTTGGTTACTGCTATGCACCTGTTAATGCTGAAACAATATAAATGTAATGCCTAACCAGCTGAGCAAGGTATGCCAGCATACTAGGAATGTTACAGAACTATGTAGATACTTTGTAAAACAATCTGAAATTGTCTGCTTGGAGAAAAAAAAAAAAAAAAAGGATGTTATCCCTAAATCAGATGTCTGTTCTTCACTTTTTCCCAGACAAGCCAAAGGAACTAGCAGTAGAAGTAAGAAGTCAGAGGTTCTGCAGTGATAGATTGCTGACATGATTTTAGCAGTAAGCTTTAAAGCTTGAAACTCATTTGTTCCTATTGCACAGTCACAACGTTCTGTACATCTGAGCTTTAAAAGAAAAAAAAAATGAATAATTACTTTGTCTATCTTTTTTCTAATAATCTAGCTTTGGAATTGAAGGGGAAGTGGGGAATGCTCACCTTGCCAACTTACCTTTCAGTCATAACGCTATGGCCACAGCTAGATACGCAGTCACTCAAGATACCATGTGCTCTGTCTAGGTCCTGTTTAGTTTGAAACTCTTGCAAGTAAGGCAAAAAAGGTTGGATCACCTCAGTAGGAAATATAAAGAGAATAACATCCATGAGGATGCTGGGGTTCATTATTTTGAGCTTACTATAAAAGTCTTACCTCCCTCAATGGAAACAGTCTGACACATGCTCATTTAATTAAATTAAGCAGCTGTTCCAGCTCAGTGGGCATTCACGGCCTGGATGGACTGCAAAAGTTGAGCAACGCTTGATGAAGATAATGAAGTCTTGCAGAGTTCACTGTATGAATAAATGTTTGGTTATGTTTCGTCCTGTGCTAATCAAGCACCAAATCTCTCCATTATTGTTCTTCAATAAACAGCTTGAGAATTTGAGGGATTCATAAATACTGCTTTTTAATCAAAAATTCTTGACAGAAGTAAATTAATTATAAGTATAAAAAAATAATATCGTGCTAAATTATGTCTTCAAGATAAGGAAACAGTCATAGCTGAAATGTGCTTTATCTGCAAAGATGTGAATTCTCTGTTCTGTGGTAAAACTGGATATGCAGCTTTAGGATTTTCTTCTGAAATATGGTTCAGAAAAACAGAAGAACAAATGAACACATTTTCTTTTTCTTTTTTTTTATTGAGCAATTTTTTGTATTAATTTTCTTCATAAACCAACATAAAATATAATACCATACACCTGCCATGTTCTCTAAGAATTCAATTTATTTCAACATTTCAAAAGACCTGCAGATTCATACTAAAATTGGAAATTAACCTTTCTTTTTTGCCTTTAGCTATGTTCAGACACATTTACTGAAAACAGCAAACAAAAAATGTCTTATCTGTTCCATCTACAAAGGACTGAGTGAAACTTCATATGACACACAAAGTTGCAAATTAAAACAGTGAAAATAATGCCTGTATTATTTTAGTTTTAAGCTTAAACAGACTTTTGTCAATTGCAAATGACCTATTTTATCAAATCTGCTTACATGTGTATTGGGAGCAGAGGTCAAAACTCCACTGAATTATTGATTAAATATACTAGGTTATGTGTGGAACAGAGATTATTAAATTCACTACTACAGTATGTGTTTAAAATAGTTACAAAACAAACTTATGCTTTATACTTGCATATTTTCTGTTTTATGGGATGGTACAAACATTACACTTACTTGAAGACATCATAATGACAACACCAGATCATGTGGCTTACCCTAACTTATCAACATGCTAGCCCTACAAATGGTCTTTCAGTACCTGACCCACATGGATATGACTTGAAGTAAAAATGGTCTTAAGAATTTATTTTCTGTAGCTTTCTTTTTATTCAAGAATAACAGTGAGTATTAAGGTAAACCAGAGGACGTTAATAGGGAATGACTCCCTCTATTACTGCTAAGGCTCACTAAATTACAAAGGAAACAGCTAGTGACAGCAGGATATTTAAAAAAAAAATTAAAAAGCTCCATTAGCCATTAAGTTGCTATATGAAAAGTAGAATTGCAGTATTTCCTAGTGATTTACATGCATTCTTGAGGATTTCTAGCTGTGCCTTTCTTTAGCCTGAGAAGGGTTGAATGACAGACAGAGGAAATATTGTTGATTAGACAGTGGAGGGTCTCTCTCTCTCCCATGGCATTTTATTTTATCGGTCCTTACAGTCCAGATTTCACACTGCTGTGGAAAAACGTAGTCCCGGTGAAATTGTTATCTTCTCACGTGTGTGGAAATATTTCCATAGGTAGGACTCTGAGAGTAATCAGTGACTAAATAGTTCCCTAGATTGGATATTGGTATTCCCAAGATTTTGAACTTTGAGTTGACACTGAAAACGAATTAAAGGAGACAGAGGTTGTCACAAATTTCCCCTGTTGCAAAACTCAATGTAAAAAGACAAAAGTAAGTGATATGAAGCTTACTGGCCAGGAAAAATTTTATCACCCCATTGAGGACAGCTTTATTGTTCCCTTGCGTAATGGTGATGCTGCCACTGAAGTCACTGATTAAATTGAGTAAATACGTGTGTAAACAGTCTTACAAATATTGAAGATTTTAAAATGGGGGAGGTAGGGGTTATGATAATGATTATGTTACAGAAACTTTTCAACAGAGATCTTTACTTTTCTACAGCTGCTAAGTTGATCTTGCTTCTTCTTCCCATCCCAAAGTTAATTTTAAGGCTGATTTAGATCATGCAGTTGTTATAAAATTTACTTGAAAATTTTGAATAATATTAAAGAATGAGATGACATTTTAATTAAGTATCTATATATAATGAGTAAGGGTGAAAAAAATCTGAATTATCACACAGAACTTCATACTGACCTTCTGACTGGGAGGTCAGTGCTGAAGATCATCTTAGTTACAGAAGTAAAACGTAATTTAAGGAAAATTCTCTATGCCTTGTTATAAAGCAATAGAGTTGGGTAGGGTATTTACTTCCAAGAACACATGCACATATGCGTGCACACACCCACACCTATCTAGTTATCTATACAACATATGAAATGCATATATTTTGTTATGATGTAAGAGAGGCAGTTTCACAAACTTGAAGGCAATTATGAGCACAACTAAGTAAAAAAAAAAAAAAGTACAAACATCAATGTGAATGTTGATTCTGGAATATTGCATCTTTTTTGGGGATTCAGGAGTACAGAAAAATTTTGACTACCTGGAAAGATTTTGGAGAATAGCTATGTAACTGCTGAAAACCAAGAAAAACAGTATCTACTGTGAAATATTTTAGGAGCTCTGTTCATTAAATTTATCAAGGAGTTGTATATACAATATTTGTTGATAAGTAATAGAAGAAGGAAAGTTATAATGAGAGCCTATCACCAGAAAAAGAAGTTAGACAAATTAAAAAGAGCGATAAGGAAGAGTAAGAAGTGCTTTTCAGAGCATTTCAGTTCATTGCTCTTTGAAAAAACTACCTTGAGTTTTAGTCGGATCGCCTTAAACGACAATGTTTAACCTCTGTTTGGAAATTTTTCTAAAGGATATGTTGTAATTGAAATGGGAAATAATCCAAGAAATTTATCATAACATGTTTTACAGAAGAAATCAGTCTAGATAGTTCACAACTACCCTGGCTGTCTTTATAATCTGTGAAGCTATAAAAATTCGTAAGTTACAAATATCTGTTAATAATTTTATTTTTAGTCTGAGGCTCAAGATGCACATATCTGTGCGTCTTTAAAACTCACTTTCATAAGAGCAAATTGCAATAAGATTTATAGTATACTAGGCATTGTTCACTTTCTCTTTAGAGCTCCTTTAGTGGTAACTTCTACAAGGTTAACTTCACTATTTTCAATACATACCCTTCAGGATAAGATGCTGGATTTGACAGGTAAGTGCACTGATCCAGAATGGCAAATTCAATGTCCCTGCATTCTTTCAATTGTTTATTTCATTTAAATGGTGACTAAACTGCCATGTGAAAAGAAACTCCGTGTAGAGATGAAATTCTTTGACGCAACTTTAAACAGGATTGTGCAGCACTACAAGCAAGATCAAATGAGATTTACAATAAAAGCACTAGACTGGTTTTATTTAATTTTTTATTTCTTCTTGTTCACACAGACAAATATGTCATCCATTCTTGGTAGTGGAAGAGTAGAAGAGCTACTTAGGAAAAAAAGAGCTTGACTCAACATATCCTCCTTTTTTTTCTTATAAGATTACTGTATAGCCTGGAGTAGTGTTATAATGAGACACGTTACAGTTAAGGGAATAATGTCTCATCTCCTACCTGCAACTCTCAGGGTGGTAAAAAATATTTCTCATGGCTGCTACTTCACAGGTAAAGTTCTAGAAGGAATTCCTATATGTCGCATGCCAAAACAATATATATTTAGGCTGTACACTAGAAAGCTCACTTTGCTTTGTTAGTACATTTGATGCTCCTACTCATATTCTCAGACTTTTTCTCTGGCATTGAAAATCAGATACCACCTCAAGGGTTTTTTTCCTCCACATGAGCATAAGTCATGAAAAAACATTAATGAAAACAGATTAGGCTGGGGATCACAAACGATAGATTTTTATGGACCTTTGCATTTGTCTTGAAACAAATGATGTAAACACTGACCAATCCTGGTACTGGATCACTGTAACCTGAAGTTTGTATTTCTAAAAGGCTCATAAAAAAATCCTCAAAAATAAAAAAACAGAGACATAGCTCAAAAGGGTGATTAAAAGTGTTCAATTCATTCAGATTATCAGAATTAAAAAAAGACTTTATTAAAGAATAAAGGTTATTTCACAAAACAGAAATGTCACATACTATAGGGGCAACAATTTATTGATAAAAGCTGTAATAGGAATATGGAAGACAGACAAACTCAAATAAAAAATGAGGTGTTCATTTTAGCGGTAATGAACAATTGGAAAAAAGTACCATGAGGAATGAAGGATTCTTTACACGCTGATGTTTTTCACTCAAAGTACTAGGATTTTTGGAGAATACTTGAAGTTAATGGTTAGGGAAGCTAGAAGATGTGTATAGGATCACCCTGCTTGACGTTGTGCATAGTGTAAAGTACCTTGCATTAATCCTTCTTTGGGATGGAACATAATTTTACTTGCAATAAAAGTTTTAATTACTTTTATTTCAAAAAGATCTGTCTTATTCACATTTCTAATGATGTAGCATAACTTTGAGAAATTGTTCTAATGGGTATTCTCCTTCACAGCGGATACCCACAATAGTGCTGTTTTATTGCAACTGTTTGGATTTTTATATATGTGTTCAGGATAGGGTGGTGGAGCTACTATGGAGATAAATTGCTGGAAAACATTTAGATTTCTCACACAACACTAGACTGCTTATTTTAGCAGATACATTATATTACCCAAAAAATGTGAAAGATGTTTATTTAGAAAATTTCCTACTTGTTTGTCCCCACCAATAAACCAAAGACATAGTTTTTGTAAGGGTAGAGAACACTATTTAAGTAGCAATCCATAAAAATCTGAGAGGAAAAGAGAAAATGCTCAAAAGTGCTTTTGTAATCTGAAAAAAAAAGAACCTTAAGTGGCTACAATTCTCCCCATTGACTGGCGTAAGATAAAACATATGTCATTTTATCAGCCTCTAGTAATTACCCTAAGATGAATGTCTTCTAGACAAGATATTAACGAGGGTGGTAAAAGATCACGTGAAAAGTCTTCTGTATGGAGGACTGTTTAGGCAACACAGCCTTTCACCAAAGGATTCCACTTACCAGACGAATGATCACTTGAGTATAGAAAGTATGTTTATGTTCAAAATTTGCTAGGTGACTCAGAACAAGCTTTATTCTGAATGACTGCAGGTTAGGAATGTTGCTTGGAGGGTCAGTTTATGAGAGTGATTGAAGGAAAAAATAGCTACAAAGTTTGTCTCAGGAATCCCTGTACTCAGCATTGGTGAGGTCGCACCTTGAATACTGTGTTCAGTTTCGGACCCCTCACTACAAGAAAGACATTGAGTTACTGTAGTGTGTCCAGAGAACAGCAACAAGGCTGGTGAAGAGGCTAGAGAACAATTCTTATGAGGAGCGGCTGAGGGAACTTGGATTGTTTTGTCTGGAAAAGAGGACGCTGAGGGGGGACCTTACCACTCTCTACAACTACCTGAAAGAAGGTTGTAGTGAGGCAGGTGTAGGTCCCTTCTACCAAGTAACTAGAGATAGAGCGAGAGGCAATGGCCTCAGGTTGCGTCAGGGGAGGTTTAGACTGGATATTATGAAAAATTTCTTTACTGAAAGAGTTGTGAAACATTGGAATACGCTGCCCAGGGAGGTGGTTGAGCCCCCACTGCTGGAAGTGTTCAAAAATCTTGTAGATGTGGCACTTCAGGATATGGTTTAGTATGCATGGTGGTGTTGGGTTGACGGTTGGACTTGATGATCTGAGAGATCTTTTCCAACCTTTGATTCTGTGATTCTATGATTCTATGATCTTAATGTTAGAATACGCAACTCTTCAAGATGATTCCTACTGAGCTATCAGTGATTTGGAAACAGGTAATGCCGTACAGAACAAAGAATGACTCTCCCAATCAGTTCTTTTTAAAGACTTCATACCATTGATTTTTAACATCAAGTCACACAGATCATGTTACCAAGTTCTAATACTACCTAAAAGGTCATATCTATGCTCCTAAGTGAGGAGCTCCAATGTATCTTATTCTTTATTCAGGATCACAGTTTCTAGTCAGTAAACATTTAAATGGGGTTTTTTTTGTAGTTTTCTGCACTTCGGTGCCTCTCAGCTGATTTTGTTCTCAACACCTTTAATCTGTGCTGAGCATATGTTCATTTATTTGACACAAAACAAGTTATGGCTTGATCAAAGACAATTTATTGGCTTCTTTAATGGGGAAACAGATGAAATTTAATAGTTTCTGATGTATGTGGGGTCAGGCTGTAGCATCTAGTGATCTCTATCACGACCTCTGTAAGTAAATAGAGTAATAGCCACCTGTTGCATTAATTTGGCAGAAAATAAACCCCGTTGCGTTCTAACTCTCTTCACCGGAGCGAGAGTCTAGGTGCGGTTAGGTTTAAATTCGTAGTGATATCCAGTTTGCCTCTACCAGTCCAGTCGCGTTTAATATGTACATTAAACTACCACGATTCTGGATACACTAATAGCAGTCTGCACCTTCAGTCCAGTCGTGCTCATGAACTAGCACGGCCGTGTTTGGTCACGTTCAGTGAGAAACTGTGACAACTGGCTACTTAAACAGTGCAGTTTTATTCGTGCGACAGGTATAGAGGTTTTTTGAATTGTCGGTGATAGTGACTGTCTGCAAGAAAGCACGTGCAAATATAAAACGTGTGAAAAGGTTATAAATAATACAGCCTGGCTATAAACATTAGGGAGTAACTAATCCCGAGAAAAGCGCTTAGTTTGAGTCTCACCCAAGGCGTCCCAAGGGGGGAGAAGCAAGGCTCAGCCCGTCGGCCAATCCCTGTTGTCGGAGGCACTCTGAGGTGGAGTTTTCCTTGACTTGCTCACGGTGTTATCTTCTCCCAAAATCCCCTAGTTCCCTGGCTATTTTTATATCCTTTCTACCTTTAAGGTGGAGTTTGAGTGACTGTAGTCATACATACCTTTTATCATGATTCATGTAAAATTCTCTCACTTCACGTTTAAAGGTACAGTTTACAAAAAATCGAGGGTGCAGACTCGAAGAGGAGTGGTCGCACCTCGGAGGTGGGTAGCCTTTGGGAAGGAGGTGTGTTTTAGTATTAAAATGATATTAAAATGAGCAAAGTTCACAAAAGGGTAGCACTTTGGCAAGGTCTTGAAAACCTGTTGGCTCAGGGGGCCAGATGAGCTGCTTATCGGTTCTAGAGGACCATCTCTTCCCACTTTATCATCATGGAGCATGGCCATAGAATCTTCACTCCGCTCCATCCTCTATGGTATGTTGCAGGGAGTTGCTGTGTCAGTGGATTCCTCACATGCCTGCTGCAGCTGTGTCCCATCCTCAGAGCTCCTTTTGATTTTATGCTTTTCCTCAATGGGTGAACAATGCTATGTTTTTCATATAAACCTTAATTTTCAGATGTAAAACCTTAATTTTACTAATAATTCCACACCACCCATTTTCTATGCAGAAAGATAATCAAATTTACCTTTCACCTAACCCTTCACAGTAGTTTCTTTCTATGGCCCAAGTGAATTTTTCTCGGTGCATAAGTTACTTATAATGAAAGCAGATTGCTAAAATCTTCTGTGAGATTTTTGTATTCTTTTGACCTTCTAAATTTTACTGTTCCCTGCATTGCAGTCCTCACTGAGAACTCCTGCTAGCACGGATGTGGATACATAGAGATTTTGGGAGTCCATCTTTCGTGAGAAACCTCCTTGTTAAGACAGTGAGAGCAGAAATTCTGTGAGATGAAGACAGAGTTAGAGTGAGCCATCTGACCATGTGGATGAAGGATCCAGAAGTCACAGGATAGGGACGAGGGTTCCGCTGACTCTGTGTCTACAAAACCTAAGCCAGGAAAAATTGCTTTGTGACTTTCAGGTATAATTTTCCATAGCAACTGCTTTATAAAAATTCTTACTCGAAAGTTACAAATATGTAAATTATAAAATGAATTCCTAGTTCCTAGCAATTTAGAATAACACAGAAACTTAAGCTGTAATATTTATGATGAGATAAACCATTGACAATACGCACTCCCAATCCACTAGGCTCACAGACGTTTTTCTGAAAGTTTCCATTATTTGTTTCAGAACCCTAATCATTGATTAGGGAATTTCATCTTAGTGTTTATTTACTGTGAACACTAAGTACTATTAATACATATCATCAATTCTAAAGTTCAGTCTTTTGAGCAAACAAGCTACTTTGAACTTCAGCATTTTTCTGTGTTGACAGCACTAACCTTTATCAAACAAAGCAACTTCATTAAAATTAAAATTAAATATTTGGGATGTTAAACTCACAGCGAAAAGAGTCTGACTTACGAAGGACAAAGCACATTTCATTTCAGTTCTTTGTTGGTGGTGATCATTTTTTGCTGTTGATAAATTAAACCTAAGGTCTGAGCTAGCAGAGATGCTTGCACGCTGGAGCAGGGAAGGCACATTGCTCTTCTCAGCACTGGTGAACCAGCGCTGGGTCGGGTAAGTGAGCCAACAACCAGTTGCAAGGTTTACAACCTGTCCTTTGCAGCAGCATTCAGGAGCCTGTGTGGAATAATGTTGCTGAGATCTTTCCCATGATGGTAAAATGATGTGTGTCACTCACCGACCTTTCTTCACTGCTGTGCTTGCCCACTGTAAAGGCTGGCCTAGGGATCATCCTCACCCCATTCTCACCCTCACCTCAGAACTGTCCATGCTGCACAACAGACTTCCTAGCTCATGCCTGGAGCCCAGAGGTACAAAGCTTGTGGCTTTTCATGATTTCTCATGAAATGCTCTTCTACCACTCATTCGCTGTCCTGCTTGTCTACTCAAAGCAGGGAGCGTGGAGTCTCCAGTGAGGGACCGAGGGAAAGAGGAGCAGAAGCTACCAAGCGATGCTCAAGTTCATCTCAAGAAACTGCCTGCTAGGATGGTCAGAGTCACAAGCCAGAGAAGCTCACTGATTCAAGGTGAGAACAGATGAAATGCCCAGGCTTTGCCTACTGACATCATGCCTGCCATGCTTTGATGAGGCCGAGTATACTCGAGAACAGGCTGTCTGAAGTCACCTTGAAACTACCCCTACACACGTACAAGCACAATGGTGATCACTGCAGGGCACTGAACCTGATAAATCTGCAATGATTAACTGATTGTGTGTGTGTGTGTGTACGTGTGCACAGGTAAGAGGATAATTTCAGGGGGCAAAAGGTCATCTCCACAGCCCTTTCCCAAAGCCACAGTGAGTTCTGCAGGAACAGAAATATCTGTTTTGAAATAAGTCATTTAGTGAGTTGCACCCAGGAAACGTGAGCTCTCTGGTGACACTGTTATTTGTTAGCGCTTTCTCTCTTTGCCTGCAGAGCTCCAGGCTTTGGGTATGAGAAGGGGGACTGAAATTATTTGCAAGAACTTAACACCAGGGGAGCTAAGAAGTACAAAAGGGCAGAAAAGGTGAAAGATACACAGCAGATTACTATATGCAAGCATTTTAACACACTGTCTGTAAAATGACTCATATGAGCACAACATAACCTGAAACTATTCTTGCTCAGGTCTAAAACTGTAGATAACATTAACATCCATGCAGTGTTGTATGTTGACCATAACTTCCCAGAGGGCCAGATTTCAAGTATTAATCTAAGGTCTGAGCGAACTAAAGACTTTTTTTCTTGTGGATGGAAAACATTTAGGACACTTTATGGAGTTCAAGAGCATAGACTCTGTAGATACAGTCAGAAGTCCATTAAGACTAATTGTACACAAAGTGCTCTTTGGATTATACCCAGAGGCAGAACTACTCAGAAGAAGGCAAGGAAGCCAAACACAAGTCATGTTCTTTTGATCTTAAAGTTAAGAAAAGTATCCTTACAGCATCGTTATGTGTCCACAGAAACAAAGAAAACAATAATGCAGATTACTACTCCTTAGCATCCTTCAACTCTGTGCTACAATGGGTTGTTTTTCTTTAAGCAGAAAAAATGGTCTCTGAAGTAATTAATTAAAAAAAAAATATATAGTTCAGCAAACTGAATGGGAATCCTTATGTTAGTCCTTTCTCTTGCTTAGCAATCATCTTTGCTCTCTGATCCACTAGTCCTACATAGACTACTTTAAATGCTAAAGTTACGAAAGAGAACACCCTATGTATTTTTCCCTCACGCAAACACATATCTGATTGGATTCTTTGGGCCTGGATTTCATGGCTGCGCTTGTAACAGGAAATTAAATGTACCAAGATCTGCCCTCTGAACTTAAGCCTGGGACAGAATGGTCTTCATCTGCTCTTATCTTCCAAGGTCCAAACTACCTTTTTGAAAGTTTCCTGTGTCTAACTCCTAAATAGCACCGGGGAACTGTTTACTGCCATGTAAAACCAAGCCAGGCATGTCTAACAATTTAGTAGGATAAATGACTGCATGCTGATGCTCATTATCTGATGTTGAATACAGGAGTAGATATGTGCCTTTGAAGTCAGCTAATAGTTGAAGCTTGGTGGCCTCCTCTTGGCTGCTTGGATGAGATACGGAGTTTTGACTAAGGCTGGGCCATTATAGACATAGCAGAGGACGTCTTGAGGGTTGAGTTTGTGCTGTATGGATGATCACTTTAAACTGTGCAGCCTGATACTAATGTATTAGAGGACTTGAGTATCAATGTCTGTCTCTTTCTGTTGTACTTCCAAATTTGCGTCACAAGCAATTAAGAATTCATTTATATCTGGTGCTTATTATAATTTCCCTTTTTTTGGTTTTGCCTTCATATAAGTCATGAGCTCTCAGATCAGGACTCCCCTACTTGAATATGTAGGTCAGGGTCCAACTTCCTTTCTGGTTACTCAAGAAATTCTGGCTGCTGGATGGAGAAGCAAATGCACACTTAGACCTCCTCTTCTTTTTTTTTCTGAACATTCATCATTACTATTTATTTCTTTAAATAAATATACCAAGCTTCAAACTACCTCCATTTCTAAACTGAAGAGTAGTAGGTAATGAATGGCTTTCCTCAAAAATTTTAGTTGTGCTAAGGGCTGAAGCAGACTACTACCAGGAGGAAAACTGAGGAAGTAAATGAACAAATTTGTTCGAGCAGTGTGAAAAATGCTTTAGGAATATGATTATCCTTATCACTGGGATTAAAGTGTCAGCTTTTATTTTTCTCAATGTACAAATAACTCCAGGCAGAAATTTTTTTACTCTGATTTTCTATTCACATTCCTACACTTCTGTGAGAGGAGGGGAAAGATTATTTAAAAAATAATTGAAATTTCTGAGCTGGCCAGAAGACATTAATCAAGAAACTCACTCCTCTTCCCCCCTTAACATCAGAGAGATTAATTTTTAATAGCTAAATGTGTCACCATTGTTAAATGTTCAGTTCTGCCTTCCAGTACTGATTTACATACAGATGATGCACTAAACATCATGCCAGAAAATGCTCTCACAGAATAAAGATATCTGAGTAAAAGAACCTATTTAATTTTTAAGAAGTTTGTCATATCAACTTTATATGCAGACTTACAAAGGCAGAGAGCATAAACAGCATAAATGTTAGGTATCTGTCTTGGAGACATGTACAACTGAAGTAGTGATCTGAGAAGGTCTTGCAGGACTGCTGGGGTGTGAGTCATCTTTTCTGTCTTGGAGTGGGGTTTTTTTGACATTTAGGTTATAACAAAAAGAATTTCACCACAAAAATGCTTGTTTTCCTATGCTTGCTCTAAAGAAACCTAGATCACTAACTCAAATGGAGATGTCTATCTCATGACTGTCTGCCTGTCACTGAATCTGGGAACAAAATACATTTTGCTTCTTTCTGACATTATTTAAATTGTCTGTTTTCATGTGTTCAAATATATTTCCTATGAAAGCAACAGATAGTATTATATTAATGTTATCTGTTAATGCTTTATAGGACCATTAAGCAATGTTCCTAGCTCATTCAGCAGCATGAAAAATAGAAGAAAAAAAGTTATTAAAATGGGAAGACTCAAAGTAGCAAACTCCACTCTTCCTTTCAATTTTTCTTTTAATTTTTTACTATGCAACTGCTATATTCCTTTTTTTCTTTTCAAATTATTGAAATACGAGAACAAGTAAACTTTTTTCTCTGAATGCTGTAGAGCAACATTGCTTATTGTAAAAATAGTACTACTGTCTGACATAGGGAGTGTTCTTTCATAAAAGAAAGGGGTCCTCAATACTCTGCATTTACTCTAGCCTCTCAGTTCTGAACATTACTTTGTTTTTGAAGGGAAAGGACAGAAGCCTCCATTCCCCATTTGTTGGTTTGGTTCACACGCCAACTGATGCACACAAAGTAGTCTCAACCCAAATGCATGGTGGGCACATTCCTCCCAGGAGACCACATTATATCTAGTCTGAAATAAAAGTCGTAGAGCTCATAGGGCCTAAGCTACAAAGGTTTCAATGTACTGGTACACTCTTATTTCACTGAATTGCTTCCCATTGTGGACATATCTGGTTCTTTCATACGCAAGTTAAAACATATTAGAAGAGCGAGGGGATGCAGGTTGGTTTTGTTTTGTTTTATTTTTAAAGTAAGGAGTACCACTGTAGTGACAGATTTTGCGAAATTATTCCAGTGAGTTACCATAATGATAAACTGTATTACAAAACCAGAAGAATTTTTGGCACTTTGTATCTTGAGAAGACTAAACATTATCCTCTTGCAAACATTGCTGGAAATCTGACTGATATGTTGGAACAATTTATAGTCATAAAACCTGTATGCTGGTTATAGTTTTACAACTTCGGAATAGTACACTTGTTTAAACTTTGGTCCTAGATGTTTAGATTTACTTAGTAATTAAGACGAATCAGTATTTTGAGTAACAGATGCATGTATAGAACTGTATAAATTAGCTGCTTTATGACACTGGTAATGCAACTGGCAGCACATTTGCCGGTTAGTAAAATGTAGAGAAGGCAATCAGTTCATATAGCCAAGGATTTTAAAGTTTTCATCTACCTGCGTATCTGCATTTCTTTCTAGGTGTTCTGAAAGATGAGAGATTTCTGGTGGTAGAAGAAAATATTAATACACACTAATGCAATCAGTAATTCGCTGCACTCTGTGTATCTACTTGTAACACCTACATCACAGCAAATAGTCTCCTTGTAATGAAAGGTGGTCATATCATTTATCCTTCCTTGATAATAACTTTTGCTTCTCTCATCTTAGTTTTGTAACTGTTCATATTCAGAATGAGACAGCTCTTCTCTCAGGGAAATTAAAACTTGAAACAAAATGACAGATTCAGACAGACATGGATCTTTTCTACACTAAACATCAAATAGCAGCATTTGGTGCATGCCAGGAAGATTCTTCATACAATGTCACTCAGCTTGGCTGAGAGCGGCTTCAGGTAACTTTCACAGCAACAGCAGCTGCTCAATACCAAAGAAAACTTACATGCTTTTTCAGGTGGTTAATCTGACACCCAAGCTTGTAGACACAATGTGGCAGATCTGAGCTAACTTTGGATGTTAGTTGACCTCTTGGCTTCCAGTAAGCAGTGGATTTAGAGTGTTTTTGTTGTTTGTTTGTGTTTCTTTTGGGAACATTTTGAGAGCTATACACATGCAATCAGTAGTTCTCAGTTTTCCTTAACCATGGAATTCATAATGCTACCACTGAAGTCTATGGTAGAAGTGCCATTAAAATGCAGGATCAAGTTTTCTTTGAAGACAACTTGATGAAGGATGTGAAGAAAAGCTCCACAATAAATGCATCCCAAATAGCACATGTAACTCTACGGATAATAGATGATTTTGTCACTTATTCTCTATTTAAAATGAAATATGTTTTGTCAACATCTAAGCAGTAAATCCACGTCACAAAGCAACCTTGCCTGTTCAGAGCTCCTCTCTACCTGATTTCAAAATTTTACAGAACAAAAATAGGAAGATCTGTTTCTTACATAATCCTTTACGGTTTGCCTAAGACTTCATTTTGCAGAAAACTCAGAGTATAGCCACTTTGTTCATGATGAGCTGGCATTGCAAAGCAGCCTGCCCATTGCATGAAGGGATGAAAGAAGGGAGGAAGTCCCTCAGTAGAGGGACCCGTTAACTTCTGTGCTGCAGTCGTTGCCATTTTATCAGTGAAATATCTAAGAGAATTAGGGTATTCAAAACCCTCACCAAAAAGACCTCATTTTCTGACATAATTCTGTGTTTTACTACTGACTTCAACAAAAGCAATTATAAATATTCAAAAAGGGGTTCGCCTACCCAATCTGCAACATCTACTACATAAACATTTATAGTGCATCCTCTTATCACAGAGTCATAGAATCATAGAATCATTTAGGTTGGGAAAGACCTTTAAGATCACAGAGTCCAGCAGTAAACTTAACACTACCAAGTCTACCACTAAACTATGTCCTGAAGTGCCACATCTACACCTCTTTTAAATACATTCAAGGATGGTGACTCCACCACTGCCCTGGGCAGCCTGGTCCAATGTTTAAGAACCATTTCAGTAAAGAAAATTTTCCTAGTATCCAATCTGAACCTCCCCTGGCACACCTTGATGCCATTTCCTCTCGTCCCATCACTAGTTACTTGGGAAAAGAGACCAACACCCACCTTGTTACAATCTCCATTTAGGTTGTAGAGAGCGATAAGGTCTCCCCTCAGCCTCCTTTTCTCCAGCCTAGACAACCCCAGTTCCCTCAGCCGCCCCTCATAAGACTTGCTCTCTACACCCTTCTCCCGATCCAATATCGGGGAGGTTTCGATGCGATCCCAGGAGATGAGATTAAGATGCAAACACAGACATATGCCGTGCCACCTTGTAAACTTTATTTTCGGTGAACCGGGAATCGGAGGTCTGGCGGGGACGGCAGTATGGGGGGGGGAGAAGACGAGACAGGAAAAAAAAGTGGGTAAAGTCAGAAAAACCCCAGCGGGCGAGGAAAGGAAGTGCAGGGGGAGAGGATCAGTTACCACCACCACAGATTCGATGATGTCCAGCGATGTCCAGTCAGCTCAGTCTCTGTGCAGGCGTGGAGCCCCGGCGAGAGTAGAGCCCAGCAGCCAGGTGGTGAGGAGGAGAGCAAGAGGGCGGCGAGGACCATGTGCTGCCCTTTTATAGGGGCATTTGCGCATGCGCAGAACGTGTCCGCATAAATGCAATTCCTGCCATGCGTGCTGCCCACTTAGATAAGTCCTTTCTTGCCCGTTCACGCGCTACTCTGTGCGCAAGCTCTTCCCTGCAGGTCATTGTGGCGGTTTCTTTCCAGAGGCCAACAAGAGATGACAATAGCAATGTCGAGACAAAACCAGTTTGTAGCTGTCTTCTACAACCCTTCATCAGCTTTGTTGCTCTTCTTTGGATGTGTTCCAGCACCTCAATGACCTTGTAGTGAGGGGCCCAAAACTGAACACAGTATTCGAGGTGCGGCCTCACCAGTGCCGAGCACAGGGACACATTCACCTCCCTACTCCTGCTGACCACTCTATTGTTGATCCAAGCCAGGATGCCACTGGCCTTCTTGGCCACCTGGGCACACTGCTGGCTCATGTTCAGCCGGCTGTCGACCAGCACTCCCAGGTCCTTCTCTGCCAAGCAGCTTTCCAGCCGCTCCTCCCCAAGCCTGCGGCGTTGCATGGGGTTCTTTTGACTCAAGTGCAGGACCCGGCACTCAGCCTTATTCAACATCGTACAGTTGACCTTGGCCCATTTATCCAGTCTGTCCAGATCCCTCTGCAGAGCCTTCCTACCCTCAAGCAGATCAACACTGCCGCCCAACTTGGTATCATTTGCAAACTTATTGAGGGTGCACTTGATCCCCTTGTCCAGATTATCGATAAAGTTATTAAACAGAACTGGCTCCTATACTGAGCCCTGGGAAACATCACTCCTGACCGGCCACCAGCTGGATTTAACTCCATTCACCACCACTCTTTGGGCTTGGCTGTTGCAGTCATCCAGCCAGTTTTTTATGCAGTGAAGAGTATGCCCCTCCAAGCCATGAGCAGCTAGTTTCTCTAGGAGAATGCTGTGCAAAACAGTGTGAAAGCTGAGTCCCAGTACAAGCAAAGGAGGAACAGAAACCTACTAAGGATGATTAATTTGAGGTATGTTAATAATCTGTTTTGGGATAAGTGGAGCTGCCCCTGGAAAAGTCTGTTCCTTTCTATTTACTGTATAAAGGATGCAAATAAGTGGATTAGATGCAAAGGTCTGTTACAAATGTATACATTTGTTCAGGTTAATTTCAGTCTGCTTTCACTCATTGTACTTAGTGAAACTAAAGGGTCAGTATAGAGAATGGGCTCTATCTTACCTATGAATTGTGGGAGAGGAGACGAATATGCTGGCTGAGATTATACTGCAACATGTTTCTGTTTTCTGCCTGCATGTCACAAAGTTTTCATGGAATGACCTTTGAGAAAGTGTTTGTTGGTATTATTTTGAAAGTGGCATGGATTCTGAAAGTTTAAATACAAAGGAGATTATTAATGTTATTATCTTGCAGTAGCTTTAATAGAATGCAACAGGCTATGAGAACAAATGGGAAAAGATAGTGTGAGAAAGGCAGTAGAGGGTTTTTTTCTGTATTAGCTAGTGCTGATCATTATGTGATTTCTCATTCATCTAGTTAAAAGTTAAGGTAAAGACATGGATCCTTATGCAGTCATAACCACCTAGTCAATTATCATTCATTCCAGCCCTCATCCAAAATTCGTTTCCTAGGACTTTTGAAGAGTAGTAATTCACTACTCCTAAACCCATACAGAGTATATCATAAGGAATACTAATAAGGTAAGGTGAAAAATAATAGCATAGAGATGGGAAAAGAAAGAAGCAATATATCTAAATACATGAAGGACAAATAATTTATATTAACACATTTCTGGTAATAATACTTGATTACGAAAATTTTCATGTTCTGATGTGATATACTCATTCTCCGCATCTTTTCCATACTAATCTGATAAACTCCACTCACATTTCAGGGCTTGTGAACAGGACAATCTCAGAATCCCAAAAGACATTTAAGCAAGGAAATACTCAGTCCCTCGACTCTGTATATGTTCTCTGCAGTTTTGCCAAAGATCTATATCGAATAATATAAAAAAGCTGCTTTGCATCATCTTGCATGACAAAGTTCTCCTGGTAGCAGGGCAGCCTAGCTCCTCACCCTTTCTCTTTCAGTTCTGTTCTGCACACACTGTTCTCACACTCCAGTAACTTTAGAAATGTCCTTGAAGAAAATTAATACACCAGCTTTTGCTGTATCTCTGATTTTCTCTATTTGATAACAGATGGGATCAAACTCCTGTTTTCTTTGTGGGGCTGCTTAGTCTTCAGAATATACCTGACAGTCAAAAAGAGTCCACGGCCATTCTTCCTCCCATTTCCTAACAAAAAAGAGTAGAGTGCTCCCTACCCTCTAGTACTTCAAGGTTTATACATATATAATTGCATATTCCAAGTATATAATTTATAAACTAAAAAAACTGAGTTGAAAGAAGAAAAAATATGAGCTATCAGGAATGAGTAATGTCAGCAACTGAAAGAGCTGGATGGCAGAGCTTTGAAATGGGGGTGTAGATTTCAATAAACTCGAGAGTCAAGGATAAATTTTGGTCTTCTCACAAACATAGGAGTAAATACAGAACTGTTGGCTATCCTCTTGCTCGTGAGTAGTTATAATTTTACCTATCTAGAGGCAACATGAAGAAGTCTTCCTTTTCTGGAATCCAGCCAGTGGTTAAATATCTATAGAAAAATTTTAACTTCGGCCAGAAAGTTCATGTCCTTGCAAGACAGAAAAGTGTGCTAATGATGCTGTACCACAGGCATGGCCACTTCAGTCCTGAATTCGAAACAAAATGATATCTTGCTGGACTGCAAATATGTGATCCTGTTCCATAAATCCTTTATAGAATCAGCTTAAAAGGATGAAGTATAATCTTACTCTGTTTTGATGCATTGTCACTCTTTGATTATAAGCCTGAACTGCAATCAATAAAAGGATATTGAAATTTTAGGTTGAAAAACCACCCTTTGATTTTGTTACTAAATGCTATGAATTTGACTGACAGCACACTGGGGAGGTGGGAAGAAATAATGAAGTGTTTATGTTCTGTCGTATTGTCCTCAAAAATTATAGACAGGAATTTTAATATATGTCTTTAACTGGGAGTTCAATCCAATTCAACTGTCTTGAGTGTATGATTAGAGCAGAGCCAAGCAATTTTTATTGTTAACGTAAGTGAAGGGTAATCACAAAAGACTGGCCCAGAAATATCTTGAGGTGCAAAATAGTCCTATACCCCTTAACTGTTGTAATTAAGGTTCAATGAGGAAATTAATTATAGCTGGTTTCATGAGATGAAACAGAGCTAACATTGCAGTATTCATCCTACTTTCCCTCAAAAAATTTCCAGCAACAGAATCTACTAATGTTATTTGCAATACACTGATAATATACATCCTCCATTTGCATTTCCCCTTAAGACTATTTCTAGTTCTTTTAGGCACCTGACAACCAAATTTAATGCAGAAGATTTCATTTGGTGACAAGAGTGCCAAAATGTCTGGTTCTGAACTATTTAGCAATGTGACACTGGTACCTTTGTATCAATTCTCTTAATTGATGACTTCACTTAGTTTTCTCCCTCTTAAAAAAAGAAATTGAGACAGTGTGAAAATGAGGACGATGTGGGAAACAGTAGCTAGACAGAAATAAAATATCTTACTCTAAATGCATTGTTTCCCTATTCTGGCATGACGGAAGACTGAAGAATCCTTTGCATAGACTCATGCCTAAACTGATAATTGTTATTTTTTTTTACAATAATTCCTATTATTTGATTTATGTTGGGGTTGATGTAGCTTGAGAGTTAGCACGACTAGGCCGCTTAAGCAAAACAGCATAACTGAACAGGCCGGTGGAAAAGACAGCTAAGAATAGCCACTGAGAAAGTTCTGATAGTGCACATGATGTGGGTTAGCAAAAACAAGATGTGTTCAAGGACGTGGGGGCAGTCTGTTGTTATTGGCGTTAGTGCATAGTTACCAATCATAAGGGAATGTGCGGCGTGTGAACAGGATGTGATTTATGTCTGTAGCCTATCCAAATAAGCATGATCGCGTGTACAGATATGGAAAATGTATATAACCGCACAAAAAGAATAATAAAGAAAACCGACTATGCATTGTATTAATGTGTGTGAGAGTCGTTCCTGTCCTTGCACGGATGCTGAAACTCGGCAGATTTACTTAAAGCAGGCAACTTTAAAAACAGAGAAGCTGTCTTATAGTTCAAACCTGTAAAGTACAGATTGTTGTCTAAGGACTGCTTCCTTTTCACTGACTTCAAATGGAACTGAAAACACTCAGCTTCACACCCATTCCTTTATCCTTATGTGAGAATTTTTAAAGCTGTCTAAGGCCCTAACTCCTATGAGAACAATTAAACCTAACTAGCTTTAGGTATCTGGCCTTCAGGCTGAATTCTGATTCCAACTTACAGTAAATAAGAACACATACTTTCCTGGGGAAAAAAAAAATCACTTAGCACATTCAGTGATTTAATGTACATATTTTAGCCTGGCTCTTCACTAACTGCTATTAAAAATATTTCTTTGTTTTTAAGAAAATGCAGCTGGTCTCTCTCATCCTGAGTTTTGTTGCTGCCTCTGGTAGAGATACACTTTAACAATGAAATTAATGCATAACAACATTGAAATGTAACTCAAGTTACTTTCTCATCGAACATAACAGAAAGAAATGGAGCTGTCAATAATGAAATTGTGATCCTCAGCATCCTTCAGGTTTCAAGTACAGATGCTTTTAGAAACAACTGATGCGCAAACAATTCCGTATGAATTATTGTATAGCACAAAATTCTAATAGATGCTGTAAGCCCATTAAAGTCAATAGGCTTCTATCTGGGATGAATTTGACCTATTCTGTATATGATTTCAATTTTCTAGAATTTGTATTGTTTGAAAATCTTTATGTAACTTCGAATATTATTACATTTCTTGCCTAAGGGGTATAAGGAGGCTGAATGATTTGTTTCCTTTGAAGTAGTGCAAAAGGTGAATCATCTTTCCATTAATAGTCTTCCTTTTTAAAATTACCTTAACTTACAAAGTTTAGTTTCTTAGCATTTTGGTTTGGCCTGGATAAATGGCAGGTGCCCACCAAAACCCCTCTACCACTCCCCCTCCTCAGCTACACAGGGGAGAGGAAATATGATGAAAGGCTCAAGGGCAGAGATAAGGACAGGGAGACATCACTCACCAATTATCATCACGGACAAAACAGACTGAACTTGGGGACAAAAGGGAGTTTAATTCTTCATCAATAAAAACAGAGTAGGATAGTGAGAAAGAAATACAGATCTTAAAATACCTTCCCCCCACACCTCCCTTCTTCCCGGGCTCAGCTTCAATCCCGTTTCTCTGCCTCCTCCACCCAAGTGGCACAGGGGGATGGGGAATGGGGGTTATGGTCAGTTCATCACACATTGTCTCTGCCGCTCCTTCCTCTTCATGGGGAGGACTCCTCACACTCTTCCCCAGCTCCAGCATGAAGGTTCCTCTTGTGGGAGACAGTTCGTCACAAACTTCTCCAATGTGAGTCCTTCCCACAAGCTGCAGCTCTTCATGAACTGCTCCAGCATGGGTCCCTTCCATGGGGTGCAGTCCTTCAGGAACAGGCTGCTCCACCGCGGGCTCCGCATGGGGTCACAGCTCCCTTCAGGCATTCACCTGCTCCACTGCTGAATGAGGTGTTGTCCTGGTTACAGGGGACGCAGAGAAGGCAGAGATGCTGAATGCCTTCTTTGCTTCAGTCTTCAGTGCCAAGGCAGGCCCTCAGGAATCCCAGGCCCCAGCGGTAAGAGAAGAAGCCCACAGAGAGGATGACCCTCCCTTGGTCGCGGAGGACTGCGTGAGGGATTGCTTAAGCGATCTAAAGGCCCACAAATCCATGGGCCCCGATGGAATGCATCCACGAGTGCTGAGGGAGCTGGCGGATGTCATTGCTGAGCCACTCTCCATCATCTTTGAGAGGTCCTGGAGGACAGGAGAGGTGCCCGAGGACTGGAGAAAGGCCAATGCCACTCCAATCTTCAAAAAGGGCAAGAAGGAGGACCCAGGGAACTACAGGCCGGTCAGCCTCAACTCCATCCCGGGAAAGGTGATGGAGCAGCTCATTCTAGAGGTCATCATCAAGCAAGTGGAGGAAAAGAAGTTTATCAGGAGTAGTCAGCATGGATTCACCAAGGGGAAATCATGCCTGACCAATCTGATAGCTTTCTACGATGGCATGACTGCCTGGGTTGATGAAGAGAGAGCTGTGGATGTTGTCTACCTTGACTTCAGCAAGGCTTTCAACACAGTCTCCCATAACATCCTCCTAGGGAAGCTCAGGAAGTGTGGGCTGGATGAGTGGTTGGTGAGGTGGATTGAGAACTGGCTGAATGGCAGAACTCAGAGGGTTGTCATCAGTGGTACTGAGTCTAGTTGGAGGCCTGTAGCTAGTGGTGTCCCCCAGGGGTCAGTACTGGGCCCAGTCTTGTTTAACTTTTTCATCAATGGCCTGGATGAAGAGATAGAGTGTACCCTCAGCAAGTTTGCTGATGACACCAAACTGGGATGTGTGGTAGATACACCAGAACGCTGTGCTGCCATTCAGCATGACCGGGACAGGCTGGAAAGTTGGGCAGAGAGGAACCTTATGAGGTTCAACAAAGGCAAATGCAGGGCCCTGCACCTGGGGAGGAACAACCCCATGCACCAGTACAGGCTTGGGGTGGACCTGCTGGAATGCAGCTCTGCGGAGAGCGACCTGGGCGTCCTAGTGGATGACAGGTTAACCATGAGGCCATGAGCCAGCAGTGTGTCCTGGCTGCCAAGAAGGCAAATGGCCTTCTGGGGTGCATTAGGAGTAGTGTGGCCAGCAGGTCGAGGGAGGTTCTCCTTCCCCTCTACACTGCCCTGGTGAGGCCTCATCTGGAGTACTGTGTACATTTCTGGGCTCCCCACTTCAAGAAAGATGAGGAGCTACTGGAGAGGGTCCAGCGGAGGGCTACAAGGATGGTGAGGGGACTGGAACATCTCTCCTATGAGGAAAGGCTGAGGGAGCTGGGTTTGTTTAGCCTGAAGAAGAGAAGGCTGCGAGGGGACCTAATAAATGCTTATAAATATCTGAAGGGTGGGTGTCAGGAGGATGGGGCCAAACTCTTTTCAATGGTGCCCAGAGACAGGACAAGGGGTAATGGGCACGAATTGAAGTATAGGAAGTTCCTTCTGAACATGAGGAAGAACTTCTTCACTCTGAGGGTGATGGAGCACTGGAACAGGCTGCCCAGGGAGGCTGTGGAGTCTCCTTCTCTGGAGATATTCAAGACCCGCCTGGACGTGGTCCTGTGCAGCCTGCTGTAGGTGACCCTGTTTGGCAGGAGGGTTGGACTAGATGACCCACAGAGGTCCCTTCCAAACCCTACCATTCTGTGATTCTGTGAGGTCCCTTCCATGGGCTACAGGTGGATATCTATTCCACCGTGTGCCTCCATGATCTGTAGGGGGACAACCTGCTCTCACCATGGACTTCATCATGATCTGCAAGGGAAGAGTCTCTGCTCCGACGTTTCAAGCACCTCCTGCCCCCCTCCTTTTTCACAGACCTTGGTGTCTGCAGAGTTATTTCTCTCGCATCGTCTCACTCCTCTTTCTTCAATGCCGTCTGACGGTGGAGTTTTTTTGTTCCCTTTCTTAAACATGTTATCACAGAGGTACTACCACCATTGCTGATTGACTTGGCCTTGGCCAGCGGCGGGTCTGTCTTAGAGCCAGCTGGCACTGGCTTGATCAGGCATGGGAGAAGCGTCTTGCAGCTTCTCACAGAAGCCAACTCCATAGCCCCCCATTACCAAAAACTTGCCACGCAAACCCGTAACACTTAGATATTTTAAGTATAGATTCGTTGAATATAGTGTAACGGAAGAAGAAAAATAGCAATTTTTCATACAGTGAAATACTTTCTGTTCAGAAAGGTACACTCAAAGGAAACTAAATGTTATTTTTATCATAAATCTTTCATATGTTTGCTCTTTTTTCTAAAAAGCAAATTCTCTCTAACACAAAATCTACTAAAAATTTTATGCTTATGTCTACTGCAGTGGCTTGCCTTGTGCCATTAACCCAGCCTGACTTAGTCAGAGGAAAGTTTCCCCTAACAGCAATCATATTTCAGTCAGACCTCAGTTGAATAATATGATATTGAAACCCTCAATCCCTAGTTTTATACAAGCTCTATTGTGTAGTTTGTTACAGAAACAGAAGGTCATCTCTGAATAATTACCCTGCTCCACGCAGGATTTAATTAGTCAATAGGTGCAGAGGACTATCTGATGCCCTACCAATTTTCATCCTCTTTAAACAGATTTTCAGGAACTGGATAAATGAAAACTTTTCATGGGTACGGCAGCAAACCAAATAAAGTTCACTTCATATTTCAATGGAAAAAAATGTAACCTTTTTCTAATATCTCAGCTCAGTTTGCCTGCTGGTTCCTGATGGTATTTAGAACATGGGACATAATTTAACAAGGCTAATGCAGGAAGGAAAGGAAAGCAAAATCTAATTTCCTGGCCAAATTCATGTCCTATACTGTTTTACTTCTTTGCCTTCTACTTTCCATGACAAAACTTGGAAAACTGACATAAAAGATAGGCAGACAAGGGATACGGCTACTTCTTACAACCCCGTGTTTCTTTGGGCAGGAAATCACCTGCCTGAGCAGTTTTTATGACACAGTGAGTGGTGCAGAAAGCAGAGGTTTCAACTGAACCACAAAAACGACTGAAGACAAGTTTGTGCATAGTGTTGGGAGGGCTGGACTTCAAACTTTTCTAGCTACAAACGTAAAGAACTACTTACAGCTTGATGGCAGTATTTTGTTCCCAATGTATGTGTTATTTGCAAGTGAAAAGCTGTTATTCAATCAATGAAACAGTACAGACAACAAGTGACTATAACCAACGCATTCATTGTTTTAGGTTGGAAAGAGAAGTTTACAAAACTATTACCTTTTTTGAAAATAAATCCTTGAAATGGACACTTGCCTTTAGGGTTATTTCTAGCACACACTAAAATAAAACAGACTCCAGAACGCCTCTCATGTGCTGATGAGCCTGCTGCAACAGACAGTGGTATATTAGCTGTCCTAAACTCAAGGCAGTATCATACCTAGGGCTACAATTTATGAGGCAGTATTTAGACAGATTAGAAATGTTCATGATACATTTGGCTAGCTGACATTTAAGGTGATAATTCATTAATTATGACAAGGCTGACATTCCCATGACTGTTTGTTTGTTTGTTTGCTTCTTTTTCCAAGCTCTGGGTACAAATGGAAGAATGTGGAAGACAGATGATATAGGACAACCTAGTTTCCTGGCTATTGGAAATGAAACATACATGTAGCTCTAGCTAATCTGAAGGGATCTTCTTTTTTTTTTTTTAGAGTACAAAACTGCCATGTATAATCAGTGTCTGAATCAGTGGCTATTCTTCCTTTGTAAAGGTAGAATGACTTTGAAATGTGGCCTCCTCTTCTTCCCTTATTTCTCTGCCCTGGGCAGGCATTTATGGTTCAGTGGGAACTGGAGCAAGAGGGAGTCTGTGTTCAAATCAGCTAGGCTTTCTGCTGTCTAAAGCAGCATATTTATCTTTTTTTTTGGAGTGCTGAACTTTAGATATCTAGTAGTTTATGTTTCCTAACGGAGTTTTTCCCAGAGTACCTACCTGTGAAAAGTGTTAAGTGCACACCACTCAGCTGAAGACCAGTACTATTAACAGTGGTAAAGTGCCTTATGCTGTTTGCACACAGATCTTTGAAATTTTATGAATTTTTCTTCAGTGAAACAGCTGAACAGCCGTGGGTATTAGTTCATTAGGAATATGATCAGACATAAACTTGTATGTATAAAAAAAGTTTCAGAAGACCTGGTTGCTGAAAGCATAATAAAGAAATAAGAAAAAAAAGACTGAAATTAAGGAGCTAAATGCAGATCATACATTAATTTGTCTAAACCATAGCCAACATTTGAATTTTTAAAAAAATATAAAACCATTAAGAAACTATTTTTTGAAGAAAAATGAGAAGACATGAAATTCAGCAAGTATCTCTTAGCAATATGGTTTTTGGCTAATTACTGAACAGAGGTTTTGTAAGCAAAGAGGCTTGAAAAGAATGCGCAGGTTCATTATAGTCTGAAAGAATCTGCCATCAGATTCTTCCCGGAATCTTAGAATCATTAAGGTTGGAAAAGACCTCACAGAATCACAGAATAGTAGGGTTTGGAAGGGACCTCTGTGGGTCATCTAGTACAACCCTCCTGCTGAAGCAGGGTCACCTACAGCAGGCTGCACAGGACCACGTCCAGGCGGGTCTTGAATATCTCCAGAGAAGGAGACTCCGCAACCTCCCTGGTCAGCCTGTTCCAGTGCTCCATCACCCTCAGAGTGAAGAAATTCTTCCTCATGTTCAGACGGAACTTCCTGTGCCTCAGTTTGTGCCCATTGCCCCTTGTCCTGTCTCTGGGCACTACTGAAAAGAGTTTGGCCCCATCCTCCTGACACCCACCCTTCAGGTATTTGTAAGTATGTATTAGGTCCCCTCGCAGCCTTCTCTTATTCAGGCTAAAGAAGCCCAGCTCCCTCAGCCTCTCCTCGTAGGAGAGATGCTCCAGTCCCCTCACCATCCTTGTAGCCCTCCGCTGGACTCTCTCCAGTAGCTCCTCAACTTTCTTGAAGTGGGGAGCCCAGAACTGGACACAGTACTCCAGATGAGGCCTCACCAGGGCGGTGTAGAGGGGAAGGAGAACCTCCCTCGACCTGCTGGCCACACTACTCCTAATGCACCCCAGAATGCCATTGGCCTTCTTGGCAGCCAGGGCACACTGCTGGCTCATGGCCTCATGGTTAACCTGTCATCCACTAGGACTCCCAGGTCCCTCTCCACAGAGTTGCTCTCCAGCAGGTCCACCCCAAGCCTGTACTGGTGCATGGGGTTGTTCCTCCCCAGGTGCAGAACCCTGCATTTGCCTTTGTTGAACCTCATAAGGTTCCTCTCTACCCAACTTTCCAGCCTGTCCCGGTCACACTGTCCTCTAAGGACATCAAGTCCAACCATCCACCCAACAATGCCATGCCGACTAAACCATGTCCTGAAGCACCATGTCTACATGTTTTTGAACACCTCCGGAGATGGTGACTTAACCACTTCCCTGGGCAGCCTGGTCCAATGCTTGACCGCTCTTTCAGTGAAGAGGTTTATCCTAATAGCCAGTCTAAACATTCCCTGATGCAACTTGAGGCCATTGCCTCTTGTCCTATCACTAGTTACATGGGAGATGAGACCAACACCCACCTCACTACATCCTCCTTTCAGGTCGCTGTAGAGAGTGATAAGGTCTCCCTTCAGCTTTCTCCAGACTAAACCACCCCAGTTTCCTCAGCCGCTCCTCATAAGCCTTGTTTTCCAGACACCTCACCTTCTCTGGACATGCTCCATCAACTCAATGTCCTTCTTGTAGTGAGGGGCCCAAAACTGAACACAGTACTCGAGGTGTGGCCTCACCAGAGCCAAGTACAGTGTGATTATCCCTTCCCTACTCCTGCTGGCCACACTATTCCTGATCCAAGCCAGGATGCCGCTGGCCTTCTTGACCACCTGGGCACTGCTGGCTCATGTTCAGACGGCTGTAGACCAACAGCCCAAGGTCCTTTTCTAGTGGGCAGCTTTCCAGCCACTCTTCCCCAAGCCTGTAGCATTGCGTGGGGTTGTTGTGACCCAAGTGCAGGACCCAGCACTCAGTCTTGTTAAACCTCATACAATTGACCTTGATCCAGCCTGTGCAGATCCCTCTGCAGACCCTTCCCACCCTCAAGTAGATCAACACTCCTGCCCATCTTGGTGTCATCTGCAAACTTACTGAGAGTGAACTTAATCCCCCTATCCAGATCATTGATAAGGCTATTAAATAAGAATGGTCCCAAAACTGTTCCCTGGGGAACACCACTTGTGACTGGCCACCAACTGGATTTACCTCAATTCACCACCACTCTCTGGGCTTGGCCATTCAGCCATTTTTTTACCCAGTGAAGTGTACACTTGTCTAAGGCATTAGCCACCAGCCTTTCTAAGAGAATGCTGTGGGAGACAGTATCAAAGGCCTACTAAATTCCAGGTAGATAACATCCACAGCCTTTCCCTTGTACACTGGGTGGGTCACCTGGTCATAGAAGGAGATCAGCTGGTCAAGGAGGATCCACCTTTCATGAACCCATGCTGGCTGGGCCTGATCCCCTGGTTGTCCTTCACATGCCCAGTGAGTGCACTCAAGATGAACTGCTCCATAATCTTGCCCAGCACCGAGGTCAGGCTGACAGGCCTGTAGTTCCCCCGATCCTTCTTCTGGCCCTTCTTGTAGATGAGCATCACATTGGCAAGCCTCCAGTCATCTGGGACCTCCTCTCTTAGCCAGGACTGCTCATAGATGCTGGAGAGTGGCTTAGCCAGCTCCTCGGCCAGTTCCTTCAGTACTCTTGGGTGGATCCCATATGGCCCAATAGACTTGTGAGTGACTAAGTGGTGTAGCAGGTTGTTAACTGCTTCCTCCTGGATTATGGGGGGTTTATTCTTCTCTCCATCCCTGTCTTCCAGCTCAGGGGACTGAATAACTTGGGAATAATTTGTCTGACTATTAAAGACTGAGGCAAAGAGGGCATTAAGTACCTCAGCCTTTTCCTCACCCTTGGTGACAATGTTCCCCCTCACATCCAATAAAGGATAGAGATTCTCCTTGGTTCTCTTTTTGTTATTAATCTACTTGTAAAAACATTTTTTGTTATCTGTTACAACATTGGCCAGCCTGAGTTCTAGCTGGGCTTCTGCATTCCTAATTTTCTCTCTGCATGACCTGCAAGATCCCTGTACTTTTTTGAGTCACCTGCCCTTTCTTCCATACGTGGCGGACCCTACTTTTTTTTCCTGAGACCCCGCTAAAGCTCCCTGTTCAGCCAGGCTGGTCTTCGCTGCTGGTTTGTCTTGCAGCACATGGGGACAGTCTGCTCCTGTGCCCTTAAGACTTCCTCCTTGAAGAACGTCCAGCCTTCCTACACCCCTTTGAACTTCAAGACTCTCTCCCAAGAAACTCATTCAACCAGCATCCTGAACTAGCCGAAGTTTGCCTTCCGAAAGTCCATTGTGGTGGTTTTGATGGCCCCCCTCTTTATTTCACCAATAATTGAGAACTCTGTCATTTCATGGTCACTAAGCCCAAGACAACCTCCAACTACCACATCTTCCACCAGTCCTGCTCTGTTTGTAAACAGTAGATTAGAAGGTGGTGAAACACTGGAACAAGTTGCCCAGAGAAGTTGTGAATGCCCCGTCCCTGGAAGTGTTCAAGGCCAGCTTGGATGGAGCTCTGAGCAGCTTGGTCTAGTGGAAGATGTCCCTGCTCATGGCAGAGGGTTGGAACTAGATGATCTTCAAGGTCCCTTCCAACCCTTACCATTGTATGATTCTATGATTCTATGATTCTATGATTTTATGGGTCTGGTCAGCATATCGGGCCCTCTGTTCCCCTCAGAAGGGAATCACCTACAACAACTACCCTCTTTTTTTCTTAACAGAGGCAGTCATACTGTGTGGGGCTGACTGACTCGCCCTAGGGTTGACTGACTTTCCCTAGGCAACCCACTGGAAGGACCTTCACCCACATTCTCCTTTGCCCGGCTCTCACGTTCCAGAGCATCAGATATGTGGCATAAGGGCAACTGGGAAGGCGAGGGAGGCTGGGAGGGGATTCACCTGCTTCCCTGAGCAGGGACCAGTTTCCATTCCCCCCCTGTCTCTTAGGTACCCTCCTTCTGCTTAGTGGCAAGAGGATAGGGGATCCTCTGCTTCTTGTGGAGCCCCCATCTGCCACTTTGGCCTCAGCAGTGGTAAGGTGTGGCTCCACCAGTTGATCTCCCTCTCACACTCCCTGACACTCCTTGACCTCTCCACTTCCTTATTTCAGCTCTTCCACCAGCCTGAGCAGATCATTCACCTGGTCACACTGAACACAGCTGTTGTCACTGCTGTCCTCTGGTACAAGTGCCAGGCTGAGGCACTCCCTGCAGTCAGAGACCTGGACAGCTGTGTGTTTGTGTTTGTGTGGGAGCTCTGTCTGGGTCGCCACATTCCTTCTGGCGATGGCTTTTGGGTGAGTGGAAACCATAGCTAGGTCCTATCCTGGGAGGGCCATGACCACTATTTGAGCTACCCTTCAGAGCAAGGAAGGGGGACTGCATCCTGCCAGCACACCTTCCCTGCACACCCTGCGTGCGCTAACTGCCACGTAAACTGCTGTACCAACTGCCACACCAACTGCTGCGCTATGCCCTGTTTGACTGCCCTGGTCGCTCACACTCCCTGGGGACTGCTCTTGTATCTGAGGCGGTTTGGATGCCGTCACTATCATCCCTGTCCATGCTGAGTCAGACCTGCATCAGAGCAGCCATTTGTCAGGAGCTCACTCTTTCTTTCTTGGGCGTGGGGGTTGGGGTATCCTCTCTCTCTCTCTGAACTTTTGCCTTTGCAGTTTTGCCACGGTTTTGCCGCTTTAGGAAACCTCGCCTGGAGTGATCCTCCGCTCAGGAGCCCTTTGCCTCAGTGGCTTCCAAATTCACAAGCAGTTCAGCCTTGGAGTACATAAGGAGCAATTGGCCCTATCTTTTCCAATCTTGTTTTGCAACTGACGTGACCATACCAGAAAGGTGTCCATTAAAGGTTGAAGATTTGCAGGGAAAAAACTGTGGAAGTGATCAGGCCTTATTTATACAGCTACCTTTCAACAAGGAAAACTATATTTCAGGAGGTATATTTATCTGTATACTTTGTGTAATAAAAAAGAAGCAGATACAATCAGGATTAAATGAGTGAACCGCACAATCATAAGACGTCTCGTATAACATTGGAGCATGCCCTTCTATTGGCCAATCTCAATCATAGAATCATAGCATACTTTGGGTTGGAAGGGACCTTTAGAGGTCATCTAGTTCAACTCCCTGCAGTGAGCAGGGACATCTTCAACTACACCAGGTTGCTCAGAGCCCCGTCCAACCTGGCCTTGAATGTTTCCAGGGATGGGGACTCCACTACCTCTCTGGGCAACATTTTCCAGTGTTTCACCACCCTCATTGTAAAAAATTTCTTCCTTATATCCAGTCTAAATCTAGCCTCCCTTAGCTTAAAACCGTTACTCCTTGTCCTATCACAACAGGCCTTGCTAAAAAGATTTTCCCCATCTTTCCTGTAGGACTCCTGCAAGTACTGAAAAGCTGCTATAAGGTCTCCCCAGAGCTTGCTCTTCTACAGGCTGAACAACCCCAATTCTCTCAGCCTTTCCTTCTAAAAGAGGTGCTGCTTTGGTGCTCAGTGATAAGTGGAGCACCAAAATGCCCTAATCTCCCCTTTTTCCGAGTGAATTTGTTCCAGTGTGTTATAGCTTATCATTAATATTCACTGTTTGATTCTCGACTATCACAGGCACTGAATGGGTATTTTGAAACTTTATATAGGTAATATGTCTATAAGTAGAGTTTGATGGGGGAGAAGAATTCATTCTGAATCCTGATCTAAATCTTTGATCACTTCTACACTCAAGTCACAAAATACAAATAAGAACAGCCAACCTCCTCTTAGCGCAGTGTTATACGAGTTACATGAACCAACTCCATCAGAGAGTGCATTTACTGAAATTATTAATGCTGCAGTTACAAACTGCAGAAGTCAGGTTGCACTCTAATGTACATTAATCAGATTCCAATGGTGATTCAACAGCTCAATACAGTTCTGATATTTTCTTTCCTGGCATTAACCAAGTTGCTATATTTGTGCTCCATAAACATATCCAATATACACCCTAATGATTCAAACGAAATTTACCCAAGGCAACTTGGTAGGCAATTTACTTTAGGACACAAAACAGCAGAAGAAATTTTTTCTCTTTAAACAGAGGTGCCTGAAAAATCTAGTTACCCATAACTTTATGAAAAAGCTTCCTCTGCCAAGAGAATTCACCTGTCTATTTCTGTTTAATTTAGAATTTCTGCTATGTTCATGCCTTTGGTCTCCCCTAATCACTTACCTTGGCTACAGTGATATTCCAGCTTTGGTTCTGGCCTTGTCATGCTGATATTATCAGTGACACTGACCTATCTTGTCCTCACAAGCCATCTAATTTTCTTAAAGAATCAAGCAGGTTCACTGGGGCAGCACCAATTACATGTACTCAAGCCAGTAAAAAAAGACAGTATGGCTCATTCACTTACAGGGAGTATCCAGGAAACTAATGGTCATATTGCATAAGTAGGAAATTCAGTGTATTTATAGACATGAAAAAAATAAACTGTCACGAACCAAGGTGCTTTGTAAGTAGGGGACTTCTGCATGCTGTCATTGTAACTGAATACTAACTGAGACTGTGATTCCCAAGTCACTATCCATTAAGCAAACTCTTAAGCTATACTGTGGCTTGTAATTTTAATGAAATAGTCTTTTGGTGTTGCACTCTCTTGGAGCTGGGTGCACCCATTACTTGAGCTTTTCTAATTTTGAAGCTGAACAAAAGCAAAGAACAATATTTTAACTGGTAAGAGTTCTGTAGAATTTTTTTCTCTGTGTGTGAGTCAAAATGCATATATGTAGCGTCTCGGACAAAAACTGTGCTGTGATGAACATATGAACAAAATAATGTCTCAATGCTCTTAAACTCTTTTTTTTTTTTTTTTTTTTTGTCTACAATTGTTAGATATGCTCTGTTTACCTGAGAAGGGCCTCTTGTGAAAACGACGCAGATTTTGGGAACCAGGTCCCTCGTGTCCCTGACTACTTTGAGTTGGAAACACAGGCTGATTAGAGCTCAAATGACTTGTCATCACTAGTTTTTTTATAAATTGTTGAGTTAGTTTCTCTTGCTTACAGTTACCAAAAAGAACAGCAGAGAGATAAGAGAATCTATATTCATAACATACCCCAGTGTGACCTGCCCACAGTGGCACCAGAGCATGCGCAGGTTCTCAGAGTCCCTATGCCTGAGGCAGTCTTTTTAACCTAACGTGCTAACGGTAGTCAAATTTGGATGATGGTCATCTTCAGGTCCTTCTGCATGGAGGGTGGACCTTATCCTGGATTTCAGCCAGCATTAAGAACTTGGTTGCACTTAATTTTCAAACATTTCACACAGGTATTCATTATTTTTTTTATTTAGTTTTTCTTACTTCTGATTCATTCCTAAAAGTTATTAGCTCTTCAAAACTTACTATTTTAAAATAAATTAGAGATCTATTACATTTTATTTACTTAGATTGTATATGATCTTTCAGCAGAAAATTATAACCACTTGAAGTTAAGCAACTAACTATTCATTATTCATTCTCCAATCACTTCTTTTCCTTAGTAAAAATAGCTCTTAATGTAAACATTTTCCAAGAATTTCTATCATGTTCAATTGTCTTACAGAGACATCTATAAGGTGGAAATTGACTTAATGTTCCCAACATATCCAATCTTATTTTCTTACTGTCAGAATTTAAAATGTCAAGCGACAAAACTGAAGGAAAATGGTACTACTATCTCTACATATTTTTGCTCTGTGAGGTAGAAAAGAATAAGATGCATTCCAAGGGTCCTGCGAGAAGGCTTTTGTATGGAATACATGACCATCTTCTCTCATATGAAGCATTCCTCAAGCACAGTGATTGATGATTATGGTCATATTGAACTACTTACAGGCAGGTTGTGAGTTGGTTATATATTTGTCAAGCATATTTTGCACTGTGCCTGAAGAACCCATCTACCTATACAATAACCAAAGTTCGTAGAGATGGCAGACCAAGAACAGCAGGAGTTGAAATTATTCCTCAATCCGCTTCGTAAATTCTTCAGTCTGATACATTATTATGAAGGGACTTACACTTCCTTATGTATCATGCGATATAAAACCCTGAGAAAATTAAATACCTTCCTCTCCCACATGTAGACTATACTGAATGCCAATACTGAATGTCAGTCCAGCTCAGCTGATATCATGCTTGTGTATCTTTTCACAATGTTTCTGTTGATGAAAACTAGATGTGTTAAAATTAGAACAGATCAATAGCTGCAAATTCTGCTATGCAAAGGAAATTCAGCATTTTAATATTAGTCTTCATGCCATAATAGGGCATTTTTAGTAGGACGGACACTCAGCAGAGTGTATCTTTGATAATGCTATAGTGATTTTTAGTTACATTACACTGACTAGATACACATAAAATTACAACTTTTAATTTTGTTTCATTTCATTTCACTTTGTTGAATTTATCCAGAAGTCTTCATTTTAGACTGTGGTATCATTAAATTGTTTTTAATCCTATAGGTTAGGACTCATTACCCCTTTTGCCTCTGACAAGATTATATGATATCTTCTGCTTTAGTCATAATGACATCAATCATGAAATATGTCATGAAAAATGTCTTCCAGGGACCCCAAGATTCTGCAGAAATTAACTACTGGGAAAGGCAGTGTAACACAGTTGTGAACTGTGAGATAATGTGTGTTTCAAGACTCAAATATCCGAATTCAAGAAGATGAGAAATTTAGTATTTAAAAATTAATAAATTGTTGTCAAAAATTAATTTTTAAAAGAAAATCATGCAAGTGCTAAGTGATATGAATAATTTTATTGAAAACTCTTCATCAAATCTAACTAATGCTTCTTTTAGTATTTTTAATGGGAACAATGTGGTTGAGATCATACTAGCTGCGTTTCCATTCTTTCTGCTGGGTTTTTTTTAAGATACAGCTGTGCCTTTATTCAGAATTGTTTGATATTTTATTTATATTATCTGATATAAAGGAACAACAGCCATCCACAATGTGACTATTGCACAGGAAGCAATAATGTAGACATAACAGCTGATAATGGAAGGAGATAATATTTTGCCTGATGTGCTTCTCTAATGTTGCCTCTTACTAGCAGAAAAGCAACGAGGTATTTTAGCTATTTATGTAAGCATATAAGATAACAGTTAGCTTTTCAGTATACATTAAATAAATATAACTGAGAGTGGAAAAAAGTGAACTTTCATGCCAAGATATGCAACCTTAGAAATACATGGTATCCCACTCTAACATGTAGTCTTCTAGCTGTTAATTCATAGAAGTAACGATGCCAAGTGCTGCTGACTCCCTACTCAACACAAGAAGAAAACTTGTGACTGGGGCCCACAAGAATTTGCTAACTTAAACTGCTGACCAAGCTTACAGAAATCAAGACAAAGCAAAACATAATAGGGACATCTTCATCTTTGTATACTTCTACATCATGAGCACCTTACATTGAGTGCCAATTACGATATGTAGCCTTGAACCATGTCAATGAAAAAGTCACTCCATATTTTTCCATTTATCTTAAGAATTTATTGGAATAATGACAAATCCAACAGTTCCTTCTGCTAAGGGTATGTCATATCCACCCAGCTGAGAACCAAGCTCTCTTTTTTTCTTTGAGTATTTAAGAATTTTAATATTTAATGGTGTTAAATGGACTGGTTCTCCACTGAAAATCAGGAAGTGATTTATGTGAGGGGCATAGTTCTGGCAGACTCCTAAGAAGCAGCTTTAGCTGAAACGTTCTCAAGCAGAAATAGGACCTGATTTCAGCTCTCGAATGTCTTAGAGGTTGTTTTACAAACCGTGCTCTGAGAGATGATCAAAACGAACCATAGCACTCAGGTGCATATGATGCCTATTTTGTGAACATAGGTAACATTTAGTTGGACTGCAGGAAAGGAACATCAATTTAAGATGAAAATCGTGTTCCACATAAAAAGAAAAAGTTTGTTTATTTAGTATTTTCAGAGTTTCTGAGCTTTCAACATGTTAAGACAGATCTCCAATAAGTGTATCTGGAGCAAAATTCTGCAAGTTTCTGCTGACTCGCTGCAGGTGTAAAAAGCATCAAAGCTGCAGTGAATTCAGTCCTGTGATGTGCTCATAAATCTTCCTATATCTATTCAGTAATAAATACTGTCAATTTTAGACATTCTTAGCAGGGAACAGACAAATCAGCTAGCTCCATTTGCAGTGTAGGATTCCCAGAGATATTAAATAATTGCAATGTCTGGAAAAAAAAATGTGTTTTTTCAAATCATATTTCAAAACTTTCAAATTTGAGGTTTCCAATCTTTTTTTCAATCATCCGTAATCATCAATTCAGGCATAACTGAAATCGAACTGTAATTAGGATTCTGAAAAGTACCTAATCCAGAGAAAATTTATATTAGTTGAACTTTTCCCATTGGGTTTTTGCGGTTTATGTCAGCACCTCAAAGAAAGGTTCAATAAGCTCGGCAGCAAGCAAGAAAGACCAGACATAAAGTAAAAGAAATTTCATTTATTCTTTAAGTAGAATGTGATGAATTGTGTTGCACTTTAGGACTATAAAATATCATGAAAAAATGCTTGAAAAGTACTTGGAGAATATTCTGTCTTTTAAAAAAGTGAAAGTTCGGTAATTATACAGTCCAGAATCTGTGAAGTTTTGCCTTTAAGTTTATGAAAGTCTTGTACTCAGAGGCAGTCATTTATGTGTGAAGGGACGTGTTGCTTGATGTCTGTGAGCTTAAAAAACTTCAGAGCTGGAATATAACTTGATCTGAACCACTTTGACACTGCTTGGAAATGTCAAGAGGACTAGAATGGGCAAACCCCATCATCTTAAATTCCCTTGGCTGTCCATTTGAATTAAAAAATAAATTTCAGTAGAATCATAACTTTGCTGTTTCATGTTTACTTTCAGTATTCTTTCAAATAATTGAGCCTTACTGGCATGAAGAATTACAATAGCAAGAATTAACTTTAAAGGCTTGAAAACTCAAACAAGACAATATAAGGCATAAGAACAATTTCATAAGAACCAATAAAAGCCCAGCAAATTTCTCATAAACTACTTCTCTTGTATTAGTCACACAGAAAACTAATCCATCAAAAAAACCCACCAATCATTTCAACTGATAAATACAATTCAGAACTTTGCCATCAGCACAAATTAAAACTTGACTAAATTTTGGTAATATGACTAAACATTTAACACCATTTTGCGCTACGAATAAGCCCCATTTCCTCTCTGCTTCCAACCAGGAAAAGATATAAGAAATTTGACTTCCTCACAGAAATTACTTCTCTTATCCTTTCTATGATGAGGTGATTGGTGTTTAAATAATATGCTTTTCATAAGGATTTAGTTTTGGAAAAATTTGCATACATTCATGTACTGTTATTCATGTAACTGCATACCACCAACCACGTTAGTAATTCAGATTTTTATTGCTCCAGAATCTCCTAAGCCATTTTTAAGTGCTTTTGATACCCATAGTACATGAAGCTAAAATGTTAGTAAAGTTTAAACACTTTCCTTATTACTCAGTACTGAGGGAAAAAAAATCTAGTTATTGAGCTTAATTGATAAAATATCCTGTAAACTCTTCCATTATTTCAAAGTTGCAGTAATGATATCTGTATACAAAATCTTTATAAAAAAAGCAGATAAGCTATGCAGTTGTACTTTCAGAGATTTTTTTTTCTGTTTGAAAAAAAGAGATACGGACAACATAAATTTCCAAACTTGTGAAATATGGCTAAGAATGATTCTGATTAATTGTTGTTTCGTAGAGTGTTTAAAATTTTTAATATAGAATATAATTTTCCTGTTACTATTATTTTTCTATATGTGTTTAAAAATCAGTAAATTTTTTACGACCATCAAGAAAATACTTGGGTCAAGGACTGCGTATGTGATAAAAATATGTGAACGATATATTTATTAGTCAGTATGCAAACACAAATAATGTGCTAGTAACCATACAAACATACACGTGCTCACACACACATATGTGTGCATACTGTAGAGCTGACTCGTTAGACTATTTTCCAATACATATTGCCCCCATCATTTAGAATACAGCATATTAACAAGTAAAAGTTACTTTCTATGGAAATAGAAGCTAGAGCAAGATGCCATAAAAATAAAGTAGATTCATAAATAAGTAAAAAGGAAAAATTAATAACAAGCACAAAACTGTGACATTCAGATGAAAAACAGGACAGTTTCATTCGCTTTGTTCCATATCCTTCTATTACAGAATTATTCCTCTCTACTTTTTGCCATTTGTGTTTTAAATCCAAATTCAAATCTGATGCTTTATCTTAAAATAGCCTCTGCCATTTTCATAAGACTGCTGAGGTAAAGATGAAGTGAATTCAACTCCAAATTCATTTGTTATATTTATTACTTCAAACATAAAAAGCTTCTTGTTGAGCTGTACATTTTCACAGCCAAAAACTAAACACAATAAAAATCAGTCAATAATAGTAACAAAATACACATACGATTTGATTCAAGAACTCAGCTTGCCAGAAATATAAGTGGCAGACATCACAGTGTCTCAGTGGGGGAACAATTATAAAATACCAACTGTTGATATCCCTTTTATCTCCCATGCATTCATTTCACATGTGTTGATGCTGTCCAACAGGCAGCAATTTTTGGCAACTTTTCATAACCGTGCCAAATGGAGGTGACTGTTCCAGGCTTAAAAGACCACTGAGCTTTGTTTTTGCTTTCTTTGGAAAAGGAGTATGGTCTTGTTGGTCATGGTACCTCCGGACTGAAGGAATGTTTGCTCTGATACTGGCCTTCACTCATTTGCTAGATATGTATGTCATATGCTAGGTATATGTATACATCTGTTCATTTGCTTTACTTTGTGTTTTATTCTCATTTCAGTTGAGTAAACATTAAAAATACATTTAAAATCACATTGGACAAGTAGAACTGAAGGGATGATGCAAAATGCACTAAGCCTCTTAGAAATTTAGCAGGGAATCAAAGACAATTTGTCATGGTTTAACCCCAGCCAGCAGCTAATTACCACACAGCTACTCACTCACTCCCTATTGGTAGGATGGAGGAGAGCACTGGAAGGGTAAATGTGAAAAAACTCATGGGTTGAGATAAAGACAGGTAAACAGGTGAAATAAAAGCCGTGTACGCAAGCAAAGCAAAATAAGGAATCCATTCACTACTTCCCATCAGCAGGCAGGTGTTTGGCCATCTCCAGGAAAGCAGGGCTCCATCATGTGTAATGGTTACTTGGGAAGACAAGATGTTATCACTACAAATTTTCCCCCCCTTCCTGCTTCTTCCCTTAGCTTTATATACTGAATGTGATATAATTTGATGTGGAATATCCTTTGGTTAGTTGGGGTCAGTGGTCCCAGCTTAGTCCTCTCCTAGCTTCTTGTGCATCCCCAATCTGATTGTTGACGGGGTGGTGGGGGAAGCAGAAAAGACCTTGACTCTGTGTAAGCATTGCTTTATTCCATTTGTTTTGTAAGTAATTCATGTGCGGCAGCAGAGAATTGTCAATGTTGGATGGTGTTTTACAGGTAAGCTTGGTTTAAAAGAAGAACGGGTATTTACACCAAGTAATCTAATGTAAAAAAATGTTTACACTTAATCACAAACAGTCATTATTGTTTGCGATGTTTTCCATACTGTCTTTATAACTAATTATTTTCACGTGAACTTTCAGAGATGAAAGCAGCAACTTCCACAACCTCCTTCCAAATGCTGGTGCATTAGAAACCACCAATCGATAAAAATATGTTGAATGATATAAGAATGAAACAGGAATGGGCAGGGTTGTAAACTGAATTCAGAAGGTCTTGTTTAAAAATTTTGTGTAACTTAAATGTCCTGGGATAGGTGGAATCAGCTATATGCACCAATACCTTGTTATTTTAATATATGTCCGTGTTGGGTTTATGTGACAAGGTGTTGTCAGTGCGGGGGCTGCAGAGGTGGCCTCTCTGAGAGGAGACCCGGGGCTACCCCGTGCCGGACACAGTCACTTCCAGCCAGGTCCAAAATGGACCCACCACGGACCAAAGCTAAGCCCATCAGCCAAGCTGGTGGCCCCTCTTGTGAAAGCATTTCTAAGAAATGGTAAAAAACACTGCACAGTAGCTGTGAGAAAATGTGAGAGAAGCAACTCTGCAGACACTAAAGTCAGTGATAAAGGAGAGGATGGAGGTGCTCCAGGCGCCGGACCAGAGATTCCCTAGCAGCCTGTGGAGAAGAGCATGGCGATGCAGGTTGTCTCCCTGCAGCCTATGGATGACCCCACATGGGAGCAAGTGGATGTGCCCTGAAGGAAGCTGCAGCCCATGGAGAACCCACGCCAGAGCAAGCTCCTGGCAAGAACTGCAGCCTGTAGGGGATCCCACAAAGAACCTTCCTCTAGTGAATTCCTGGTTGCCCCTTTTAGCACTGTGAAGCTGAGTTCCGTTTGCAGCTCTTGCCTGAGTGTTGCTGAAGGATTTGACCCATAATTAGCTGAATTACAGATACTGTACTTATAAAACCTTGCATTTGTGACAACTGGTGCAAATGTGTTTTCCCTGTAATTACTATAGAGAAATTAGGGGTTATATCTGATCAGTGAGTTAGGCTTCCCCGTTGGTCATCAATATGTTCAAAATGTCTGTAAAAGGAAATAAAAGGAAAATTTGTACACAGAAAGACAAGACAGACTATTGATTCAGAGGCTAATGGGTGTTCAGATCACCACTGAAGAATTTGGATTTAACAAGTCTGAAGGCTAAGGGGTGGTTAAAATGAAGCCACATTTTTCTAGTATTTCTAAACTGGAACACAGTCTTTTGCTTTGTTTAACTGATGATCTTGTCAGGTTTGTCACTGGCAGCATTCTGAAAAATAAAAGTACTGGAAATGAAACTGGACCATGTCTTTTCACTAAGCAGTTAACTGCAGTAGCAGTAGCTACTCCTTGCTAGGAAAAGTCTGCCAGCAAGCAGTACTGGGACCTGTAGCTTCCAACTCATTTCATCCCAGTGTGGCTTCCTGGGAATCTGTCAAAAGGCTTCCTCAAAATCTGTTCTTATTTTGGTATAAGTTTCTGGAATTGAAGGTGCTTCAGATGAAGCATGTTTAGCTCAATGAACCACCATTTTTCAACATACCCAATTTGTCAGAATTTTTTTTGACAACTCCATGTTCAACACCTTGCACATAGTGCTAAGTATTTGGAAAGGACAAATGCACAGATGTGAAGCTTTTCCATGTGAGTACTTGCCTTATGTCTGGAAGAAAGTACCATGCAAGGTATGCTAGAAATGCTAATTACAAAAAAAAAAAACTTTTTGCTTTCTAAAAATAGAGAAGTCACCAGGGACCTTCCCTAACAAATGCCTTTAGTAACTAAACAACTTGAATTACAGAAGCATTTAGTTAAGACAACACTAACTGATCTACCATTAAATTCTTTACTAAAGGTAGTGTAAAATCCCTTAAAAATCCTCCAGCCATAAAATGTATGGTTTTATAAATAATAGCTATTTTTTACAGTTCTTAGTCCCATGGATGAAAACAAAAAAAGTTATATTTTTCTTCCTTAGAATTAGTGCTAGAAAAAACAGTTGGAGGGGCAATGCCATTTACCAGGCAGGTACTCCAGCCATGAAGACAACTCAGAAGGTGATGAACCTTAAGTCCATTAGATATTTTCAGATAAGTTCAAAAGCCCTCTAAATTCAGTCATCTTTGAAGGGTTAATGACGAGCAAATGTTTCAATATTTTATTGTGTAATTTTGTCAGTGCTTCATCAGACTGATGTTCCATTGTTTTGGTCACACTCCTGTTAGCTTCAGTGGATGAGGATGAAATCTTGTGAGAGAAATCCACTTCATCATTAACTGCACCTAAACTCAGATCCTACTGCTGTTTCACATGAGTGACAACCATAGTAGTTGACCAGCACAGACCCTTGAAATTTAGGCCCTTTTCCGGTCTTGTTCCATACCTGGTATGTTTTGGATAAGATTTTCCACTGGAAGAAACTTATCTGCCATACTGATAGCAATGTTAACAGTTAATGTGTTCAAAGCACGTTAACCAAAGAATATTGCCACTGTCACCTGGTACCCCGTGTGTATTTTCATTGCATGTCTGGCAGTGTGAAAGTGGTTTACAAATCACTCCAATCCCAGGCACCATTTTCTAGTCCTTTAAAATCACCAATGTGTCAAACAAACATTAAAATAGAAGTAGATCTTTAATCTTTAGAAATCCAAGGATTAATCAAGATAAAACACTGCGGTATTTAGCGGTGCGTATATATATATAACTAAAAGCAGCAAGTACACTTTAGGTTGTCTATCTGTTTCACTTAGCTAGCAAACTGTAACCTTGTTGATATGATTTACTGCCTGAAATTCATTTATATGGCAGGATTCACAGGTTGAATATGCTTTTCTTGAGGGCAGTCTGGATGATGGAATGCATCTGTCTCTACAGGTCCATTCACTTCCTACAGGTTATGTTCAGACTCAGACTTTTGTCGTTACTGCTCCACGACTCTCTGATAGTTCATCACTTAAGCAGGATACCAGTTTGCAACATCGTGACTATAGGTTTATTGACTTCCCCTCCCCAACCAGAGAAGTGCTAATGTCTCTGTCTAGACACTGCATAGAAACTGCTAACATTGCTCCCAATATTTAAAGAAATCATTGACTCCTTCTGAGCTAGATACTTCTTCCTGATCAGGCTCAACTTTTGGTAAACAAGCTTTTGTTTATGTAGACATTAAATTCATATAAAAATCCCTTGACAATCACACTTTGTAAAGTCATGTGTAAGGAAATACTGTATGCAGTTCATCAGATCATGTTTGGGAATGAACATAGTGGTGAAAAAACTTTTGTGAGTGATGATAGCCTTGAGGTAAGTGCCTGTAACTCTGGCTATGAGGTGTACTACGATCTTTAGGTTTTGTGTGATCTATAAACATAAAGAGTTAGAGTTAGAATATTGTTTTCATGAATACAGTGAGCCTGAAAAATATCGTTTCAATCTCGCAGTGTTGGCATGAGTTAGTTTCTTAGAGATCACTATCAGTAGTCTCAGGAGTACTAATATAATCCCTTAGGATAATTTTCAAAGTTTTGTACCATTTTACCTGAAAATAAAGTTAAGTTACAAGTGGTCCTTCTTTGGAATATTCTACACCTGTAATGTCCTTTTCCTGGGCCTTCTGAATTTTGCTTGTTATCTGCTCCCCCCCGCTTTGAAATCCAGATTTCAGAAATGTTAAGACTACTGCTTTAATTTGAACTTTTAAATGTAAAGCTTCAGATTTCTGTGGGTCAGTGCACCCTTAAGAAAACAGAAATATGAAAAAAAAATGGTCTAACTAATAATTTTGTTTCAGGAATAATTCTTAGAAAATGTAAGTCAATGCATAACAAATTTGCTATTTCAGCCAGTGTGTTAAAAAGGAAAAGAAAATCAAAGCCTTAAAGCTAGAGTTTATTCATAATCATGAACTTCTGAACCAGGGGAAAAACCTTATCCGTGACTGCTTTGGTACTTCTGGAAAGCCAGCAGGGAGCTGGCAGCTGCAGAGGGGAATGCTACCCCTTCCCTGAGAGGTGGGCAGCTGCCAGGCACCTAGAGCAGGCTTAGCTTCTTCACTTTACTCCTGGGGCCCTACATGGACAAGGAGATGAAGTTTCACAGCCTAAAGCGCAGTCGTTCCAGTACACTGAACAAAGAATCAAGAACAAGAAAATCATCCCAATCCTGACACAGGTTTCATTTGTCAGGACTGGCAGCTCATAGCGCCTGATGTCGGTATCAAACCACAAAGACTGGGAAGTCTGCACAAGCCGAGCAGCTCTGAGCGGTAGATTATTTTTCTTAAGTGTAGGTGAGCACAGGCAGTGACAGAAATATTGGCTTCATTTATGTATTTTAATCTGTGTGCCCATCCTTTGAGGGTAACACTCACAGAAAGTTTTGGAAAATTAAAAAATCAAGGTTTCTGAAGCACTATGTAGGCACAAAAATTCACTCTGATTTCTTACAAATCCTTCAGTATCGGGGGACCCAGAAACTTCAAGGTCTCCAGCTGTCTTCAGCACCACCTCTTACAAAGCTTTTCCAAATGCTGACAATTCCCAGAAGATGCTGGATATCACTGCAGTGGTACAAGAGTCTTCGAGTGGAGAGCAGGAGGAAGAGCAGGAGGAAGAGAACGATGGCCTTGCTGGACTTGTCGAATGCAAGACAAAAGACAAACGGACTGAGGCATCAAGAGCCGAAGAGCTAACAAAAGAAGTAAATAACTGGTGCTTATCAGACAAAAGTAAGGGGGGATAGCCCATCACTGTAAACTCAGTGATCTGTGGGGCACCGCGGAGGCTGCGCAGCCAGAGATTGCTTCAGAGATTGCTTTGGACAAAGCACGGATGGCCCCCGAATACACATACCAAGATGCCCGCTCCGAAGGAGTGACGACACGACATTCCATGCCAAGAGCCAATCGATACACAATAATTGACTTAGTCCCACCTCGCAAAAAGATTTCCAAACATAAAAATTGGCACTTGAGAACTCTCTTTGGGAGGAGGAGCCAAGCGAGAACCTCACCTGACGGACAGGTCGACGGGCCTGAACCTCTCTTCCCCCCCCAAGAAGGGGTTCTACCTTTTTGGTAAGAGTCGCGCCTCTGACTTTGTCAGACGTACCCCCAGGAACACATTGTTAACTAAAGCGCTGAACTATTACTTTGAGCTCAACTTTTGTAGACAGTGAATTTATCAACGGCAATTCCGAATCTGTGATAACTGTCACTTGAATAAATTACCTATTGTTTCAACTTAGCGAAACTGTTTCAGTGAAAGTCCTTGGAAGGGCTCTGGCAGGCTAGTTGAATATCAGACTCCCCTTACCCCCCCCCCCTTTAACGCGACAGTAAAAAAATTGGCGTAGTTGGCAGGATTGCCATGGATAAACTGCTACAAAAATATAAGTGTGCACCTTCACAAGCAGGGATTGAATGGGCCCAGAAATTCTGGAAAGATGAGGATAAAGTGGTAGAACATATAAAACAGTGTTTAAGTGAGCAAAAGATCAAAGGCACTAAAGGCAAAAAATTTATTTGTGCTGTATTAGGGGCTTGTCTATCTTGCGCGCAGAAAAAAATTAAAGAGTCCCCACCACCTGAAAAAATTGCAGATGTAGAATATGCTGCACTAAAATCAGAAAATGAAGTGTTAAAAACTTCACTGACTTTTGAAAAGGAAAGTGGAAAGAAATTTGAGACACAAATCGACACCCTAAAAGGTGAAATCGGTTACCTTAAATCGCAATTGTTTTGGGCCAATAGGCGAGAAAAACATTTAGAAGAAAAATTAAATCTCTCATTAAACCCGATACCGTCCTCTGTCTCAGCTAAACAAGTCCGCAAATTAACACAATATGCGGATCCCGAGACGTGGGATGGAGACATCTGGGACAGGGATGATAATGATGAACTGGAGGAAAATTCTGATTATGATTTGGCCCCAGAACCTATACCTATTCGACCATTGATTAAAACAGAAACCACCGATAAGGGTGGAGAACAGGCTCGTACTACTGTACGAACCATTCCATGGTCTCCTGCTGAATTGGCAAAATTGCAGGAAAAATATTCCAAGCGTCTGGAGGAATCCGAGACGGAATATGTGTGTCGAGTCTCCCTTACCGGGGGAGATCGAATCCTCTTAAATGAGGAAGAAGCAGGAGGCTACTGGGGTCCTGGAGTATTCCTAACTACCACTCCAGGTAATCATAATTATTCATTAACTATGCGAGCTGCTTATTGGGCTGGTGGCATAGACCCACATGACAGAGGAGAACCTTCTGTTATAAAAACCTCAGGGTTCTCTGATTTGGTGACATCTGTGCAAAAGGCTGCCTGCATACAAGCAATGCATGAGCGGGATGTGTTAATAAGATCCCCAATGTTAGCCCCTATAGATCCAGCAAGATTAACTCCACTGATCCGAGGCCTCCCAGACAGTTTAAAAACATATGTGGCCAATATAAAAGATCGACTTCAAGTCGCTCGCCCCAGACAAGGCTGACGCCCATGTCGAGGGCAGGATCAGGATCAGGACCAAGATCAAAATCTAGTAATCACTTGGAGTGAATTTGTACAAGATATAGTAAACTACGGGCGCAGGATGGGATGGATCAGATCCTCACAGTTATCTGATCCTCCACCTCGCGACTTCGCCAGATTCACAGCCCCAAGGCTAAGCCCGAATGCAAATTAAAATTTGATATGGAGCGTAACGAGCTCTGGTGTAAAGCTCGAGCTATTGGGGTGCCACGGCATCTACTGATTAGTATATCCACGACTGACCTAAAAATTCTCGTACAGTCGTTAAGCCATAAGCTTAATTCAGCAAAGACAGGTCAGCCGGCAGAAAACAAAGCAACTTTTGACACTGCACCCTCCGCCCCACAGCAGGAGCTAATTGATCTGACGGACCCTCAGGCAAAAAATGCCTATCCGCGGGGAGGGCTGTGAGCCTCCGTCCTCAGCGGGTACTAGCTATACAGTGGCTCTCTGATACACCTCCCGAACCTGTCATTGCCATCCCGGTGGGACCAAAGAAAGTTTTTGTAAATTTTCTCATTGATACTGGTGCTCAAATTTCGGTAATCACCAAGGAGACTGCAACATGCTTAAATGTAAAACCTGGTCGCCGTAAAGTAAAATTTACAGGCATTGATGGAGTCATAAGGAAATGCCCTACAGCAAAAATTACCCTGTGGCTCCCGGGCGAACAAAGATTAACCCGCACTGAAATACTTGTCGGTGCTGCTAACACTAATATTTTGGGATTTGATTTGTTGTATGGCAGAGTGTGGAAACTCCCTGATGGTTCAGTTTGGAGTTTTGCTGGGCGAGAAATTAAACAGAACGAGCCTAAAAATATTAATTTATTAGAAATGTCCATATCTTTACCACCATCAAAAATTACTAACACAAAACAGTACACCTTACCAGCAGCTGCGCAATCAGGTATTAACGGAGTGGTAAAAGACTTAGAAAACCAAGACATCATCACTCGTACACACTCACCCTATAATTCCCCTGTCTGGCCAGTAAAAAAACCAAACGGGCAGTGGAGACTCACGATTGATTACAGGCGATTAAATGCCAACACTGCACCTTTAACTGCAGCTGTACCGAGCATTGCAGAATTAGTAACTCAGATACAGGGAGCATCTCACACATGGATGGCAACTTTAGATGTAAAAGATATGTTTTTTATGGTTCCACTCCAGGAACATGATAAAGCCCAATTTGCTTTTACCTGGATAGGGATACAATACACCTTTAACAGGCTGCCTCAGGGATATAAACATTCCACCACCATTGCTCACAATGCTTTAGCTAAAACACTGACTGGAATTCCTATTCCATCAGACGTTACTACATATCAATATATAGATGATCTTTTGATTGGAGGGGAACAATTTGACACTGTTAAACAGGCTATGGATGATGTGACATTGCAATTAACAGCCTTGGGTCTGGAAATTCCCCCATCCAAGTGTCAGGGACCAGCACAGGAAGTTAAATTTCTAGGGGTCTGGTGGATCAAAGGAGCCTTATCTATCCCTCCTGACACACTGGAGAAAATAGAACAGGGACAGGATCCCTCTAATGTTAAGGAATTGCAACAAGTTTTAGGAACTTTAGTATACTGGCGTAAACATGTCCCTGGATTTTCTATCATTGCTCGACCCCTTTACAATTTGCTGCGAAAAAAGAAATCATGGGAGTGGACAAATCAACATTCTAATGCCCTGGAGACACTGGTAAAAGAATTGAGACTATTTCAGCAGCTAGGTCCTGTACATCCCTCTGATCCAATTCATGTGGAATGGGGATTTAGTGAACACGGTTCTCACTGTAATGTTTGGCAAAGAGGACCTGAAGGGTCTGAGCGTCCACTTGAGTTCAGTTCAAAGTCCTTTAATGATACTGAATTGCTATACTCAGATCTGGAAAAGGGACTATTGTCTTTGGTACGAACTGTAAAGCGAGTGGAACAAATAAGAAAAAAACAGAGTGTATGATAAAAGTGGATCCCAAACAGGTTAACACATGGGCATATCGTATAGTTTCTAGCAACAATGCTGAGCCACAGGCCAAAAGATGCCGAGTTCCTTTCCAGCATTATCTAAATAGACATAATAGCCTCGATGAACTCGAAAAAAGTACGTGTAGCACTTTAATGCTGCCTGCACCACCTGAAACTGTATGGGTGTGTTCTAATGGACAAATATCAGACTACATTCAACCCTACTGGGATGGATTAGAATGTACTCTAGGTATTCCAAGCTTGTGTCCTACTATAGCTTTTAATTTCATTCAATCCTTAACTAAATCACGAGGACATAGAGCTAAAAGACAGTCACAAATGTGGAACTCTATGCAAGAAAATGGTAATCTTTTTGCCTGGCCGAGCTATTATACACCAGCAATGAGAATAAACTTGGGAATGAAAGCTTTTTGGGGTTATTGGACAGTAATAACCAATAATCAATTATATATAGAAAATTTGACATGGCAAGTAGAATCCCTAGCAAACTGGACAAAAACAGCAATTAATGCAGTTGACTTGCAGCTGCAAGCTACATCCAAAATGATGCTACAAAATAGGTTAGCCTTAGATATGACTCCCCTTACCCCCCCCCTTTAACGCGACAGCAGCTCATCCTGACAAACACTGCAGAGCCATTATTCTTGTGCTAGCTGCATCCTCAAGTCAATGAATTGCAGCTCTGGACCCCACTCGTGGCCTAAGCATGGAGTAAGATAAAATACTTTTATAATAATAATCTCTTGGTTCTTTGTTATACATAATAGAAAAATAGGAACCCATTGTCCCTCTTTAATATCTTTCCCTTAATTGTTATATTGTGTAACAAGAAAATATGGTTCTCTGAAGTCTATTTCAAACCCTTGCAGTTACAATTTTTGAAGTGTAATGCATTAATTTACAAGCCATTCGGTTAATGCTCTCTTTTTCAGTGTGATACTTACAACAGAATGACTATCCAAATGAGAATAGCTGTTGCCAAACACCATACACTATAAGCTCACGTTGGCCTCAGTAAAAACATTTCTCAAGAAAAAGATATTAGATATCTCTAAATACTTAAATATATATGTAAACTTGCATACACAGACTACAGATTTGCTAAATAAAGAGTATTTATAATTTGAAAAACAAAATTTGTAGAAAAAATTTCATTAAAGAATGGACAGGTGGCCCCATCTGGAGTACAGTGTCCAGTTCTGGGCTCCCCACTTCAAGAAAGATGAGGAGCTACTGGAGAGAGTCCAGCAGAGGGCTGTGAGGATGATGAGGGGACTGGAACATCTCTCCTATGAGGAAAGGCTGAGGGAGCTGGGCTTGTTTAGCCTGAAGAAAAGAAGGCTGAGAGGGGGCCTTATAAATGCCTACAAATATCTGAAGGGTGGGTGTCAGGAGGATGGGGCCAAGCTCTTTTCAGTGGTGCCCAGTGACAGGACAAGGAGCAATGGGCACAAACTGAAGCACAGGAAGTTCCTTCTGAACATGAGGAAGAACTTCTTCCCTCTGAGGGTGACAGAGCACTGGAACAGGTTGCCCAGAGGGGTTGTGGAATCTTCTTCTCTGGAGATATTCAAGACCCGCCTGGACAAGGTCCTGTGCAGCCTGCTCTAGGTGACCCTGCTTCGTCAGGGGGGTTGGACTAGATGACCCACAGAGGTCCCTTCCAACGCCTAACATTCTGTGATTCGTTCTGTAAATAGACTTTGGCATTCGATTTAAAAATACATACCTAGTTCAAGAAAACCATAATTTTGGAATATATTTAGCATTATCTTTGATATGTGACATTGTTTTAAAAAACTTTTTTAAAAAACTTGGAATCTGATCATAAAAAATTTCTTAAATGGTTTCAGAATTTTCTCTTCAGAGACCAAGTTTAGCTAGAATTTCTAAATACTTGCTGAAGAACACATACATCAATTTGAATATAACATTATTATAATTTATCACTGATTTTACTGGAAAACAAAAACACTTTACAAGAAACATACCACACATCCCTGCAATCAACAGATGAATGGTCACCACTGCTTTGAAAATTTGCCTAAAATCCTTTGGCAGGAACATACTCTGACCTAGTTGCTATACCATTAATTGCACAATACTATTCCTATCGTACTGAGGTAGTACTTTTGAAAATGCAGTTACCTGAGGAGGAACTGCAAGTAAAGAAACATAATCAAAAAGTCACTGTAGTCAATGCAAATTTTTAGTGGGTCTTTTATGAAGTAACAAAGGCTTCAGCTAGTAAATACAGTTTTGCTCTGGCAAGAAGCAGGTCACTGGCTTTGTAGTGACTGAATATTCAGGTCTCAGTACTTTCCCAATATTTTCTGGAGTGATCAACAGGTATTTTTAGCAGTAAGTTCAAAAACTGTAAGGGACAGGGAGGGGTCAGGAGGGCTATTTTCTGTAATAATTCTTCTTAATGATCTATTTTGCTATAGCTTAATGCTGAGGCTGCAGTGACATGGCTTAAAATTACATGCTATAGGTACTAAAAACTCAGTAAGCATTATGTAATTGAACAAACAGTGACTGAAAGACCATGTAAGAACACAGAAAAATAACCTTAGGAGGGCTCTGAATCCCCCAATATCGAGCTCACTCTCCTCGTGATGAAGAACATAGGCAGATGATGACTATTGCAAATTCCCATGTGTTCAGTTCTCCTTGAGGAAGATAAACCCCACTGACCTTAGGGTGCAAAGGGATATCAGAACAGTGATCAGAAAAACACAGAAATAAATCTTGAAAACTTAACAGCATTGTTAATGAGATTTTTTTGCTAGTAATTGGATAATCTGTGCTGTGAATGTTAGTATCCTTTTAACAGTAATAATCACTGTTTTGTTTAATTTTCATTAAACCACCAGTAAATTTGTGGCCTACTTATGAGCTGTGTTTCTTTGTCCTCATAATCTATGAGATGCAGTGATCAGTCTTTACAGCCTTTACAGCTTACCGATTTTTGTAAAGAAACATTGTCACAAAAGCCTGGTTCAATGCCTGCTGAAATTTCTGTATTTTAATTCAGTGGGAGAGAATTGAGGCACTTTTTTTCTTCAGTTAGTAGTGTCCCGAGAGATGGTAATCAGTGCATTTGTCGGTTAAAAACCTCAATTACCAAGATGTGTATGGAAGTACTGCAAATAAATCTGATTATTCTGTTGTGCTGGATGTCCTGGCAATACTGGCAGTGTGATGCCTTCCCATCATTCAAAGCTTCTATAACTGTGTTCTTGCAAATGACCAAGTATCCCCACAATGAAATTGCTTTTCATTATGAAATATAATTATTGTAAGTATTGTTGGAACATTACAAAGTTTTTAAATGAAATTATTTTTAAATTTCATCGAACATAAATGGATGTTTGTAGCAAAATATGTTAAATGGCGAATATACACTATCTCTCACACTGAGTGGTTCAGCTCTTCAAATGATGAGGTCAGGTGTAAAGGCCAAAGCTACACAGAAGAGGAACACTTAATACAAACGAGCACAAAGAATCCTTGTTGACTCTGCTCTATGGAGGCCACTCAAGTAAGTCAGAACATAAGGCTCAAAAGAAAAAAGAAAAAAAACTAAAAACAAATTCACAGAAAGATGATCTAAGGCTTTTACTGTCATTAGAGCCCCTTACTCTCTTTTATTCTAAGTGTTCTTATTTCTTTAGATAATTCCTAAGGCATCATCTAAGACTCAAGTCTATAGTGCTCAGTGCAAGGGAAAAAAAAACAGCCAACATGAAAAAAACCCAGCAGAAGAAAGTAACTTTAAATCAAATTAGCAAATGACCTGCTCATTATGCCAGTCAAGAACTGGGCAGTTCTTGGTGTAATAAAAAAAAGCTGTTCTAACTTGGATTCAATTGTCTACCCTCCAAAGCTCCAGCAAAGGCATTTTCATCACATTTCATTCCCCTCATTGACACCTTCTTTACTGCCCACTTGAATTGTACCAGTGTCCTGGTTTTGGCTGGGATAGATACAATGTGCTTTCCAGTAGCTAATTTCCTTTGTTGTCTCATTAAACTGTCTTTATCTCAACCCTCGAGTTCTGCTTTTTGTCCGTTCTCGTCCTCATCTTACTGCGGGGAGGGAGGAGCAAGAGTGTGGCTGCATGACCCTAGTTGCCAGCTGCCAGGTTAAACCAGTACAACCAGCCAAAGTCTTGTGTTGAAAACAAAATGGGAAGAGGAAGTAGGTGTGATTACAATAAAGGCAAAGTCTAGACAGAGGAGGCAGTAGCAGGTATGCTAATTCAGGTAACAGTGAGGGAATATAATATATTTTATAGCAATGTTTTCCTTAAAAATTAATTAGATCATATCTCAGGAGACATGCAATTTCCTGGAACAAATTTAATGCAGGATAATGCTAAAACCACTCATGGTTTAGAAAATTACTGGAAGTTATGCTATCATCGATACTTTTTTCAACGATATGCAGAGGACTGTATTTAAGCAGCAACATAAAGATTAAGTTTCTATTAATAGTGGTTAATGTTTAAAAAACACAGAATTCTTTCAAGGTATAATACATCCCAGCATAGTGCTGAAAAGTGAAATCTCATGAAACTGAAAAAGACAGCATGTCTTATTCCAGTGTTGGTGAGAAAAAGAAATGGAATTCAATTAGATGTCTTCTGCAGGAGTCTCCAGTGATAAAACAGACACTGCTTATTAATCCACAGTAAGCAATATCATATGGCTAGTTAAAAAAGGCTATATATATACAAAAGAACAGAAGGAAATTCTAGCTATATGTGTGGAAAGATGTCCCTGGAAATTGTCTGTGCATGAATGTTCAGTGGAATGCAGCCAAAAAGGGAACTGTTTCCAGGAAAAATGCACACAGAAGCACCATTACTGGGATTAGTTTCCCATCTTTCTTGCCCATTAATTCACGAGAATGTGAAAATTGCTAAATCCATGGTCTTTAGGGGAATTATATTCTCATGGTGGCCCAAACCTTCACGCCTCACTCTTTGGCTCTTGGTGGGATGTCCACTCTGCCACTCTTCCCACTCAGAGCTAGTGCTCTGATATTTTGAAAATATTGTTTGTTTGTGGCTTAACCAAAGCAACGTCTTTCAAACTATGTACTCCTAGAGCTGATGACCAGATCAAGGTTGTGGGCTCAGTGCTTTCTGAAGTGTGCCCTTGAGTCTCAGTTCCAGTAAGACTGGAATATCTGTCATAGTGTGCAGTGGCTGCCTCCTGGCCCATATGCTCAGAAGTTATGATATTTGTTTTCTTTTTTTCCCATACAATATTCTGAATCAATTCTTTGTGCTCAGGACCATTCCTGAATGGTTAAATTCTGTTACCCTTTAGATTAGGGTAACCAAATCCCAACTGTTGATCGGTAAGGACCAACAAGGTCATAATAGACTTAGAAAAGGAATACAAAGGGGCAACTAAAATAGTAGAGGGGATGGAGTTAATATCTCGTAAGAAGAGATCAAAAACTGTATTTCTTCAGTTTGGAAAGGAGAAATCTGGGGGTGTGTAACTGAGATTTTCAAAATCATGAGATAGTGAATAGGAATATATGACTTGTTCACAATCCTTAAATAATGTAACAAGGGGGGACTCACTAAAGCTGATAGCATACTAGTTTAAATCAGATTTAAAAACTGCTTTTTCATTCTTGGGTATTGAACTTGTGGTTTGTTGCCACAGAAGGTTGCAAAGGCAGGTAGTACCTTCAGATTCAAAAAAGGATCAGAAATTTCGTGACTAATAGGTTTCTAAACAGATACTAAAACACATACTCTTATGGGTTTGCGTGGCAAGGTTTTGCTAGTGGAGAGGCTATAGGGCTGGCTTCTGTGAGAAGCTGCAAGAAGCTTCCCCCATGTCTGATAAAGCCAGTGCCAGCTGGCTCTAAGAATGGCCTGCTGCTGGCCAAGGCCAAGCCAATCAGCAACAACGGTAGCGCCTCTGTGATAACATATTTAAGAAAGGGAAATAAACCTGCTGTAGTGGAGAGAGAGGAGTGACACAAAGTGAGAGAAACAACTCTGCAGACACCAAGGACAGCAAAGAAGGAAGAGGAGGAGGTGCTCGAGATGTCAGAGCAGAGAGCCTTCCCTTGCAGCTTGTGTGAAAGGCCATGGTGAGGCAGGCTGTCCCCCTGCAGTCCATGGAGGTCCACGGTGGAGCAGATATCTACCTGTAGCCCCTGGAAGAGACTGCGTGCTGGAACAAGTGGATGCCTGAAGGAAGATGTGACCCCATGGGGAGCCCATTCAGGAGAAGGCTCCTGTCAGGACCTGTGGACTCACGGAAAGAGGACCCCCACACTGGAGCAGGTTTGCTGGCAGGGCTTGTGACCCTGTGGGGGACCCACGCTGGAGTGGCCTGTTCCTGAAGGACTGTACCCCATGGAAGTGACCCACACTGGGGCAGTCTGTGACAAGCTGCAGCCTGTGGGAAGGACTCACACTGGAGAAGTTTGTGGAGAGCTGTCTCCTGTGGGAGGGACCCCATGCTGGAGCTGGGGAAGAGTGTGAGGAGTCCTCCCCTGAGGAGGAGGAGGCGGCACAGACAACATGTGATGAACTGACCGTAATCCCTATTCCCCATCCCCCTGTGCCTCTCATGGGAGGAGGTAGGGAAAAGGGAGTGAAACTGAGCCCGGGAAGAAGGGAGGGGTGGGGGGAAGGTGTTTGAAGATTTAGTTTTATTTCTCATAGTCCTGCTCTGATTTGGTTGGTGCTAAATTAAACTTACTTTCCTCCCCAAGTTCAATCTGTTTTGCCCATGACAGTAATTGGTGAGTGATCTCTCCCTGTTCTTATCTCGACCCTGGAGTCTTTCATGATATTTCCTCTCCCCTGTCCAGCTGAGGAGGAACACTGACAGAGCGATTTTGGTGGGCACCTGACATTTATCCAGGCCAAAGTAAAACACATACATTCCAGTAATCCTAATCTAGTGAATATGGATGCTAGAGAAAGTATGAAATTAATTATCTAAAGACAGCATCCAGGTATGTCTACATGTTCCATCTCATTTTGACTTTTTTTGAAAGAATATTGGGTTCCATGGATCATCTTGAGTGTGGAGAGCTCTTCTGATGTCCCTATATCACTGCTTAACCTCTGCTAACTCCTGTACACTCTCAGAGAAAGCCTGAGAGATTTCTACCTGTCCTGGGCCAGACTGCACCAATTGGTTTGACAATTTGTCAGTTTAGGTAAAGAAATTGCAGAAATAAAGTCCCCTGGCTGTGTATAATTTAACGGCACAGACATACTTGAATGAACCAGCATTTATGAGCTACAAAGAAAAACGTACGTTCCATATTTACTTCACATCACAGCCATTAACTAAAAAATTCACTTTTCATAGATTCAGAGAATCATAGAATCATAGAATGGATTGGGTTGGAAGGGACCTTACAAGGTCATCCAGTCCAACCCCCTGCAGTGAGTAGGGACATCTTCAACTCGATCAGGTTGCTCAGAGCCCCATACAACCTGGCCTTGAATGTTTCCAGGGATGGTGCATCTAGCATCTCTCTGGGCAACCTGTTCCAGTGTTTCACCACCCTCATTGTAAAATATTTCTTCTTATAAGCCCCCTTTAAGTACTGAATGGCCGCAATAAGGTTTCCTTGCAGCCTTCTCTTCTCCAGGCTGAACAGCCACAGCTCTCCCAGCCTTTTCTCCTAGGAGTGGTGCTCCATCCCTCTGACCATTTTTCTGGCCCTCCACTGGACCTGCTCCAATATGTCCATGTCTCTCCTGTGCTGATGGCTCCAGAGCTGGGTGCAGGACACCAAGTGGGGTCTCACCAGAGCAGAGTAAAGTGGCAGTATCACCTCCCTCGACTTGCTGGGCACTCTTGTTTTGATGCAGCCTGCGATATTGCTGGACTTCTGAGCTGTGAGTGCACATTGGTGGCTCATGTCCGGTTTTTCATCCACCAGTACCCCCGAGTCCTTCTCTGTGGGGCTGTTTTCAATGCCCAGCCTGTATTAATACCAGAGGTTCCCTGACCCAGATGCAGGACCTTGCACTTGGCCTTGTTGAACCTCATGATGTTCACACGGGCTGACCTCTTGAGTTTGTCCCAGTCCCTCTGGATGGTAACACTTCCCTCAGGCCTGTCAACTGCACCACTCAGCTTAGTGTCATCTGCAAACTTGGTGAGGGTGCACTTGATCCCGCTGTCTAGGTCACTGATAAAGATATTAAACAGTCCTGGTCCCAATACAGACCCCCGAGGGACACCGCTTGTCACCGATCTCCATGTAGACATTGAGGCGTTGACCTCTACCCTCTAGATGCAACCATCCAACCAATTCCTTATCCACTGAACAGTTCAACCATCAAACCCATATCTCTTCAATTTAGAGAGAAGGATGTTATGGGAGATCATGTCAAAGGCCTTACAGAAATACAGATAGATGACATCCATAGCTATTCTGTTAACCACTGATGTAGTCACTCCATCATAGAAGGCCATGATGTTGATCAGACTGGACTTGCCCTTGATGAAGCCATGCTGGCTGTCTCACACCACCTCGCTGTCCTCCATGTGCCTTAGCACAGCTTCTAGGAGGATCTGTTGCATGATCTTCCCAGGCACAAAGGTGAGGCTGACGGGTTGGTAGTTCCCGCTTTCTACCCTTTCTAAAAATAGGTGCAATGTTTCCGTTTTTCCTGTCACCAGGGACTTCACTGGACTGCCATGTCTTTTTAAATATGGTGGAGAGTGGCTGGGCAATCAAATCAGCCAATTCCCTCAGGACACTGGGATACATCTCATCAGGCCTCATAGACTTGAATGTGTTCAGGTTCCTCAGGTGGTCATGAACCTGATCTTCTCTTACAGTGGGAAGGGCTTTTCTCCCCCAGTCCCTGTTTTGCAGTCCATCCACTCGAGAGGTGTGGGAAGAGAAACTGCCAGTGAAGATGGAGGCAAAAATGTTGTTGAGTACCTCAGCTTTCCCCTCACTCATAGTTATCAGTTTGCAAGTCTTACTCATCGCGTGGTGGGGTGGGGTATGCTTTCTTTAACCTTCCTTTTCCGGCTGACGTACCTGTAGATGTCCTTCTTATTCTCAGCGTCCCTTGCCAAGTTTATCTCTAGCTGTGCCTTGGCCTTCCTAGTGCCATCCCTACACAATCGGGCAGTGTCCATCTTCCCATGTTTTTGTCCCTGCTTTTCCTGATTCTTAATGCAGTTTATGTTGAAAATTGCATATTACTTCAGAAAGAATTTGCCATGTAAATACGAGTATCTCTTCAATTATCTAACCCATTTGCTGTCATTATATCCACATGCTTTGCTAATATAATATAAATTTTCTCCTCCAAAATTAGGTATATTGTTTAGTTATAAAAAATGAGATATAACTATTTCAAGATTCACTTCCAGTATAATAGATTAGCAGCAGACATCAGGAGATTAACAGAAGAAAAGAGACAGTGATTATCCATATTGATGCTTGATAAAATCTTGATTTGCCTTGTTATTTTTATAGATGGAAATACATAAATTGAATTTCATTTTGATGAAGATATTCTTAGTGTCTTAAACAAAGGAGCTGGTAACAATATAATTAATAACCTTATAGTGCACTTGCCTGGTGAATATTTCAACCCTGCTATAAAAATTACCCAAGGTCTTTGATGTTGTCATGTAACTCTCTTGTCTCTAGCAAACATCCACCCAGTTAATAACAGAAATAAAGGAATCCTGCAAGTTTATATAATCATCATAATACATTCCCACCCCATTTCATTGTTCTAGGAAAATACACTCCAGCATCAGCCTGAGTAGATTCAGATTTAATCCAAAATGTCTTCATGCACATTGTCACCCTTCCTTTAGTGCACGCACAGTCTTCCTCTCCAAGTGTCCCGACACTCCTGGACATATTGTATAAATGACAACCAAATCTCATTTCTTGGCATTTTTCAATATTCACTGTAATGATTAAAGACTGTAAAGGCTAGCTAAGAAAAATGAAAATAATCACTTAGGTCCCCTTAAATCTCTGGGGATATCACAAGTTGTTTTGGAGAATATTAAGAATCTTTTAAGCTATATTAATTAGTACCCATCATCCCCCAAATCATGCACATATACAGGAAAGTGTAGCATTTTCATCCAGTCTCTCACTATACTGAAACATTAGATTCACTTATATTTACTGTTGTTTGTACATAATAGCATGAATACAGCTGGTGGGTTCTCCATAAAGCAGAATTCCACCAAAAGATGTTTACTCTTCAGTGTTGTTAGATGATATCTGTAGAAGACTGCTATGAACTGGTTTTGTCTCGACATTGCCGTTGTCTTCTCTTCCTGGCCTCTGAAAAAACCGCCACAACGACCTGCAGGAAAATGCTCGCGCGCCCACTAGTGCACGGACTGGCAAGAGAAGACTTGTCTAGGCAGGCAGCACCTATGGCACGAACAACCTGTACGGCGCATGGGCAAATGCCCTTATAAAAGGACAGCACATGCTCCTCGCCAGCCTCTTTCTCTCCTCCTCCCCACCTTGTTGCTGGACCCCGTCCTCGCTGGAACCTCCACTCCTGCACACAGACTGAGCCAACTGGACATCGCTGGACATCGCTGAATCCATGGTGGTAGTAACTGATCCCCGCCCCCGCACTCCTTTCCTCATCCGCTGGGGTTATTTATCTTTACTCCTTTCTTTTTTTCTCTCGCCCTTTCTTTCCTGTTTTTTTTTTTCTTTCTTTCTCATGTCCTCCCCCCGCTGCTGTCCCCACCTGATCTCTGATTCCCGGTTCACTGAAACAGAGTTTACAAGGTTGCACAGCATCTGACTCCTTCTGCATCTTAATCTCATCCTTGAGATCGTATCAAAACTCCCCAACATCGGCTCAGGACAATATCAAAGAAACAACAAAGCAGAGCCAAATGGGCCGTGAGACTAAAGGACCATGAGAATGCACTTAGATGGGAGGTAGCTGAGTGAGCACCCATGGAGAAACTACTTGTCCAGGCTGGATTAAAGGACTCATTTGAGGAGATTGCTGAGCGTGTAAGACATCTTTAATAGAAATAAACAGAAAGTGATGAAAATAACACTGAGGGGTGTCAGGAGGATGGGGCCAAACTCTTTTCAGTAGTGCCCAGCGACAGGACAAGGGGAAATGGGCACAAACTGAGGCACAGGAAGTTCCGTCTGAACATGAGGAAGAATGTCTTCCCTCTGAGGGTGACGAAGCACTGGAACAGGCTGCTCAGGGAAGTTGTGGAGTCTCCTGCTCTGGAGATATTCAAGACCCGCCTGGACAAGGTCCTGTGCAGGCTGCTGTAGGTGACCCTGCTTTGACAGGAGGATTGGACTAGATGACTCACAGAGGTCCCTTCCAACCCCTACCATTCTGTGATTCTGTGATTCTGTGATAGTAATCTGAGTGCAGAGCTTGTGCATAGAGAATGAAAGTAGAGATACAGGCAGGGGAACGTCAATGTAAGCCCCAAGCGTGAGCATAAAATGTTTGAGATGGCATGTCATAAGCCAGGAAGCAGGATAGAAGACAGTTGTTGTAGGAGTAGGAGAGAAAGTAACTGTTAGCATGGCACATTGACATGCATGAGAGAAGAAAGTTGGTTAGAGACAAAGAGTAAAAACCAGCCTATCCAGGTGACAGCACAGGAGAGACAAGCAGGGCGGTGTTACCAGCTGCAGGGTGAGATGCAGGGAAACAGGAGTTCCTGCATTTCCCCAATTGATCATGTGCTCCCCTGCAGAGGTGAGGTCTCTGTGCAGGATAGGTGACATCAAGGAACAAAAAAGACGACAGAGGCAAAGAGCCACAGACTTTCAGTAGGGTACGAACTTGGGGGCCTTGGTTAAGTTTGGGGTGACAAAGAGGCACCGTGTGATTAAGTAGGCTGAAAGATAAGAAGAGAAAAATAGAAGAGAACAAGTCACAAAGGCAGGAATCAAAGTTCAATGGAAAAACAAAAATTTTGTCTTAAAAATTTGCTAAGGAACAGTTACTGCTTCTGGAAAACATAGCCGCACTGTGTTTGGGCGTGGCAGGATACAGCATCCCCAAAATAAACAATCAAAATATTTTTGGATAAAATGGAGCCACAACATCATCAGCAAATTCAGGGAAAATGTAATAAAAATGTAATGACAGCGATGTCTACCTCATGTGAGTTACAGTGTGGGAAATGAGGAAGAAAGAGGACTAGTTACAGTATCTGGGATGTGTATGATGCTTTCATGGCACCAAACAGAAAAAGTGTGCCACTAATGATGATGTAATTGTACCATTTAAGCACTTTACAGTTATTTTTAGGAAGATACAAAGCTTTAATTTGCGAAGGATCATACTGCGACAAAGAAATCAAGCTAGCAGCAGGAATGCCACTTTTATGCCATAGGTAGATACCAGTCACATAATAGGTGTCTAACAGGTATACATCTGTCTACTCTGTCACACTCCTGGGAGCAGTCTACAGCTGAAGTGATTATTTAGCCTTCCTCATTACTTTGTACTTCTGACAAGCCATAAAAAGTGAAAAAAACCTTAAATAAGGATTTCTGAATCTGTCTACCTTTCCATTTTCACAGCAAACAATCTATATTTGCTAGTCATCTCCTTCACTCTTATTGTCTGTCTGTAGCTGAAATAGAGATAAGAAACCTAGACTAAACAATGTTTAGTGATGGCAGCATTGGCTGAAGATTTCAATTCTACTTTACTTTGGCCCTGTCACTGGCTTAAAGGATAAAGGCAACTTCTCCAATACATATTGAAAGATTACATCTGTGTATTTTTTCCATATATGTTAATATACTTTGCTTTTCAAACATCTTTTTCCTACTAGACTGTATCTTCACATGGTTTTTCATTCCCCTGTCTGATGGGCAACTTTGCAGATTTTGCAACAAGGAAGTTACTCAATGAGGAAATAGCTCCTGAGGGCCTGCTTCTGTTTTCACATCTGCCTGCATAAATCAGGAGCATATGCACTAAAGCCAAAGTAAAATTAGTGTCAATTGTCTTCAGTCATGCACCCTTGCAACTTAAATCTCAAAGCTAGTGGTGCCAAGAAAATTAAAGAAATTTACTTCAGCTAACTGCATCATTATTTCTGTTGTATTATCTGATTGACAGAGAAAGAAGTAATTAACAGTGAAGACTATGACCAGAAATATTAGACTTAATTATGTAACAGAAAACTAATATTTTAATCCTTGTGTTTTTCAACAGGTTTCTTGTTTCAATACTTATTGTACAATCATAGAATCATAGAATTCTTGGAATTGGAAGGGACCATTAGAGGTCGTCTAGTCCAACCCCCTCTGCAATAAGCAGGGACATCTTCAACTACACCAGGTTGCTCACAGCCCCATTCAAACTGGCCTTGAAAGTTTCCAGGGATTGGGCCTCCACTACCTCTCTGGGCAACCTGTTCCAGTGTTTCACCACCCTCATGGTAAAAAGTTTCTTCCTTATATCCAATCTAAATCTACCCTCCCTTAGTTTAAACCCATTACTCCTTGTCCTGTTGCAACAACCCTGCTGAAAATGTTTTCCCCATCTTTCCCATAGGCCCCCTTCAGTTACAGGAAGGTTTCTTCAAGGTTTTCCAGAAAGCCTTCTCTTCTCCAGACTGAAAAGCCCAAACTCTCTCAGCCTTTCCTCAGAGGAGAGGTGCTCCAGCCCTCGGATCATTTTTGTAGCCCGTCTTTGGACCCACTCCAACAGCTCCATGTCCTTCTTGTGCAGGGGGCTCCAGAGCTGGACGCAGGACTCCAGGTGGGTTCTCACCAGCGCAGAGTAGAGGAGCAGAATCACCTTCCTTGACACGCTGGCCATGCTTCTCTTGCTGCAGCCAAGTATACTGTTGGCCTTCTGGGCTGTGATCGCACGTTGGTGGCTCATGTCCAGCTTTTCCTCCACCAGTACCCCCACTTGTAACACCTTATGCTTGGCCTTGTTGAACCTCATGAGGTTCACATGGGCCCACTTCTCGAGCTTGTCCAGGTCCCTCTGGATGGCATCCCATCCTTCTGTTGTGTCAGCTGCACCACTCGGCTAGGTGTTGTCTGCAAACTTGCTGAGGGTGCACTCGATCTCACTGTCTAAGTCATTGATGAAGATGTTAAAAGGCACCGGTCCCAGTACGGACCCCTGAGGGACACCACTTGTCACCGGTATCCATTTGGACATAGAGCCATTGACCACTATCCTCTAACTGTGACCTTGAAGCCAACTCCTTAGCCACTAAACGGTCCACCCATCAAACTCATATCTCTCCAAATTAGAGAGAAAGATGTTGTTGGGGACTGTGTCGAAGGTTTTACAGAAGTCCAGATAGATCACATCCATAGCTCTTCCCTTGTCTACTGATCTAGTCATGCCATCATAGAAAGCCACTAGTTTGGTCAGGCAGGACTTGTCCTTGCGGAAACCATGCTGGCTGTCTCGAATCACCTCCCTGTTCTCCATGTGCCTTAGCAGAGCTTCCAGGAGGATCTGTTCCATGATCTTCCCAGGCACAGAGGTGAGGCTGACAGGTTGGTAGTTCCCAGGGTCTTCCTTCCTACCCTTTTTAAAAATGGGAACAATGCTTCCCTTCCTCCAGTCACCAGGAACATTGTCTGACTGCCATGACCTTTCAAATACTACGGAGAGCAGTTTGACAATGACATCAGCCAATTCCCTCAGGACTGTGGGATGCATCTGGTCAGGTCCCATAGACTTAAGTGTGTTCAGATTTCTCAGGGGGTCACTAACCTGGTCTTCCCTTATAGTGAGAGGGTCTTAGCCCCTCTGGTCCCCATCTTGCAGTCCATCGACTTGGGAGGAGTGATGAGAGAGGTTGTCAGCGAAGACTGAAGCAAAAATGTTGTGGAGTACCTCAGCCTTCTCCTCATCTGTTGATACTAGGTCGCTGTTCTTGTTCATCAGGGGGTACACTCTCTTTAACCTTCCTTTTCTGGTTGACGTGCCTGTAGAAGACCTTCTTGTTATTCTTGGCATCCCTTGCCAAATTCAGCTCCAGCTGCAACTTGGCCTTCCTGACCTCGTCCCTACACAACCAGACAGCATCCCTATACTCTTCCCAAGATACCTGTCCCTGCTTCCAGTGCCTGTGCAGGTCCTTCTTGCCCTTTAGTTTGACCATCAGGTCTCAGGTCAGCCATGCCAGTCCCTTCTCTTCCTTGCCTGACTTCTTACACCTGGGGACTGAGAGCTTCTGTGCTCTATGGAAACTGTCCTTAAAGATCTGCCAGCTCTTTTCTGCCCCCCTGTCACTGAGGGCATTTTCCCAGGGGGTCCTACTGACTAACTCCTTGCAGAGCTGTAAGTTGGCTTTCCTAAAATTTAGGATCCTGACTATACTTCTTGCCTTTCCCATATGCCTCAGGAGTGTGAACTCCACCAATGCATGATCACTGCAGCACCTCCAGTCTTCATGTCACCGATGAGCTCACTTGCATTTGTGAATGTCAGGTCCAGTATTGCATCCCCTCGGGTAGAGGTGTCAATCACCTGGCTGAAAGAGTTGTCCTCAATGCATTCTAAGAATCTCCTGGGTTGCCTACCGCTCACTGTGCTATTTTTCCAGCAGATGTTTGGGTGGTTGAAGTCCCCCAGCAGGACGAAAGCCTGTGAGCACAAAGCCTCCTGGAGTTGGAGGAAGAAGACTTCGTCAGTAGGCTCTCCTTGATCAGGCGGCCTGTAGTAGACACCCATGACCAGGTTCTCTTTGTTGTTTCGTGGGTCGAGATAAGGAGAGGCAGAGATCACTCACCAATTACTGTCCTGGACAAAACCGACTCATCTTGGGGAAAAAATTAATTTAATTTATTGTAAATTAAATCAAAGTATGATAATGAGAAAAAAAATCAAGTCTTAAAAAACACCTTCTGCCCACTCCCCCCTTATTCCCAGGCTCATCTTCACTCCTGATTTTCTCTACTTCCTCCCATGAGCGGTGCAGGGGGAAAGGAAATGGGGGTTGCGGTCAGTTCATCACATGTTGTCTGTGCCGCTCCTTCCTCCTCAGGGGGAGGACTCCTCACACTCTTTCCCTGCCCAAGTGTAGGGTCCCTCGCACAGGGGACAGTTCTTCATGCACCACTACAATGTGAGTCCTTCCCATGGGCTGCCATTCTTCACAAACTGCTCCAGCATGAGTCCTTACCACAGGGTGCAGTCCTTCAGGAACAGACTGCTCCAGCGTGGGTCCCCCATGGGGTCACAAGCCTTGCCAGCAAACCTGCTCCACCTTCGGCTCCTCTCTGCATGGGTCCACAGGTGCTGGCAGGAACTTGCTCCAGCGTGGGGTCTCCACGGGGTCACAGAATCCTTCGGGCATCCACCTGCTCTGGTATAGGGTCCTCCTTGGACTACAGGTGGATACCTGCCCTACTGCGGACCTCCAAGGACTGCAGGGGCAGCCTGCCTCACCATGGTCTTCACCACGGTCTGCAGGGGAGTCTCTGCTTTGGCACCTGGAGCACCTAGTCCCCCTTCTTCTTCACTGACCTTGAAGTCTGCAGAGTTGTTTCTCTCACATGTTCTCACTCCTCTCTCCCACTGAATTTGCCCAGATTTTTTGTTCCTTTCTTAAATATATTATCACAGAGGAGCTACCACTGTCACTGATGGGCTCGACCTTGTCCAGCAGTGGGTCTGTCTTGGAGCTGCTTCTAGCAGCTTCTCATAGAAGCCACCCCTGTAGCCCCTCCGCTACCAAAACCTTGCCACACAAACCCAACACACACAATAATTACTATTTATCTATGCAATTATATCTTGGCTTATATACCTACATATATATATGTGACTTGATCCTGGGAGTCTTTCCCTACCTCTCAATGCCCCTCTTCTCTGGTCCCTAAGGTAGGAGGTCGAAATCCTTTTGCAGTTATGAGAATCCTATACGTAAATTCAGTCAACATTACCCTATCAACAGAGGACTTCTGTCCGAAATATTTATTTCTGCCCAGCAGCTTGAATCCGTTTTGTCACTACAGTAGCCTTTTCTTCAGTTTGAAATTGCCATCTGCTCTTTCAGGTGAGTTGATGTATTTTTAGGACCCTTTCTTAATAATTCAGATCCAGATTTCTCAGGTTTGGATTGGTTTCTCTTTCTCATCTCTTTATTGAAAGTCTCATCGTTCTCAATATGAGAACATTACTTGTGTTGCCCTGATAAGGGATATTTCTGAGGAAGATGAGATAGTTGATACCAAACTTCATTTCTCCACAGAAAAATGTTTTGTGTTTAACCAGGCCTGATTTCAGATGTATTAATTAATGCATAATTCATGTACTAGATATATCATATTTCTCTTAAATAAAGTGTTATAGTTACAGGGCTATTTATTTCAAACTAATATTGACATAAGCATCTGTATGGCCAGTTGCTTTACAAGACATAACTGGTATGATACACCCTATATATATAGAATCATAGAATCAAAGAATAGTTTGAGTTGGAAAGGACCTTTAGAGGTCATCTAGTGCAACCCCCTTGCAATGAACAGGGACATCTTACCCGGATCAGGTTGCTCACTAGGTTTTCATTAGGTTTCTGTCTCACTAGGTTTCTGCTAACTGAAAGTCAACACCTGAAATGACTGCTAACACAAGACCTGAACCAGGTAGTGAGCGACTGCATGGACTCATAAGCATTCCTCTATAGGAAGCCTTATTCTACTACAATATGCCCTCAGTGGGGATGTGGAGAGGTCCTGGGTCTCCTTATGCTTCACTCCTCATCTTCTGATCACAGAAGTGAAGTCAGAGGAAACTTGAAATGAAGATGTTCCTCTGCTATTAACTGACTAATGGCCAGGGAAGGCCACAGACAGGGCATCCAGTGATGTTTCATGAATTGCAAGGAGATGAAAATCAACTGACAGGACGCAACAGACCAAAAAAAGACCAAAGCTACACAAAACTCAGGAGCATTATGCTAGTGTCAGTGTCCCCTGTCTGTAATATGGTGGTCAGGAGACGATTTGAACTATCAGCTGCCTCTGACTACAGGCACTGCTGATGTCTCCAAACTTGCTCCAGCAATTAACATGACCCTTACAAAGGGACGGTTTAATATGAAGCCCTGGGAATCTTCAGCACAGACGAAGCTTGTTTATCAGTGAGGTAACAAACCTCATTTTCTTTGAAGGACCCTTTAAATATAAGTGGTTTTGTAATATCTCCCTAAATTAAATTATGTTATTAACTATTGATTTATATATTCTTCCCCGCCCTTCATGTCCAGTGGCTCAAAGACTATTTTGTCCAGTTATTTAACTAACTCCCTGGCCTACACTGAAAAAATGTGATAAAATCAGTCACTGACAGACAAAAATTAATAACGACCCTTAAAAATTCATCCATAAATAATGCTATGCACATACAAAGCACGATCTGAGTTAAAGTATCGCTTATTATAGAAGACATTCAAACACAGATCAGCGGTAAGAGAAATTTTGATGCTCAAATTCTCTTCTAATTATACTGAAAGACACAGACCAAAAATAAACATACTTTGAACAACACCAGATACTTTTTCTATAAATGTAACTGTTGTAACTGTCAAAATATTAATCTTTGCTATCCATTTTTAGTGCTATTGGAAAGACACGATTTTTTTCTGTAGCAATGCCTGAAAAATGTGAGATGGGATTACACATTATATAAAGCCACCTGTATATAGAGCCAGCGTTCTCTATTGGTTTAGGTTTTTATTTAGTAATTACATTGATTTGAAATGGTAATATGTTAATACATTGGTAGTTAACAACCTTTTCTCAAGTGGGGCTAGATCGTTCTTCAGTCAGAAGAATGAACATGCTGGAAGACTGAGGATCTGCATCATGTCAACATAAAAGGACAAAAATTCCAGGTGTCACCCACTGCATCTTTGTTTCAAAGAGAGACGGATTTGAATAAAAGGGCACGGATGCCCAGCGACTAAACCTACTCATAATGTTACCAGACATAGCAGAGCTTCTCTTCATTAGCTGAGAGGGTATGAAGAAAGAGGTTAAAAAAGTCACCTCCTCATAAAGGTTACATTTTCCTGGTCTGTAAATTATCTGTTATGTTGAATACTTTGTAATACCAACAATCCTGTAGGAAATTTCTTACTCTACAGAGTGTATTCCTGTGAATATATGTAAGCTCCCGCAAAAGTCATCCCTTCTGTATAAACTGTTTATTATAAGTTCAGGACATGATAAAATCAGTCATTTCCATACACGTTTTACAGTCTGCAAAAGATTAGTATTGCACAGATACATCAAATCAATTTGATTTTGAATGTTTGTTTTAATTTTAGCAAATTAAAACTGATGTTGTAGTTGGGACAATAGAAATACTGTAGCCAGAGACATCTCATTCATATTTTACTTTACTTTTCAGAAACAGAATCATGCTGAAACCACCACATGAATGCCACATAAGTATGTAGGAGGCAATTTGTAAGCAGAAGAAGATAAATGTTTTTAGTATAGTAAAGGGTTGACTGGGATGATTTCTATTCTGCTCACGTCAATTTTCAACACTAGACATATGAAGAGATTGGCACTGTACTGTACTGTTGTCAATATTCAACAAGTGAGAACAACACACACAGATTACACAAAGACTCACACTGTAGTACCAATCCTAGCAAGAACAGGAAATTAATAAATAGCTAAAGGATGGAAGAGAGTTTATGGAAAAGAAACCTTGACAAATAAATTTGACTATGTCATTGGCAATTCTTAATTTGTTTGAAAAATAAAATTAAAAGAGTCAGACATTTGAAAATCATCGACGTAGTAAGACATGGCATTATGATAGAGAATTTGCACTAAGTGCTATATGTAAGAATGGATTATGTGATACCCAATATAACTATGAAGAACACAGTCACATCAATCTCCAAAGGGAGATGTTCAAGAGGACTGTTTTACTCTTGATTCTGTCCAATATCGTCATCAGTGACATGGCAGCTAATAGAAAAATTGCTGCTGATGTGCAGATGGTAAAGACTTGTATAATGATCAAAGGGATTAATACAATGATATTATGTTTGTATAAGTACTTCAGAAAACTGAATCTTCTGGTAAACAGAACTATTTCAAAGAGATTCATTTTAGCATCATTATGTATGACTGTTTTAGGCACAGGAAGGAAAAAAGAATTGTACTTATGCACACGTGTGTGTACATAGACAGACACTCATACATAGATAAGCACAGCTTATACCAGATTTTTGTGTCCACTTGTGAATAACTTGAAAGTATTAGAGTATTAGAGCTAGTCTGACTTTATATAGGGAGAACTTGGTAGGCTAGTTCATGGTCCTTTTAATAATGTCCATACCTTTATTGAGTTTTATTGTGATTCATCACTGATATAGTTACATTCCCACCCTCAGTACTTGAGTTCTTCATTGCTTATGGTCAACATGTGGAACAGTTCTTTTGTAAGGTATGATCTAAACTAGCCACACACATCATGTTAGGAAATAAATTGAATAAAAATACATAATAACATCAAAACATCATAACGGCAAAAAAATTGCTATACTAAATTGCTCTAGCAAAAGCCTCTATAAGGAAGCCTACAAAAAATAAATCCTTCATTCTGAATCTTCCTCTTAAAATAAACAACTGCTGAAGGACATGATCTGCCGCTTCGAAAAAGACCTTCTAGATCTTGATCTTCATGACTTTCCAGAAATCTCAGTAGATAAACTGAAGATATTTGGATTTTGCTTTCCACTAGAACTACATTTCCAAAAGCTGAATCAAAAGCTTGTCTTACACTGGTAATATATGTAATTGCCACGTCAGAAATCTTAACTAGAACCAGACCACGTGAAGAATGGGAGTCTTCTAAAAACAGAGCAAATATCACTTCTCTAGTTGTCATAGAACTGCATATATATAACTGGTACAGAGAAACAAAATGGTCAACATGAGCAGTTCAGTATAAAAAGGTATCACTTGAAAAAATAAACACGAAAAACCTGCCTCCAGTCACTGATAAGCTCATGTGCCTCTTTTCAAAATACAGAACTCTTTCTTGCATTTCATTTTGTGAAAAATCATCACTGACTGAACAAAGTTGCCAGCAGGTCAAGTGATGTGATCCTGGCTCTCTCATCAGCACTGGTAAGATTACACCTGGAGTATCGTCTCCAGCTCTGTGTTCCCCAGTACAAGAGAGACATCAAAATAGTAGAGAGAGTCCAGTGAAGGCCCATGAGGATGACTGAGGGAATGGACCATTTCTCCTGTAAGGAAAGGCTGAGAGAGCTGGGACTGCTCTGCCTGGTAAACAGGTTAATGAATCCAAGCCAAGACCAATTTTAATCTCCTGCATTTTTTTTCAAATCCAGGCAGGACTCATGTCAGCAAGAATCCCATTTACAATGCGAGAAACCTGTTTACAGCAACACTAAGTTACAGATTGAAATAATTTATACTTGCTCTATGATTCATAGCAATAGGAAGTCCATATCGAAAGACACAGAGGGGTTTAGTTTTATATTTTCAATGTGTAAAGACTCTTAGTATTTCAACATTGCCAAAGAATCTTGCTGATCAATAACTGCAGCAGAGAGGAAGAAGAATGAAAGGCAGGGATAGCAGTAGATGCCAAACAGACAGATAGTTTTCTACACAAAAATCAAAAACAAAAATGTTAACCTGAAGCCTATTACATTATATCTTGCGTGATAAAAAAAAGTATTTCAACTTTACTTTTATTTTTCTCTATCAAAGTTTGCATGTGTTGCTCTAGTCTTTCCAGTTTGAGTATTTTCTTAGGCTAGAATTTTCAGAAAGGCCTAAAGGCACTTGTGATAAAGGTTAATTGGATTCAGGTGTCAAGGCATTTTGAAAATCCCATTAGGTTCCTCTCTGTAATCTTTAACAACCCCTGAAAAATATTTTCCTCTAAAGTGGATTGATAGGAAGTTAAGGAAATGTAGAGCTGAGATGAATCTCATAGGCCTCCTGGCTGCAAACTTATCTTTTGCTTTCTGGTGGCCAAATTCCCAATGATATGTAAAATGAGTAAAAGGGTCAGAAAATTAGGTGGTAAAACAATGTATATTACTCATCAATTTCATACTTCATAGATATGTGTGTTTAATAGCTTTACATCTCTAGGGAGTACAACGGATTATACTAGGAAAACAGATTCAGTCAAAGGCATGAAGCAATGAAGCAAGCAGGTTCTCCATCCAGTTTCTCTTCTATTCAGCCTCCCAACTTCTTGTGTCTAGATTCACAGTCAGTATTGTTTATATTCATTAAGCTATAGGACAACAACCTGTTAACGGCAGGAGCTTACATGCCCTACCCTAACTCAGTACCTTACCATTCCATTCTCTTTTTTTCAGATTCCTTGCCCAGCTTTTTAACTTTGCTTGCTCTTCAATAGTTCTTCAGATCTTTACAACCTGCTTCCTTTTACTTCCCCCCCTTCTATATATAAGACATTTAAACAGAAATTTCATCTTAAAAACATGAATAGGTCTGCCTTAATAAAATATTTTATTTTCTGGAACATATCATCTGCTCAACTAGGCCTTATATAGTGCAGTATAAAAAGTATCTAGGTGTTTATTTTTGCAAGATGGATTGTACTGTGATTCTCAGCTACACTTGCTGATTAATTTTCATTGACCTCGTAGAATAGCAACCATTTATGTCAACTGAGAATTTGCCCCACAATCTATCCTCATTTCTACATTGGTTATCTATCTTCTTCATCCTAATTTTTCTTGAGCATTGATGTGGAAATGTGGTTGATAGACAATTTAAATCATTACGTATCTGTGAAAACTGAGCAGTGGAGCTGCTCAGTTATTGGCTGTATGACAGCTAATCTTGGAACAAACTGTACTGAAAAGCAGCATAAGAGCAGGGTTTCACTCCTAGTTTGATGTATACAATATGCACTTCTCATGAAAAAGATTGCAGCAAAATAATTTTGAACTAGAGTCAAAGAGGTTGTCACATTTATGGATTATCAAGCAACTTAAATTCCTAAAGGCTCTTGTGGATAATTGACAAATTTATTTTGCACTTTGTACATTTATATTGAATGACAATAAAAAAAAAAAGTCAGTAAAAAACCAAAATGGATTAACTTTCTGATGAAATCATTGAAGTTTTTTTTTTGAGCAGAGATCTTCATGTGATACTGCATGATCTTGAAGCTGGTACATTTGCTATCGCACATTTGATTAGGAATATAAATTTAATTAAAGGTAATTGTGAATAGAGAAGTATGTTACCTGGATGATGTAATTTATATGCCTTTTGGTATTGACATACTTTGGCAAATCTGCTTTGCTCACTAGCTTATATATTTAGACTACTTATTATTGGTACAACATCTGATCATTCCCACGTTTATTATTATACTATTAAGTATACCTTGTTTACTTTACAAAGTGTGTACGAGTGTGTGTTTTTCAATATTTATGTGTATATATACAAAGTAAACATACTGCTTCTGAGACCTCAGCACAGGAGAGATATAGACCTGTTGGAACAGGTCTGGACAAGGACCACAAAAGTGATCAGAGGCCTGGAACACCGCTTCTAGGAGGAAAGGCTGAGAGAGTTGGGGTTGTTCAGCCTGGAGAAGAGAAGGCTCTGGGGAGACCTTATTGCAGCCTTTCAGTACTTAAAGGGGGCCTATAGGATGGGGACAATCTTTTTAGCAAGGGCCACTGTGACAGCACAAGGAGTAATGGTTTTAAGCTAAGGTAGTGTTGGTCTAGACTGGGTATGAGGAAGACATTTTTTACAATGAGGGTGGTGAAACACTGGCACAGGTTGCTCAGAGAGGTGGTAGATGGCCCATCCCTGGAAACATTCAAGGCTGGGTTGGATGGTACTCTGAGAAACCTGATCTAGTGGCATATGTCCCTGCTCATTGCAGGTGGGTTGGACTGGATGACCTTGAAAGGTCCCTACCAACCTGAATGATTCTATGATTCTATGATTCTGTATGTACCTGCATACAAGTACATATTTTGTTGTGTTCATCTGTATGTATATATATACACACAGCTACAGCATCTTCTCTCAAACATAAGGAAATGGTAGTACCGACCAAATAAGAATGGCCTAGGTACAGCTTGAGATCGTGAGAGGTAACAGACAACACACATTAAGTTGTTTAATGATCCTTCCTTCTTCTGTCGTTCTCCCCTTGCCTTACCTTGTCTTGACTTGACTTGCCTTGCCTTCCCTTCCCTTCTCTTCCCTTTCCTTGGTTCAAGTTAAGCTTAATTTCAGTTCTTTTCCTTATTTTCATTATCAGGAGGATAGAATACAGACTATGTTCAATAAACTTGCAAGTGAGGAGGAAATCAAAGAACACTAGAAAGCAAAATTATCATAAGAACTTGAAGAAAAAGAAGGCTTGAAAAAGAACAGAAAGATAAAACTGTGACGAGTGCTAGTTAGGTCATTTAGTTAGGAATGACCAATTCTACAAGTAAAGGATAGGGGAAAAACAGTTGTTGTAAAAAGTTGTGTAAAAGCAGGTTTTGCTTTAACATTGTCACCATATCACATATTGTGGTATGTAGTTGGAAAGTCAACAGTTCAAAATATGTGCCATAAACTTTCATCTCTACTCAGCATCAGTCAGAGCCTGAGCTCACCTGCAGTGCTGTTCTCAGGCATGAGCTGCAAGAGGATATGGCACAGTCAGAGCCCAGAAGTGAGCCATGCTGATAGTCAGGTTCTTGAAGCATAATCTGTGAGAAGAGACTGAAAGAAGGATAATCTTTTAAGGGAAAGATGTTGAGTCAGTATATAATAATGTACAAATATTTAAAAATCTATTGGAAAGAGCTTTTTTCCATATTCAGATTGGACTAAAAAAAAAAGAATAACCTCCAAGTGCAGAAAGGAAGATTCAATTTAAGCATTAGGAAATGCTTTCAAAAGAAAAGAATAACTAAGCTCTGGAGAAGATTATCTAACATCATTGTGAATTTCATCAGAGATTGAAGGAAAGGTTTGCATGACCAGAGAATATCTGTTTTTTCAACTATATGAGGCACTTCGATAAATAAGTATTACATTTCTCAGAACAATAGCCTACACTTATGTCTTTTTATCATTTCAAGTGGGTTTTCATTTTCCCTCATTTGGAAAATATTTCCTTCTTATCAGTGGAGCTGCTGTGGTGTTGATTTCCTAAACATCGCAGAAATGTAGTGGTTTTCACTGATTGATCTAAAATCTGAGTTTGTTTCAACCTTGGATATCTAGAGAAAGCAGGTTGGATGGAATGACGCTGTAGCCCTGGAGTAACACAGTGTTGAATCCCGTCCTAAATGCATCCAAAATAAGTCAAGTATGTCAAATTCATCAAATGCTTTATTGAATTGTTGCTATTAATTTTATTTATTTATTTTTATTTTGTAACCTTGTTCTTTTCTTCACTTTACCTTATGTAAATATTTCAGTTTATTTTCTAGTTGGTGAACAGCTAGGACATTGTGTTGTAATAAATTCTATGGATCCATTTAATGTTTTGTAAGAAATTCAGCTTATTTTCAGGTTAAAATTGCTGTACAGGATATGTAACAGATTTTATTAATAATGTTTTAATGCTATTTGTAGTATTTTGTACTTTAAAGATAAGGACAGTGGATATTAGACAGATACAATGACAAATCAGGAAGTCCCTGAAATAGGTCATATTTCTTTCTTAGTAGAGCAAAGCAGAGTGTGCTTTAATGACAAAACCACTGGATCATGTCTAATATTAATGCTATCATATGTACAAAAACAGTCAGTTTACATTTGCTCACTTCTGTCTATAAGGTTTTCCTGCCTGAAGAAAAAAGATTTCTTGTTTGTAAAAAATGCTAACTCCAGAAGTAAAAAAAATAAAGCCCAAAAGTCTCAAAATGGACAAAATAAGTATGAAGCCCTCAAATTTAGTCTTGTTTTTCATACACAATGTTTCTGGAAGACCCAAACATTATACTACCATTGGGTTGGAACATGGAACAGTTATAAAATGAGGTCATGGTTTCCAGTAGCTAAAGGAATGTCAGACTATCTATGCTGTTCTCTCTTTAACTAATAAATAACTGTTTATACGAAGCCTCAGAGAGTCTGAGTGCCTTTCTTACCGGGTCGGTCATAGACCAGCACCTCCTGCTGCAAACAAATCTATCTTTACCGTTTTCCACTACATGAAGGGAGATTATCTAGCAGACAGAACCAGACTCTTCCTACAGGGGCAGGCTGAAAGGACACGGTGCACTGGTCACAAGTTGCAGCAAAGGGTCAGAACTTGCAGCAAGGGAAATTGTAGCTGAGCGTGAGGAAGCAGCTCTTCGCCATGAGAGCGGTGAAACCCTGGAGCAGGTTGTTCAGAGAAGTTTTGGGATGTCCACCCCTGGATGCTTCCACAACTCAACCACATGAGCCCCATGGCAAACTGATCTAGTTTTGAAGTGAATCTTGCTTTTAAAATGACCTGCAGAACCCCTCCCAGCTGAATTTTTCCTGTGATTTTATGCACTCTTTTCCACCCAATGCACTACAATTCAGTTTCAACAAGAAAAGAAGTTGTGTTTATTTGTTAAAAATATTTATATTTCTCTTCCAGTAGAACAATCAAGCTTTCTATGTTCATTATTTGTATTACTATTGGTATGGGTGTATTTCCTCGTGCTATACCCAACTGTGTGAACAAGTATCTAGAAATAACTGGTGCTTTCATTCTGAGTGAAAATCTGCACAGCAGATACCACAATATCTACACAGTTATGAAAACAAACAAGCAAAAAAAAGGCTGCCTGGAGTTCTGACAAATTTGTGTTCATTTTTACAAGGCCTCCTTATGATGTGGAGTGGTAGAGAACTTTAAAAAGAAGATCATGGGTGTATGTGTAGGTGTTGTTTTTAAATACAGTAGCAAAAGAAATTCTGAAAGAAGAGTGGTCAAGCATTGGAACAGGCTGCCCAGGGAGGTGGTGGAGTCACCTTCCCTGGAGGTGTTCAAAAAATATGTAAATATGGTACTTCAGGGCATGGTTTAGCAGGCATGGTGGTGTTGCGTGGATGGTTGGACTTGATGATCTAAGAGGTCTTTTCCAACCAGTAAGTCTGTGAGCAAGATATATAAAGATATTCTGTATTTAATAACAGCAATGTACTAAAAACTCTAGAACTGAAAAGGCTGCTTGGGTCAAGTAGTCCAGTCTCCTGCTATTTTAAGCAATGCATTGTATAATATTCCATAATGCTTCCAGTCTCTGTCCCAAAATTGTTCTGGTTTTGGTTTTGTTTCAGTTTAATTACCCATCTTCAGAAGTCCCATTGAAAGATTTCTTGAACTGCAAAATACTTTACAACCACAGATGAGTTAAAATATGATACAGATCTAAATTACTGCTAGATGTTACTCTATGAAAATCAACGGATATATGAATTTTCTCCTTCTCTCCACTCATTATAGACTAAGGGACAAACCATGAGCAGTATGTGAGGCTGCTCTGCAAGGCAGTGGGTAGAACTCATGAAATCTAATATAAAAATTATCATTATGATACTATTTCACCACAGAAACAGCAGATTAAAATTTTATTTAAAATTGCATGGGAAGCCATTGCAGAGAAGAACTTGTCAATGCAATCAAGGTCTGTATTACCAAGCGTGTAGTCTGCAACATTATGTAGCAGTCAGATTAGCCTCCTAGACTTTTTATCCTCAAGCACGTGGTACATAAAACATTTATATCTATTAATCACCAAGAGTCTAAACACTGACCAGCTTCCTTGGTCCAGTTAAAGTATAGATTAAAAACACATTCTCTAACTGTGAGAATTTCCAGTGTGAGCAGAAAATACATGCCTAGCATGATGGAAAAGATAGGCAGGAATAAGATTCAGTAACTAAGTCACCTTTATTGAGATTTCTATGTTTACATGTCTACAGATACGTCATATATACAGGGACTCATCCTGGACTCAGTAACCTAAACAAAAGCATCTGACATACTCTCTGGTTCAGTTTACTAATGGAGTATTTGCCCCTGGGCTCCAGGTGCTCTTGTAGAATGGCATGGATGTGCTGTAAATCATATGTCATGTCTACAGCCCCATACACATCCTGAATATCCTGGCACAAAACACCAGTGTTTAAATAACTGGCTTCTGAACAAAATTACTATTTTAGAGCAAGATAAATTTCTTCCTGTGTTCTATCGACTTTATTGATGAACATGGTACTGAGTTGTCCTAATTTCATTTGAGACACCATAGGGCTTTCAAGATGTCTGCATGGGTCTGTCAGACACGGCACAGGGTTTATGGGTTTCCTGCATGACACTGGAGCAATGCCCGGAAGCCAGACACCACACCTGAAATAAGACTGGATCCCTGTGTTCAGACCACTGTAGTCCTCCTTAGACACCTGTCAACAATACTGGGAAATAAATGTATACTACTACCACACATACAGACACCTTCACACAACGGTCTAATCTGGATCTGATTCTTCACCTGGATGCTTGATTCAGTTTCCTAATCATAAGCTCCTTGTACTATCTGAGAAGCCATAGTATACCAGGCATTAGAATAGAATAGAATAGAATAGAATAGAATAGAATAGAATAGAATAGAATAGAATAGAATAGAATAGAATAGAATAGAATAGAATAGAATAGAATAGAATAGAATAGGAGTAGTTCCAGCTGGAAGGGATCTACAATGACCATCTAGTCCAACTACCTAACCAATTCAGGGCTGATCAAAAGTTAAAGCATGATGTTAGGGACATTCTCCAAACGCCTCTTAAACACTGACAGGCTTGGGGCATCAACCACCTCTCTAGGAAGCCTGTTCCAGTGTTTGGCCATCCTCTGGGTAAAGAAATGCTTCCTACCATCTAGTCTAAACATCCCTTGATGCAGCTTTCAACCATGCCCATGTGTTGTAGCACTGGATCCCAGGGAGAAGAGCTCAGAACCTTCCTCTCCACTTCCCCTTCTCAGGAAGCTGTAGAGAGCAATAAGGTCACCCCTCAGGCTCATTTTCTGCAAACTAGACAAGCCCAAAGTCCTTAGCCACTCCTCACAGGACATTCCTTCCTGCCTTTTCACCAGCTTTGTTGCCTTCCTCTGGACCTTAGCTTCCTTCTGAAATTGTGGGGCCCAGAACTGCACAGAGTACTTGAGGTGAGGCTGCACCAACACTGAATACACCAGATAATTCTGTCCTTTGACTGGCTGATTGTGCTGTGTTTGATGCATCCCAGGATGGGGTTTGCTCTCTTGGCTGCCAGGGTATGCTGCTGGCTCCTATTGAGCCTGCTGTCGAGCAGCACCCCCAGATCCCTTTCTGCTGCTCTGCTGTCCAGCCAGTCCTCTCCCAATTTATACTTGTGCCTGGCACTACTTCATCCAAAGTACAGAATCTGGCACTTGGACTTATTAAATTTCATGCAGTTGATGATTACCCAGTGCTCCAATTTATCTAGATCCCTCTGAAAGGTCTCTTGTCTCTCAAGAGAGTCAACAGTACCTCCCAGTTTGATATCGTCACAAAATTTACTGATGGAGCATTCATCTCCTCTATGCAGAACTTCTTGATCATTTGGTGTTCCTATTCCTAGCAAACATTTGCTGGTGCAGACTTGGGCAATGCAGAAAGGATATTGGCATGAAAGGAGTGGATGTTTAAGAGCACTGTCTTGCCAGTAATGTAGGATGCCAGTGTTCCACAAAACTTTGTTCTTTATCCTGGTGAAGACTATAGACCATGTATGTTTAGTACAGTGTCGTGGTAGGCTAACCTACCTAGGCCAGTAGCTAAGCACCACACAGCTACTCACTCAGGGAGTGCCCCCATCCCAGTGGAACAGGGGAGACGACAGGAAAAACAAAAGCAAAAAAACCCTCATGGACCAAGATAAAGGTAGCTTAATAATCGAAAGAAGAAGAAATTAAAAAAACACCCAGGTGGTGCAATGGCAATCATGTACTACCTCCCACAAGTAGACTGATGTCAAGCTAGTCTCCCAGGAATGGCTACTTTCCCCAAAAAACTCCTTCCCTCACTGTTTATTGCTTAGCATGGTGCTATATGGCAAGGGTTATATCTTTGGTCAGCTCAGGTCCACTGTCCTGCTTGTGACCCCTTCCCAAGTTCTTGTGTACCCTTCAGCTTAGTCACTACAGGAGAAAAGTGGGGTAAAAGATAAAACTTTTACACTCTGTAAGTACTGCTGAGCAATAGCTAAAATGCTGGTGTGTCATCAACACTGTTTTAATCACAAATCAAAACCACAGCACCATATGGGCTACTATGGAGAAAATTAACTTAATCCCAGCCAGACCAGTTGCAGGTATTTAGTAGGTAAAGTGGTTTACCAGTTTGGACAGATATTTAAAGTGTTATTAGATTAGCTTTAATAATGTTAACTTTTATTGGCCTGTGATATTGCTTCATTTTAAAACCTGGAGGTTGTTATGGAGGGATTCAATTTTGTCTCAAGATATTTAAATTTGTGTGTCTAACGATGACTAGACATTAAAGTCTCATTTGTCAGTGTAAAACCTGAGACATTCAGCTCACTCATCAATGTTGTCTTAGGTGGGATATAGCTGCATGAATTTAGCCAAGAAACTGAAAACGACTCGACTGTGTTCAGAGATGTAACACGGGTATCAGTGAGAACTGAAGACTTCTGGAAGCTGTAGTGGGAGGCCGGTCTGGACACCCTGCAGCACTTAAAATTGCATCAGTGCTCAGTTCAGTCGGGTTAATAGGTGTACAGTGCTGTTTGATATTCTCAGGGTTACCCTAGAGACCCCTAGAGAACTGGAGATTTCACACAAGACTTCCAAGGGATCCTCACCCTTCTGGAGAGGCAGATGGAAGCCAGACTGGATGTCCTAAGGCATCTAAGACAGCATTATTATATTAAGAAGTTGTATCTAAACTACGATTTATATTGAATCCTGCACCTTGAATCCATCTGAGACCTCGTCTTTTGGTGAGTGACAAAGGAGGAACGGTGTGTGATGAATAAGTTTTTGTGATAACCTCAGAGTTTCCTCCTTCTCTTTATTTTCTCAGAATAAATAATAACAATTTTTTTGCTTTTATTTTCTGTTTTAACAAAACTTGTCTTATGTCACTGCTGGAAATGAGGACTTGTTTCCTGGAGTGGTGTCAATACGGCTGTTTTACCAAGACCTGTAATTTAGGCTTTGATTGAACTCTTTAGCTCTTTGAGGATTAAAAGCCTGGAAAAGCTTAGATTGGTAAACAGTAGAGAGAAGCTAAAATGGCTGTTCAGTTAAAAATTCATACATTTGTTCAGTGTTCATGGCTTGAAATCTCTGTATCAGCCTGTAATCAAAGTGAAGTTCCTTTATGTAGACAACTGCAGGAGGTGTACCATCCAAGATCTGCTCCTCAGTGAAAAAGTATAAGCTCATTTCTGAGTATTGCTCGAGCCCCAGTAATTGATATTGAAGACGCTTCAAAGTGAAGACTGTAATTTTGTCCATCGTGCAAGACATTACCAAACCTTCACCTTTCCCCAGCGCTGAGCTACACATTCATACCAACAGATTTATTCAATAACTGGAAGTAGTTTTACATATAACCCTGGTGCTTAGGCAATTTTTTAAGAGCACAGTTCTACCTACAGTAAATGTAACATTAAGGCTAGAAAAGACAGCCTAGAAATTAACGATTTTGCTTTGCTTTTTTTTTAACAGAGCTCGAAAAGTCAGCCACATCTCACCTCCAGAACCTCCCTCCATGAAGTAGATCTAAGTAAGATTTCTGTGATTTACTAAGAAATGATGAGCAGTTTGGGTTCTTATGCAAGTGACAGTAATCACTGCAGTAGTGCTGCAGTAGGGAAGCAATGTGAGCTGTGTAACGACTGTTTGTGTTTACAAGCCTCCAGCTCCCAAAAGCTTCTGACTAACCCTTGATATCAAGTTAATTTTTAACTAAAAAAAAATTTAAACCTCAGTCTATGATCTGACCTTGAAAACCAGAATGAAATTAAGAATCCAAAGTTCATTATGCATTGTAACTTCTTTACTTTGGAGTTATTTATATTTCTTGTGATACTAGTCTATTTTTCATGGTTTCTCACCATGATTTCTGATAATATTGTGCAATATTTTTGTGTTACAGACATGTAGTAAGAAAGCACTTTTTGACTCCTACTACAGAAGAAAATTTTTGATTGTGTAGTTTACATTTGTCTTGAACTATCCTACCTGCAAGATTAATCTGGGGTGGAAACAAATCTCAAGAAATCTGATTAGTGAATTATAATTTCTGAGTCAACTGGTTTAATAATTCTGTGGTTTTGATTTGTATCTGTTGTGTCTGTTTTAATATGAGTTTCATGATGAAATTCAGAAGGAACAAGGAAAGTGCTTGCATGCATACAGGCAAAGTAAGTCTGTTTAGCACTTTTCACACACAACAATGAAATGTGACTGACTTTCCTGACCAAAAAGCACCATATTTATATATTTACTGATCTGTCTATTTATTTATTTATTTTAGGAAAAAAGTGCATCTGGGTATCCAGGCATGCCCGATCTTTTTGTCATTTTCATTTGGACTTCAGTTTATTACAAAATATTCGAAATTGTGTATCATTACAAACATACCTGAGAGCCTACTGCTATTTGTCAGAAACCAACACAGTAGAAAACACTTATAGGCACAGAAGTTGCTTAGCTTTTATTCAAAATTTCACAGAAGTATAGTAGTTACGGTGAGACCTCTATCTACAGGAAATTATTGGAAAATCCAAGAGGCAAGGAAGAAAAGCACAGCAATACACAGAAAAGACAAGAAGGAAAACATGCAAGGGCAAGTAACTGTGACTTATTACAGAATCACAGAATCACAGAAAATGCCAGAAAACAAATCACTTCTCAGTTCAGTTTGGAGCAGTGAGGTGAATGTGGAAATCTGCAGAGAAACAAGAAGTAACATTTCAGATTCTCACTCCAAAAACACTAGAAGAGTCAGGGAGATAATTGGATCAACATGGCCCATTCTTGTACGCTAAGGAAAAAATTCCATTTTCATCAGTCAGGATTTAATTAATCCTTTCTCCGGAACTATTAAACACAATTTGGGGCCCTTATGCTCACATCTTTCATGTGTTTCTGGAAACTATAAAATTTTTAATACTAGTGGCAATTACTAATTGTCAGCTATTCTATTGAATAGATCTCAGGCTATAATATTTCATCAGCCCTTTCAGTCTTTGTGTGTTGCACTGCAGCACAACGTGTTTACTCCACATGAAGCTACTTCCATGCTGTAAAAAGTGAAGTCCTTATAAAACCTTCTTGTTAAAATAAGCAGAGTGATTTTCAAGTTTCTTGTTGATCTTTAATTATAAAAATATTAGATATTGGGAACACTAGGTTTTATTCAACCATTTAATTGGTGGGTTTTAGTGCAATTCTTGAAGTAGTCCCACAAAATATACACTGTCTTCTAAAATGCATCACAGTCTGTAAGTTTACCTGTACTCTTTCTTCCTGAATGCCTGTCCTTCTCTTGTCTAAGTCTGTTACTTTGATTTTTTTTCCTGAAGAACCTAAATCTAAACCTAAACCTTAGTTTGATAATAATAAAAATTTGTTTGATAATGACTTCTAACAGACCATTATCTTCCAAGATTTGACAGTGAGCAATCTCTTAATCCACTCAAGATTTTTTTTTAATTGATATAATAGAGTGCAAATTTTAAAATCAGAACTGATTTCAAGACCACATGAAGAATCAAGTATGGGATGATACTACCTACAACTGTTCATGACTAGAATAAATTATTTTCTCTATTATGAATAAGAAAGTTTTATTTAATATTAAAACAGATTATATTTGAAATAATATTATCAATGACAATCTTATCCAAAAATAGTTTTACAGTGCCCACATAAAGCTAACTACCACTTCTTTTACTATTTCTAATGATAGACACATGGTAAAGTTATTTCAGGATACCCTGACTGAGAAAAAGACTGTCATTCACCAGTGTGAATCAATCTTGGATCAAGAAAGGCAGCAATTTGTTTATATGATTATTCCCCTAATGTTAGATTGCTTTCTTTACCACTGCTTTTAACCATCACTGTTCTTTTAGGATAAACTATCCCATTTTGTGTTTTCTGAAACTTAAAGAGCAGTAATTTAATTTGGGTTTATATACAGGAAGAGAACTATTTTAAACACTACCATGAGGAGTACCAAAAGCAGAAGGCCCTGATCTCTTTTCTTTTTGTAAAAACGTTAATGCTTCCTTTTATAAAAAAGTTAATGCTTTCTGTTAGTCTATTAGCTGTGATACAAATATTAAAAAGTTCTGACATTAAATCAAATATAAAAAGAAGTAATAAGTATGTTAAATATTGCTGAAATGTATTACAACCAACCATGGATTTATCTCAACAACCTGCGGCCAAGCCAATATCGACATCGCTTTTTACTTCAACAGCTCCTGTGTTTCGCTCACATCTTAGAATAATAACAGGGTTAATAAAATGTTGATGTTTGGCATGAAGATAATCTTCCCTGAAAAACAAATTTACATCTTAGCAGTATATGTTTCACTGTTTACAAGAAACACATACTAAGTTTATCTGTACTGGTTGTTTTGTTTTTCTCTGTAACTACTTCATCTATTATAACTGTTTTGATTTTTATTAGTAGTTATCATCACTGCATTTTTAATAACACAGAAACACCTGTAAACAACCCACAGTCACAAGGATAACTGCTGTCTTTGAGCATAAATAATTGAATAGTATATGTGAGAAATGAATCTTTTGCTTGCTCAAGACAGAAAAATGGCATCTAAAAATAAAAAGAGGACTGGGTGGATGTCTGTGGTAGCTAGCAATATTCCTGCGCTGATTGCAAATGCATTTCAGTTTATTCCTTAACCTGTATGCACACATGTGATCTATGATTAGATTAATGTTAAAGCTGGGATGGTTTTGAATGATACTTACCTGAGTGGTAGGTAATTACACAGTATAGAAACATCTCTGCGTTGTGCCTATTTGGTAGATTATCTTGCAGCAGTCCAAGGCAATTTCTTTCTCAGAAGCCTTCAAATGTAGGTAAGATGAAAAACATTAACATGAAATGCACATATTAATGGAGTAATAAATTAAATGGATGGATTCTTAGTAATCATTCTATTGTTTTGTTTTGTCTTTTCATTGTCTTTAATTTCTGGAGTTCCAGCTAAGGAAGAGCTGTTCCTTGACTCAAAGCCCTGTATACTCCATGGAAAACCTCAGGCTGGCAGCAGGCAGCTTTTGGTGGAGTCCTAAATTCTTTTCTTCTTCCCTGGAATAAAGCAGTCCTGATGCTCTGATAAATCACCTAAATTGCTTGTCATTCAAAAAGAGAGGAAAAAAACACAAGTGAAATACATTAAGACTGCCTTCAATGTATTTTAAACTGTCTGCAGAAAACAAAAATAAATCTCAAAAAGTTCCCTGTGATTTTTTCCTTTCCACAATGATCCGATAGACTGCTGTGGTATGCCAAGGGGCTAGAAATGCAAATCTTTTTTGACAGATGTTTTCCCTGACCTGTAGAACCTTTACGTGGCAAAGAGTTGGAGCAAGGGCAGAAGGTGTTGCTATATTATATCATTTTGAGTTCGTCTAGGTATGATTTCCACACATCCTAGACATATTTCCTTGCAAAGAGATCTTTGCCTGCAGGAGCAAGGACATGACTGTTATTCCCAAATACTCCTCAAGACTCAAGAAGTGGAAAAAGCACAAAGACAACTTGTTTTCTTTTTTTTGTGTGCAAGTTCATGATTTGCAGTGATAACCATACATATCTTAATATCAATTGCTGGAACTTTCCTTCTTATTATTCTTATTCCCTTTTCTAAGTGTTCATCTTTCTATCACACTTCCGTATCTTCTTGCCTTACTGACTACAAATTCAGCCATTCAAATGGTATCAGGATAATTCAATTACTGCATACTGAACTTCACTTGTACTCAGGTTTCTTATGATTAAACAAGCAAAACTACTACTAAGACACAATACATACAAAGGAATGTGAAAATGGTACTGTATTTATCACACAAAGTTAACAAATTGCCCCAATAACAAAACCTTTCATAATAAATTTTCAGTATTTTCAGACTTAAGTGCACAAAGAAAATAAGAACATGAATCATATTAGTTTCTAGCCACAGCATCAGGAGATATCACTATGGAGTCAGTTCTGTCTACAAACACATGTGGCTTCCACACTGTTTGAATTATACAAATGATCTTCATTTCTATATGCAGCATGGGTTCAGATTTAATTGCCTGTTACATTACCAAAGGCAAAGACAAGTACATATTCTATGGTGTGGCAAGAAAAGAAATCATTTAACAAAAAAGGAAAAATACCTCTCATGCGTGTCATAATTCATATTTCCAAACAGAAAAAAAAAATTATGTGCTCCATCACCATAAATACACTAATTGCAATGAACAATTACAGAAGTTCATTTAAGGCTATCACAGAAAAAAGAAGGAAATAGCATAATATAAAGTAAAGACATTTTGTCTACTGACTTTCAAAATGTGGCGGTGGTCCCCAGAGTTTATAGAAACCTTCTATCTTTAGTGGGGAAGTTATAAAATATAAAGGTTTCATCATTTTTCAGAAGGATTTAGCATCAGACTAACAGGAAAAAATCCCCGCAGGATGGACTCAGAAAAAAATTTAAAAGCAATAGAGGGAGAATCTTATAGCTATTAAAGGGTAAATCGGTTAACACTTAAAAATATCTTAATGATATTCTTTTTCAGTAGTTGATTTAAAGATTAACCAGCCTTCCAATTCCCTGTGCGTCATAAACTGCTCAAAAACCAAAGCAGAGAAACCATGAACGCCTCCCACACTTTTCTAAGTATAAAGTATGGCATAAGAGTTATGAATGTTCATGAGAAAATTTTTCAGAAAAAAACAGAGAACTTAATTGGCTGAAGCCCATAAAGCTGAAAAATTATGTGTGAAGTAGTTTGACGAAAACAAGAGAAGCTCCACCTGTATTTATTGAGTCAAGAATGCAAATTTGTTGTGACCACTCAAATACTATCTCTATGGACACAGACCTGATTTACAGGCATAATTGATTTCGGCCCAATATATTTGTCTCAGTGTTTGCTAGTGTCATAATTTCATTTTCCAGAATTTCATTTTCCAGTACAAAGAGCACTTGACTTCAAATGGAGTTTTACTCTGGTCTAAGTGGTGAGAGGTAGCCACAACCCACAGGAGAAAATGCAAATTTCATGGTTTTCAGAGAATATAATCGCAGAATGATTCTCTGATTCTATGATTATAGGACAGAAGCAAATGCAAATTTCACAATTTTCAGATAATATAATGCAACAGTACCTTTTGGTTCCCCAGAAATGACGTCTGCACTTCTTCCTCACTGCTGTGGTTTTCAGTCGTATCGGACGCTATTTTAGTCAGTGCAGCAAAGACTGAACTGGATATGTCCATCTAGATGTAACAGGCAGAAAATTAAAGAACGTATCCAAAATAAAACCTTTCTCAACATCTATGAAGTGGTTTATGATCAAAACTGTTTGCTTAAACAGACATAGTCTTAATTGTTGACAACGTTGCGTGACAGACTACTTAAAAAGGACACTTAAGCAATCAGATTAGGTTTGTGACTCATCATCTGAGACTCTGATACTTAAAATCCTTTTTAGCTGGATGTGACAGTCTATATCCTATCTATATTGGGACAGACTGGGAACTAATACATGCTTACATATTTAGTCAGAGAATCTGGGCCAGTAAATATTAAGCAACATGTTCAGAAATGTTGCATTAATTTCTCATATTCTTAAAAGTTTTAAATAATTCCTATAAAAGTTTTCTCATTTTCTATATCCCAGTCTACTACTATTTTTAGTAGAAAGGAACACCTGCAGTAGGACAGCTCCAAGCAGCCAAGGTTCTTGGCCATAGGTTCTGCACATGAGGATAAGAGATTTTTCTAATCTAAGAGTGTTGTTATTAATCCACATAGCTTAAAACTGATTGCTATCACTACTGTCTTCATTCAGCTGCTAATACCTGCCTCAAAACTGTGCTCCAACTGCTGAAATTAGAGGTTCAAATAACTTGCATTAAGAAATGAAAAAATAAAGATAACCTTGCTATAACTTCTTCTGATTTTGAATTTTTTTTTGCCAGAGTAGATAATCTTAGAAATCTTCTTACTTAAACGAAATAAAATTTAAATATACACCGTATTATGAAATCTCAGGGACTTTAGGTCTGAAAATACTTTGAACAAGGTGACTTTGGTATTCTTCCAAAATATTTCTTAGGCATTTAATCTAATTTAAAGCTATTTTCCTTTTACTAGCTAGTTCCTTTTTAATATTCAGAATTTCAGGGATACTTCTTTTGTTGCTAGATGCTTCCTTACTAGGCATTTTGAATGTACAACCCTGAAAAAAGTGCTAAAGCTAAACGAAAGTAAGCATTTTGTAAGATTTTCTTAAATAAAATTTTAAGTATTTCAATTCATTGCGATCAATTCAATCTTAAAAATATTATTCAAATTTTTCTGAAGACTAATTGATAACAAATAAAAAAGAATTATTCCATCTCCCCATCACTGGAAAATATAACGTAGACACTGTTGGAACTAAGATCAGAATCTTTTTGATCATAGGTGATTGTTACTGGATCATTAGAGTGCCAGAAAAGTTCTTCGAAAGTTATATTGTATGGTAAAACCCATTAATTCTTTTAGAGGCCCTGTTAGTTTTGAAAAAGAAGAACTATTATCCTTAAATTCTAAGTGCCTCACAGTACAACTTGACGGCATATGAATTCTGATTAAGAAAGTTTACAAGCTGTCCTCACGTGACACCACAAAAACAATAGACAGGTGGCTGAGATAAACTGCAGAATACTCTGTCACTTCTTCAAAGTGGGTTTCCCCTATATTTTGCCATGAGGTTAATATAACTTTTAGAAGTATAATAATTAATTTTTTCTGAAATCTTCTAAAATCTGAGTTTCTGTGGAAAGTGTAAGATATTCTTTCCGCTGTGCAAAGCAATATGTTTCATTTATAGTGCTATTTAATTAGCTCTTCTATTACCTAAATTCCCTGTTGGGTACAAGTTCACATTATCCAGAAATCTCAGCAACCCATTGTCACCCACTTTTCCCAGATGTTTTATTAAATGCATGTATTTTAGACATTAATGTGTTTTTTAATAATCTCAAATTAGCTGGCAGAAAAAAGACAACATCCATGTAATATTGCCACTTGACAATTCAGTCTCTGAAATAAATAAACAGAAAAGATATAGACAATCAGTCGTAATAGTATCATATCTGTAGAGGTGAGCATGGCTGTGAATAAAGTGACTTTCTCTATATAATAGTCACATTCTAAATTTGGTACTGTGAGTGGGAGAAAGCTACTGACGACTCTTACCATTCCTGAAAATACAGGGTTATATAATGCATGCACACATGCACTTGTGTCACTGAAGCCTATTTGTTGAGGATTTATCATATCTCCGAAAAAAAACCCGCCCTGCAGTGATTGCAAATGCTAGTACGTCTTGAAAGGCAAGGCAAGGGAAGGAAAGGAAGGGTGAGAGGCAGGAGATAATGTAAGGGTGAATGTCTCCATTCTTCAGCTTTACTTTCTGGTTTTGGCATATAGAGTTATGTTCTTCAACTCCAATATATGCCGAACTGCCCACTTTAGACTCCCAAAACACTCCCCTGAAAAATACAAATTACTCTGCACAAACACTCTATAAATTTGGAAAAGGCAAATGGGGGAGAAGGGGACAAAGAAAAAAAGACAAGAAAGAAATAAAGCTCTGAGAGGTTTTTGAGGCAGCATTTTCTCTTAAGATCTCTAAAGTTTAAAGCCACCTTGTGAACAGCAGTAGCTGTAAGAGACAGTTCCCTCTGTGCGACAAATACCTAAAGGCTGCAGGGATTTATACCTCTTTTTTGGCCTTTCTGTTTTGGCCCTGCATTAGAGATAATTGTCTATTTTCCCCATAGCAATCAGGAAGAAAAGGAAGATTAAGGACAAGCTACTTGCCTAAGGCAAAGCACCTTCTACTTTTTAGATTGCTTGACTTGCTTGTTCAGGCAAGTGACTCATGGTGTTTTAGAAGGACCTCGAGGTAAAATGGGCTACCACATTGATCTGTCAGTAACATCCAATTTGCCTCCACCTCCTCCTCTTCCTACGGAACATGTAGACACTGCATTGCCCTGTTTTGAGTGAGTGTGCGTCTCAACAGCCGATGGTTTTGAATGCCCAGAAACATAAAAAACATATAGCTCCTGAAGGTAATCAATTCCTGCATAGGGTAAGATGTATGCTCTGTCATGTTAGTCATTATTTCATCTGAGCCTGATAATGTTCTCAGGTTGGTATGTTACTTCTTGCCTAGCTTTTAACCAGGAAAGTATTTAAGAATGCACTATTAATACCAGTGAGGCATTTGGTGAACTAATTAATCATCCAAATTCTCATTTATTGGCTTAATTAATGGCCTCTATCTGAACACTTGTAATACAGTCCAAATGTTACAAATTTAGGTGTGCTGATGTAGTAAAACGCAATGATGAAGATCAGTCTATCTATAGTTGCCCTCACCACCATGGTATCTGGGCATGGAGCAGTCCAACACATGTCTGTAGTCACCAGGAGAGCGGCATTAATCTTTTTTCTCCTCTCCTGTCGTAGTACTGGCAGTGCTGTTGGCAACGGTTGACAACTGGCAACAGCAAGGTTGCTGGGGGAGTGAGAGATAGCATCTAACGAAGGACACACGGGTCCATCACTATGGCAGTGGCAGGTCAGGACAGTATTTGTAACTTTGACAAGGCCTCTGTGTCAGATGCATCCCTGCTGCTCCACGTAGCTCTGTTGCAGACACCTGGTCCTAGGAGGTGGCTCCTTTCATGAATCTGTGTCTTGAATGATGCAAAACCAATGGCCTCTACCTATTATATGGACAGAAGGCCACATCCACCCTCAATTTGAGATATTTATCCTCCTGAAGCCATTGTGAGGCCAGAAATTGCTATTAGTCTACCACACATGAAAGCTAAGCAACTTACTAAAGGTGACCTAAGTTGCTCTAGCAGACTAGGAACTCTAGCCAAAGGCTCTATCTGTACTGCCAAAGGGCACAAAGACCCAGGGAGGTCAACAGAGCAGAGTGCCCTGAGTTTACTCTACGTAAAGCTTAGTACCCTCTAAAGTGCCTTGAGAACATACATAACATATAGCTCTAGGCTTGGGTCTTTGAGCCATACACATTACACAAATGTCATTATAATTAAGTACGTGATAGGAAGAGGGAAGTTCAAAGCTCTTCAGGTAAGGCACAATTTTTATCTAAGTATTAAGACTAGCATTTCTGTATGAAAAAAACTAACCTGTTCTCTGCCCTGCAAATGGCATAAGGACACGCAGGAGTGCCTTGTAGGGATGGCAGCGAGAGCCAGGCATGGTGAAGCAGTACCCATACTTTCTGTTGGGAACCGTTCCTGGAACAAATTTTCTCCCGGATCAGACTTTGACTTGTCTCAGAGGGAACAATCTCATTCGCTCCAAAGCAGACTCAGAACAAAACAACAGGCACAAAAATAGAATGACTGTAAATCATGGAATTTTGCATGTAGACACATGTACAATGATAAGTATATTGACAAACATTGTTAGTAAAAGGAGAAGCAAAGTATTTTTGTCTGATTTAGGAATACAATAAAACTGTTAAAGTCACTAGAAGTAATCAAGATTAACAACTGAGTTCAGAAATAGAGATAGGATATAGAACTGCATTTTCAACTTGATCTGATGCATGTATCGAAAAGTTGACTATTATTTCCTTGCATTGAAGTCATGAAAACAGCCATCAACAGCCTTGAAACTCTGCTGAGGTAAACATTTACAGGGGCCAGATCTGATTACGAATGTTTAAAGTATAATCTAATATATTCTGCTGCGACAATAGGAAATTGTCCTCAGGACCATAGGACTGTTTAAAGGCAACTGGACTAAAACCTTCTGAAATGCATAGTGTCAGTACTGGGCTTTTGGCACCAACTTTATCTCTCTCAAATATACTCCTATCAAAGTGCATCTCTTGTCAATGTGGAGAAGACTGGAAGTAGCTTGACTGCTCATTGAGGTTGAATCAGAGAAGTAGTAGTCTTGATTATTCTTTCTAAGCAGAATTTTATCCCTTGAAATAAGCCAAACTAAGCTGGGATGACACTGGGATAATAGAGGAGTAAACCAGGTCCAAGGTCCAAAAAAGGATAGAAAAGATTTTCATAATTTGTAATAGTCACATCTCAGATGAAAAATTTATCAACAAAATCATATCAGGTAGTATTTAAGTGTACCTAAAATGATGAAGTATATATTCCATTGGAAAGCTGAAAACATCAACCCAGTGAGAGCTGCGGTGCTAAAATCACAGAATTATAGAATCCCATTACAGAATGGATATGGGCCATGGCAGTAGATTTGTCTAAGATTCCCGTGTCATAGAAGAATACAATTGTGTCACCTGTTACACCTCACTGGTATCTGATACCTCTTCTAAACATCCATAGCCTGCAAGGAAACAGCTAGCAGTATTTGACTTCAACTGCTTTCCACATCTGCTCAGCTTCCATTTGGCCCATCAGCTTTTCTTTCATTGCAGAACTCATTAGCTGACTTATTATCCTATTGTTATAAGTCTTCTGCCAGGAAAAAAGTAATTCCAGTTAGGACTGTTTGGAAATTGACTATTTGAAGAGAAGATTATGGAAAGGAAGAAATAGTTTTTTTGAAAAAGAAATATTTAGTAGAAGTAATAAATTAAATTTGTCTTCACCAACAAGTCTACAAAGAATTCACATTTCTCAAATAGTTCAAAGGAACTGTAAAAAAGCTAAAATACAAGGAAAGTATTTTCCTTCAAATGTCCAAATATCTAGGAAAAATTCTATCTGCTTGGTGCTTTTTCTCTCTGGCCTCTGAACATTCAGTCCTTTAAATATTAATAATCAATGATTTGCTTCAGTTTGCTCTCTATTCTTTAATCTTTACTTATTAATTAACGAAATGTTCAAGGTGCTTCGACACCATAGACAAAAAAAGAATATTGGACTGGGTCTGAAGGTTTCATAGCTAAATGAAGTCAGATTGTTGAAAGTACTCCAGAGAACTTGTTTGTTGAAACGTCTACATATAAAACCTTAGTTGCGTTAATGACTCAATGGTGTAACTAAATGGTATACATGAAGGAGAAGTGATAATCAGGCTTATTTTGACTACTGTAAAGTGTTGGCACCTAATTGAAGATGGTGCTCAAGAAGCTCTTTGTAGAAATTCAGGAAGCTCTATGGTATGTGTGTATGTCTGCATGTGTGTGTGTCTGTGTGAATTACCATGTCCTGAAGTATGGACTGGTACCATTTCATCAGCTAGAGATACACCCAGACAACCAGATCAGATTAGAGTTTTGACTTACATCATTTCAAAACAGCTTTGTTTAAATGAAGCTTAATAGTTAAAGTAAAATGAACAACGGTGTGTCTGGTTTAGAGGTCAGTGTTGAATCTGGTAAGTAGAAGTCTGATTAGGGGAAAGGCTGTATCTATGTTTATGGAATATTCAAGATAATTGTTATACTTCCAAGTAAACAGAAGCTTAGCAATACTTCTAGAATTCATGTGGAAAATTCAGGTGAAGGTATCTCAGAACGCAACATACATAAGCAGAGTTTTATAAACATATATATATATATTTAATGGAGAATTTTTAATCTTTTACATGATTAGAAGATCATATGTTGTATTTATTTATTTTTCTGTTAAAAACAAAAATTATTGTCAGCAGAATTAATTCCAGTGAAATATACTGGTATTTTCATTCTCAAGATCTATAGCTTGCCATTTTATTCCAGACAAGAAGTGAAATATAGTAATTCTATCTCTATCATAACACACTTTCAGCACTCAGTTATACTGGGTACAACATCCTGAAATACAGAGAAGCCACAGAATACAGAAGTGGACTGTGATGTAGGATAATTCTGGTACAATTTGGAAATAAATCCTAAGGCAAATTTGATTTGTGTTTCTCTTAGGGATATTTGCTGGGTTATCAAAATCCCTACATTTTTTTTGTTTTGAATGTCTCAGAATAATAAATTATTTTACCGTGGCCTTAAAAATATGATTAATTAAAAAATGCAGCTGGTTTTAGCAAAAATTCTTAAAGCAGTTTGAAAATATTTTGATGTGTCTTATACCACCAGGTAGTGGCTGATGACAGGACATCCTCTGGAAAGTAGTGGGAATTTTGTTGTGGTTGAAAGAGCTCAAGACAAGTTTCGAAATATTTTGTCCAAACATCTATATAATTTCTAAAAATATCACGACAATTATCCTTTTACTACATTACCCTTTAATTAATGAACCATCTGCAAATAAAAGATATGTCAAAGATCTAAAACTTTTAATATTTTTAAAGTATTCTAAATTTCTTCCTTTCATAAACATTTCTCTGAGAGTGTAGGGACTCTGAAAATATACCAAATCCTATTTCAGTTCTAAAATTATATGGAGAAATTTCATTTTTTAAATTTGGCACAGTAATATTCTAGAGTATTTTCTGATTAAAATTAAACTTTTGGTGAAAACTAGAAGTCTTCTAAGCCCAAATGAAGTTGCTGGCATATACATGTGTTGACTGAATCATGTATGATGCTGAGAAATAGTATAGCCCTTTCTATTCACTACTATGTGAACTTTTTGCTATCCTGTAAGAATTCTTAAGAATATTAATTAATAATTGTATTAATAATTAATAGTATTAGTTAATAATTTTAATTAATATTAAAATACCCTGTCTTTGTACTTGCTATGAGTTTGTATCTTTAAGATGTAACATTCCTGGACAAGTTTTGCTATGGAAAATGAGCTGCAATCTTGTGTCATGAGTCCTTTAAAGAGAAAGCAAGCAGACAGGAGTTCTACTGGGACCTTATACTAAAAATAAGTAACAATTTGTTCCAATATGAACCAATTTATGCTGAAAAAAGCAACACATTTTCTTTAATTGTCAGCTCCTCTTTTTGCATAAAATCTGATTTAAAGTTAGAATTGTTTCTTGACAATGACTTGGGGCATTTCTAGCCCCTGTAGAAACTGAATGTGAATCACCGAAGCATTGATGCTACTCAATATGTTCTAGATGAGACAATCATTTAAAATCTGAATTTCTTTTGAATTAACTGTTTGAAGTTTGAGATTCATTATTTAATATAATGGAAACTATTTATTAATGTCTTGATTTTGCTGAGAAAAATACAGGTAAATATTTGTTCTTCTTTTTAGGTTTCCTCTCTGATGTAGGTTTTTGAGACAAATTTGACAATAACAGACACAGATAAAATACCTGATAAATTCAATGTAGTGTGTTGAAGCACTGTACTATGTTTTATTGATATGTTGGTCTGATAAATTCAGGAATGCAAGCATACTTAATCTGTTCAATTACTACACTTGTTTTATCCTACTTGGCATACTTTAAAAATAGTGCAAACGGTCAATAAAACCTAGGGGAATGTATCTGACATCATCACAAACGCAGTGGTGCTGTGACTTAATAGAATGAATTCAAGATGCAATCACACAAACTTTAAGCTGCTAGATATTCAAATTTACTCATATACCTAAAGCTTCTGAAAAATCTTTTTTATATGTTTTTGAGTTTTTTTAAATGCCAGAATAGCTTAAGAATCTGATTTGCAGTACTTTGTTTGGGCAAAGTTCCTAGCATCTTGTATGATGATATTAATAGGTCTATGGCAGAAACTTTAATTAAATGATTATACTTACAAGCAGTAGAATAGACAGCTGTCAAAAAAATGTCATCTCAAGTGAGAAACCATAAAGAATACTGGACAGATACACATGAATTTGTAAGTAATTGAATTTAGCAACTATTCACTTATATTTCCATAATTAAATTCTTGCATCTGTCAAGGAAAAGAAATATGTTTCATCCGATTCAAGTATTTTTCACAGCACAAAGTTGGTCATTCTCTGGATGAAATTGAAAGTAAGTGGAAAAGCAGAATGCAATTTAAGGATTCAGTGAATAAAAAGAATAACTTAAATGTGGGTGTGGTTTTTTGTTGTTGTTGAAAAATACCAATATAGCCGTGTTTAAATGTCCTGCAGAAATGTGTTAACTTAATTATACCCTTTTTACTTTTCTGTCACCAGTCCTTGATTTTTACGCCCATTACATTAACTCCTGTTAGGCTTTGGAGTAGATAGATCAGCCCAAAAACCTCTGCAATTTTTGTCAGTGTTGATAAAAATATAATTTTATTATTTTTCTTTTCATAATATGATTTCAGAACTTGCACTAGACACAAAATGCAAAGGTTTCACTCCAAAGAAGAAAAATTCAATTTCAATTTCAGTATTTTCTGTGGAGTGGATTTTAATTAGTCCAAGTTGCATTCAGTCTGTGGCCTCTGTAGTACTCCCAGATTCCCCAGAAGCCTTTCTGTAAGCCATGCAGAGAACTGTCTGCAAACCAGCTCAGTACCAGCACCAGCTCTCACTGATCCTCCCGAGCTTCTTGGAAAGCCATCTTAACGTCATTGCATGAAATATTTAACAGTTGTATGGCCCCCAGAGGATTATTCACATTCTGCAAAGCATCTTTACATTTAGTAACACATAGAAGATACAGGGGAAAATCAACAAACTCACTACAAACACTCCTCATCAGGTCTGTGCTCATGTCCCGCAAGTCGTATGTAGAGCGGATAGACTTCTCAGTCCTGCTGCCTATCATCTGCATCAAAGTACCTCAAACAATCTTCCTATTCCCTCTTTCAGCTGGGCTCACTTAGGAATAATATTTTTTTTCCCGTTTCCATCCATTAGATGACGCTTTTATTAACCCTAGTTCGACTGAAATGGCAAGAGCCAGATGCTCCAGTCCTCAAGTAGGAGGGCCATCAAACTTGATGACTTTCTGACTTCTATCTCATATGTGATCAGATATGCAAGTATGAAACATCTCTCTTGTTTGCAGAGGCTTTGAATTAGAATGATAGTTACGGATATCAAAATGCAGGCCAGCGAAATACGAGGCTGAAACACAACTGGTCTTGGTTTTAATCAGATGAGTGAATGACATATAGCATTGCAAAAATATGATTTATTAATATATATTTGAAAGAGAAACAGACAATTCTGAAAATAATCAAGGTTCTTCTCTTCGCAGAAAACTCATTTGATATTCTTGACAGTATTAAAAATGTCCCAAAATTACATTGAAGTGTTTACTGACATACAAACTCCTAGTAGTTTTTTTATTCTATCAAATTATTTTGCTCCCTTTCTGTTTTTCATATTGCAGAACAAAACCATTAGAATGCATAATTTACTTCAAATGAACTACCTGAGCTAATCTGCAGTATATACCTTTCATCACTCAGTAAAATCTTACAGTATTAGATCTCAAATATTCTAATCTTTTATTTTGTACACCGAAAAATGTCAAGAATATGCGCATTATCATGATATTTCAACACATTTCTTTAAAAGAGCAAAAGAAACATTTTCCTTAGGAAACAGTTTTATTTTCAACAGAAGAAGAAGTACAAGTTTTATGATATAAAAATTGGAAAAAAAACCCCCATATTACACATGAAACTGCACCCATTCTGCAACCGGGCAATCAGAATATCCATAAAATAAATGCATTTCTCCAGCTGAAATGAAAATATGATCTATAATTTTATATGCACACTATAAGAATATAACACTGTAATGGCTATTGATGTGTGTCTCTCCCACTGACACATTTGAACTAAAAGCTGGCACAATAAGTAGGATTACTAGACTGGGGGATTCGAATGGGAGCAGAGAGCAATAAATCAACTTACAGAAATCCTAATTTAGCAATCAGAAAAAAGGTCAGTGTTTAACCAAATGATTCATTTTTAAAAAACAAATTTCTTTTTATGATGTTGAGTAAGACCAATGAATTACCTCACAATCTGTTAGACAGTGTATGTAAGTCAGTGACATTTCCATACTAGATGTGTGTCACCTTGGAGGTGAGCAGAATGAAGATAGTTTATCTATGGCAAGGTGTGAATTGTTTGATTTAGTTTTGAAGTCAAAGCCAAAGGCAATGCTGCCTTCCAGCCCAGCTCTGGATTCACAGACTACTGAAAACAGTGCAAGTTCCAGGGTTTTCCAGGCAGGTCCCATCCAGGTACAGGAATAGATGCAGATATGGTAGGGAACGAGCTGTGAGGTAATGAAGAAATGTGTAATGAAAATGTTAATCACCTGAAATGAAAAAGAAGAAGCAGACAACTTTTGGAGATGTTGAAACCAAAAGGGTCTTTGGCTGCACAGAAACAGAAAGCAATACAGAGACACAACGGGGACTTACTCCTGCGTCCATGTGCCGAAACTTCACCTCCACTGAAATTGCAGAGAGTAGTGGGTTTAACTTTAGGCCAGTAATGAGTTTATTCATGAGACCAGAGACACGTATACTTGATTTGCTACAGATTCCAAGCAGATCTTCATGCGTGTGATTTGAACTAAAATCTATAGGGAGCCCAATGCAGTTACTCAGTCAAAACGGTGTTTGCACTGTTGAATCAGTTTACATGGAAAAGGAAGTGACCTCTTTGGAAGGAATTTACGTGCAAAGCTAGAGAAAAGTTGTTTCTCACCTCTTCTTCTTGTCTGTGGACAACGCGGTTTCACACAAATAAAGATCAAAGCAACTCATAAACTTTTCCTTTCTTGCTCCTCACTCCAGTAGAAAGTGTTATTGGCATGTTCATAAGGATTCCCTAATTTAATAACACACAATAACTTTTCATAGAAAGTGTGAGAATGTCAAATATTTGTCAGGCCCAGACAGTTTTAGGTAATTAAAGCTTTTACTGTGTGTTGCTTCTGAAGGTCAGTGGTTCCTTCGTATTGCAAAGTAGCTGCACAGAGGAAGACACCAGCAACAGGAACAGCATACACACACGGTGTTCAAAATTAGAACAGGAAGGAAAATTCAAAGGAGTTGTTGGGAATTTCCTCGTATGTTGGAATTTGCTGCTTTTTGAGTTAGGTATATGACGGGAAAACTATCTCTCTGGTATCTTAGGAGAATTTTTTTCACTGAATGTAAACAATACATATTGACTTCAGTGAGGCATCTTGTGGAACAAGGTACTTTCACAAAGCATGCAATGGTTTCAGTTGCACAGGTTCATTTTTATTTGCGTCCTGGAATATGTAAAACTATATTTTAGTTACTGGAACTAAAATTTAGTTTCCAAACTCCTTCTCTCCACTTGTGCTAGATACACACATTCATGACTAAAATTCAATTAGTGACTGTAGATTTTTTTGAATGTCAAAGAAACTTAGAGTCATTAAGTTTGGAAAAGACCCTTAAGATCATTGAATTGAACTGTCCAATCTGTTTATCATGTGATACAATCTAGGGTAAGTTATATTATTCTTGTGCTATCCTAGGTCTGTCAGGAAATGTTGCTAGACAGTAGTGTTGTTTGTTTTTATCTTTTCTTTAATTTTATTTCCTAACTTCACCTTAATTATATTGGCACAATAATTTTCCAACTGCCTTTGTCATATAATTGTATAGACTCTTAAGATGGAATTTGCTCCTGAATTTAGCTATCAGCAACATAGATATTGACATCTGGCCAGGTCAAACTACATGCTCATTAGTCAATGGATAGATACTCTTAGGGTAAAGTTCTGAAGTCCTATTTTAGAACTGAAGATGTTATGAGGTGGTACTGCAAGTTCAAAAAATTTTCTTCCTAGAGGGCACAAAGATGGTAAGTTCAGAAATATACTTTTCATCAAAGGAATCTTAGGATAAAATTTTGATTAGTACCTATGCTATTCAAGATTGTTAACTTGAAATTACGTTAAGTCCTCTGGAAATCTTTGAAATTTTCCTCTGCACACACTGAAGCTGCACTGACTTCTGAGTGGTCCATATGTCTAAGTCCATAGCAAACTTTAAAGTCTAAGTGTTTTATTTAAGATACCTGGTGTTTTTTTGGGTGAACTTATCAGGCAACTGGGAATCTATTTGTTGTGAGAGGTGGATATTGTGTATTTTTTGTGAATTCTAAGTTATGGTATCATGCAGCTTCCTCACTGTCTTTTGAATATTGGAGATTCTCATCAGCTCCAGTGCAAGTTGCTGAGTAATAGAATATTCAAATTATGCAGAAAGAGCAGCAGAAGACACTATTACACTTAAACAATGAAGTTCACAAAAATATTCCTTTATATCAACATATTTTTAGAGTTCACTTCAAAAGAACTTGTCATTTTCAGCTTGTGTTACATCATGCTGGTGAAGAAAGTTAGCAAGGGCAAGGTATTATCATGTATTTTATTAGATGCAATCAAGTGTACAAGCAGAAGGGACATCCTGATGAGACGTCAGAAGTCTTGAGAAATTACTGTCATTGCGCATGAAACTGAGGTCATGCCTAGAGAGAGGCTTGGATTAATGATCTGTCACTTTCTGTAAACACACATTTCAAACACCATGAGCCATCTATGACTGCATGACAATTACTTTAAATAGAGAATGCATTTAATGTTTATAAAGGTGTTATAGGTGTAAATATCAATGGTTTAAAAAAATCTGCTTGTGAAATACAGACCTTTTTACTAAGAGTATATTAAACTGTTAAATTGCTAACTATTACTTATCCCTCCAAAGTACATACCAGTAGCTACTAGGAACAGAATCACAGGACCTATTAAAAACATATTTCTTCATGAATGTTTTGTTCATTAAGTCATCAAAAGCCAAAGTTGTCGTGCTTACCCTTCAACTCTTTGCAACAGCTAACGCAGTCAGAGGGAATTTGTTCACTGGCTTCAGGGGGCAACCAGTTGAGCTTCCTGCCCTTCTTAAAATGTGCAGGATCTTCTAGGTAAAAAATCCTTGAATTGCTCTCTGATTACATTAAATTCTCTGCTCTGCTGAAATAATCTCTAGTTGTAGCGTTGATGTACACTAATTCAGCAGAACTTCTAAGCAAAATTTATCTTATGTATGAATGCTGGTTGACAAAACTGCCTCCAAAGTTTTAATCAGCCAGTGTAATCTGTTTTGGCATCTCTGAAAATTGACTCAACCTCCAGGAGCCTGTTTCCTTTTCTGCAACGGCAGAACAATAAAAAGTAACTTTCTGGCAAGGGTTGTTGGTCATAGAAGGGGCTGTGTTTGACTACAGAAGGGATTTTCTGAAATCATAAACAACACAGAAGCCTACTCATTAACATGGAAAAACAAGTGATTTTATCTGAGTTCCCCTAAGAATCATATCTTTTACAAGGTGATTTTTCCAGTCTCAGAAATAAAGAGAATTTTACTGTTTAGGAAGGGTTAGGAAGAAATTCAGAATAAATTCCAAGAAGAAAACAATTAATAATTCAACGCTATTTTGGCTTAGAAGCCCCAGTGCCTTGGATGTTTATAGTCATGGCATTAGTCTTGTCGACGGGGTAAGTAAAATATCCAATCTAGCCTTTAGCCTGTTCTTTCCATCCTTCTTTTCATTGCTCATTTGCTCAGACATTCTTGTTTAACAGGCCTACTCCCTATGTCAGCCTATGTTGCAGCTGGTTAGGGTGAACATTACAAGGTTCCTTTAAAGATATCTGCCTTTGGTCTAAACCATCTCCATTCTAGCAGCTGTAACAGTGCTGTTCACACAGTACTTATGACAGATTAGATCACTTGACACCAGGAAGGCTGATTTAAATTTGGGATAGGTGGCTGCAAAGAGCTCTGCTGTTATAATTCCTCACCCAAGACGTATTAAGGTCATTATTCTTGTCATTACACAAGAAAGACAATAGTGTTTTAATCTTCTTACCCAAATACCCTAAATAGTTTAAATGACCAAGAGTCAGAATCCCATCTGTACTAACTTTTGTGTGGTGCCAAGTGGTGCCACTTTCTGGTAAGAACTATTTCTGTCACGCCTGTTTAGTCAGCAATATTTGGCATCCTAGGACGTGCAATTCAGTTTGGAAGGTCAGTTCTGAAACTCAGTTCATAAAGAATCATAGCAGTCAGATTCCTAAATCATACCACTAAAGAAATGCCAAGGTTCAAATATTTCTCCTTTTTAAATTTTCAGAGAAAAAAAAAAGAAGAATTAGATAAAGTTATGACACAACATGGAGAGGAGAATAATAAGAGTAAATCTTGTGGAAATCCAGTTTTGCCTTTTCTCCTTCTTTCTGTGTAGTAGACAGTTAATATTTTCATGTATGCACCTCAAATGTAGCAGTTGTTATTGCACACATTTTTAACTGTAGCAAAGAAAAAGCCCATATTCTCCATCGGAAAGACTATTAGATTGTTATAGATAATAAAATGAGTAGCTTGACTTACTGCAACAAGTGAATAGTCTGCATATACAGTTTTCAGCATGCCAGTCACTCTACATTTACAAAAGTCAGACTTGCTTGTTGGTTTGCAGCAATGTTCTCTGCTGCACTGAAATGTGCTCAGAATAAACTGTAGCAGAACAAAATCTTAAATTTCTGGTTTTCCTCTCTCAAAAATACATATGAAGTGAAGTTGTTTGGGATTTTGCTGATTAATATGCTCATTCCTTTCTATTCCTTTTTTCAGACTAATGCAATTTTCAACCCATCTCTGGAATCTTCTTTTCTGAATAAAGGACAATATAATTCTAGAGACTTGGTTGTCAGTAGGATTTTTGAGTGCTCATGTTTACCCTAAGAAAGGCATAAAGTTGCTACTTTGGTGGACATTAAAAGACAATTTTCATACACAGACCAGTAGGGACCAAAGCATTCTAAACCCCAGATATAGTAAGCTGATTTATTGGAGGTATACTATATTTATGTTCCTCAGTCAAGTTAGAAGAAGTACTGGCGCAAAGCAGTTTACAGTTATTCTACACCTTGATTTCAACATGTCACCCTCAGATTAAGATCAAGAGACACAGAAAAAGAAAAAACTTCCCACCCAGTTGTCAAGACCATAAAAGAAGTAACATACATTCTGGTGAATTTAAAAAACACTGTTTGAAAACAGAAAAACCCACACTATTTTTTATGTGAACAGTTAGCTGAACGTTTTACTTAAATTTTTCCAGCTGTGGATATTTTTGCATCAACTCATAGACATACTGGAATAAAGAACCAAGATCATGCCTCAAAAGAATGTTACTTTTGAATATGACACAGTTCTCCTAAAATCCTGCCCTAGGAGCAGGTTGATTCTTTGCCAAAGATCTGACCCACGTTAAAAGCAAAGGAGCCCTGAGTTAGCACCTCTTCCAGGAGCTTAAGCCTTCCTTTGGCAGCCTGTCTGCAGCCAAATGGAGGTCTGGGCTTTTTCTCCCCCAAGATACTAAACATAAACACTCCAGGCATGGTCCTAGCCATTACCAAGGACCACAGATTTTAAGCCTTAAACCTGGGCTGAGCCTTTGCCAAGGATCCAACCTAAAATGTTCTCAAGAGAAATTCTTTTGCAAGCTAAGCCTTCCTTTGACAGATCTTCTACAGTCCCACTCCAGATGGACCTCAGGTATTTGTATCTTTCCTAACCTCACCCTAACCCTAACACTAAACTTAAACCTAGACATTCTGAGCCTCAGCCAAGGACCCCAAGCCCTGGTCCAGATTAAACAGTTATCAGAGAAAGTACTTTGTGCAACCTACCCTCCTTTGGTAGACTCTATGTCTCCACTCCGAATGGTATGCTAGGCTTTGACTCTCTCCAATTCCAAATTCTGACTGTAAGACTAATCCTAAACTTAAGTCTTTATAAGGGCTGAAAACAAGAAATACAGTCCCAGGCAGGCCTACCCTAGATGAAAAATTAACCATGGGATAATTTTTTTTGTAACCTATCCCTTACTTTGGCATCCCCTTTGCAGCCCCCAACCCTAACCTGAAGACTACGAATAATTTTCCTGGACTAAGTCTCAGCAAAGTGCAAGGCCATGTTTTAAGACCAAAGATAAATCTTTGCATTTCTGTCATGTGCATACATATACTTAAACATGTACATGAATATCTGCATGTATTTCTATTTAAGTTGTATGTGATCTATGTATGCACATGCATACATGTATGTGCTTACATACATACATATGTAAGCTAAAATGCTCAGTAATTCCAAGAGTACAAGACTGAGTTCCACAAGTGTGTAACACTACATGAAGTGGTTTTCCCCAGTATAACATTTTATGTTCTGTCTTTAACACCGTTGATGACCCCTGGGAATCCCAGAGCCCTGTGTTGGAAGGCCGTGGCTTGGGGAATGATAAACTCCCAGCCAACTCTGAACTCATTCAAGACTTGCTGCTCCAGCTGAACGCACATAAGTCTATGGGGCTCAATGGATTCATCCCAGGGTAGTGAAAGAGCTGGCTGATGTTATAGAGGGACCTTTCTCCATTGTTTTTCAACAGTCTTGGGAGTCTGGAGAGGTCTTTGTCAACTGGAAGCTGGCAAATGTTGTCCCAGTTTTCAAGAAGGCTGAGAGGGAAGGCCTTGGTAATTACAGGCCTGTCAGTCTTACTTAAGTGCCTGCTAAAATTCTGGAGAAGGTTATTCTTCAAGTTACCGAAAAACACTTGAGAGCCAGTGTAGTCATTGGTCATAGTCAACATGGGTTCATGAGGAGAAAGTTCTGTTTAACCAACTTAAATCCCTTTTACAACAAGGTCACCCATCTAGTAGACCAAGGGAAACCAGTAGATGTGGGGGTTTTTTTATTTTAGAAAAGCTTTTGGTATTGTATCTGACAGTACCCTTCTGGAAAAAATGTCCAGCACACAGCAAGAAGTCCATAACACATTGGCTGAACAAGTGGCTGATGGATTGGGCTCAAAGCGTTACAGTAAATGGGGTTACATTACGCTGGCGGCCAGTCACCAGTGGGGTTCTCCAGTGCTCAATTTTAGGGCCATTTCTCTTCAATGTTTTTATAAATGGGCTGGATGTAGGACTTGAATGTACATTAAGTTTGCTGATGATACTAAATTAGGAGGAGCTGTGGACTCCCTCCAAGGTAGAGAGGCCTTACAGAGAGATCTGGATACACTAGAGAGCTGGGCAATTACCAACCATATGATATCTAACAAAAGAAAGTGCTGGATTCTCCACCTGGGATGGAGTAGTCCTGGTTATAAGTACAAACTGGGTGACGGGAGGCTGAAGAGCAGTCCTGCAGAAGAGTTGTGGGGGTTTCGGTTGATGGCAAGTTGAATATGAGTCAACAGTGTGCCCTGGCAGCCAAAAGGGCCTGTCCTGGGGTGCATCAAGCACAGCATAGTCGTCTGGTCAAGGGAGGTGATCGTCCCACTCTGCACTGCACTGGTGTAGTCCCAGATCAGGTACAACGTGCAGTTTTAGGCACCTCAGTATAAGACGGACATCAAATGATTAGAGTGTGTTCAGGAGAGAGAAACCAAGATGGTAAAAGGTCTCAAGGGCAAGACTTAGGAGGAGCAGCTGAGGTCACTTGGTTGGTTCATCTTGGAGAAGAGAAGGCTGAGGGGTGTTCTTGTCCCAGTCTACACCTTCCTCAAGGAAGGCAGCAGAAGGGGAGGTAATGATATCCTCTCTCTGGTGACCAGCGACAGCACATGAGGAAATGGAATGAAGCTGCATCGGGGGAAGTTCACACTGGACATTAGGAAAAGGTTTTTTGTTGGGTGGGTGGTCGGTCACTGGAACAGGCTCCCCAGGGAAGAGGTCACGACACCAAGCCTGTTGGAGTTCAAGGAGCATTTGGACAACACTCTTAGTTATATGGCTTAGTGTTAAGTGGCCCTGTGAGGAGCAGGAAGTTGGACTCAATGGTCCTTGTGGGTCCCTTCTAACTTGAGATATTCTATGATTCTATGATTCTATGTATTTGGTTCATTAATTCCACGTATTCTGGATTACTACTGAGTGGGAGAGAGTAGAGGAAAGTGAAGGTGTATTTAGCTGTGGATATTCTTTTCGTTATGAGCTAAAGGAATATGTTTACTTTGAATAACATTTAGTTTTAAACTGTAACTTCTTCAGACATTAATGTCAGTTAAGTGGTTTTTTTTCTTTTTTTTTTCCAATAAAAGAATTGAAATACTAGGAACCAAAAATTTTTAGACCAGGAGTGACATTTATGTCAATTGATACTATAGCAGTAAGTAACAGCTTTGACAAAAATCACTGATGCTCACTGATGCATGTGGGAGGAACACACTGCAGAAGCACTAATAAAGACTCTTCCTCTGAATCTGTGTTGGAGTGTGTGATAGTTCTGTCCCAGGCAGTCCCAGGAGAGTCTGACAGGATGCTTCTAACAAATGAGATTCCTCATGTGAATTGTGGAAAACTCATGAGTTTTGATTGTGTTATGTGCCTGAGTTTGTTAGATGGGTGTGAACAAATTGGTACAGAACCAGTTACTAACTGGCACAGCTGGGACTCACACACACACAAAAAAAATAAGGTTGCCTTTGCAAAGAGCTACTTAGCTTATAAAATGAACAGAACTTGTTTCAGCGTAAAAGGTGCAAGAGATACTAAACAAGCTACAGTGCTTTACTTAGCAACACTTTCAAGATGTGAAGACTACTGGGAAAAATAGGAACATGCAAAAATATTGCAGTTGGTTTATACAAACATTCTCTAAAATCTATATTGCTGTTGCACACAGAAGCCCTCAGAAAGGTATAAAAACAAACTATAAATAAAACAGAACCCATAAAGAAGATGGAGGAAATGAAAACAATTTTAAAATGCTATCACCATAACTGACGTTGGTTTTGTTAGCATTTTCAGGATCTGCTGCTTCAAACAGCCCTAACCACACCTGATGTAAACAGCTGTAATCCACAGCCCACAATCTCTGGTATCCTATACTAACCTGACAGTCACCTGAGTCTTTATATCACTGATGCTGGGAAGCAATTCAGATTGCTTATCTGAAATTATAGTTGTTCCAAGAATACACAGATTACCCATACATGCCTGTTCAACTTCAAATGGACAGTAAAATCTTGACTTTCTTAACTGATTTCTGTAAGCCTTCTGTTTTCTTATGCAAAGGTACTCAGAGGGACCACATCTTGCAGTAAAACATTTGAATTTTCCAAAATTTTTGGATTGCATTTTCAGTGACTTTATTCATAGGTCACAGTTGATACTTATCCCTGGCTAGCTGATGGTAAAACACTGATCATAGTACATGAACATAGTATGTGGACTAGCCCATTAAATATCTCCTGAGTTTCTTTGAAAACACCTGTGAGAAATCACACTGCACGTAATCGTGACCAAGCTTGAGTGCAAAGGAAAGAGCTGTGAGGAGTAAGGAGGCACAAGAACAGTAAGAACTGGGAGGGGGGAGGACTTCAGAAAGAGAAACTTTCAAAAGTTTATAAATGTTCTTATGAGGGAAATGCTACAGTTCTCTTGAGTCTAGTCTATCTCTGAGTGTACAGTTATTAAACTACAAAGTTTAATTCTTCATTAGTGACATTTACAGTTGTTCCCATTTCAGCTTCTTTGTTTGCTGTTTGTTCACTTTGAAACCTAAAACAACTAATGGACAATCCTGAATTTTTAATTACAAGTCTAGCACTATATTATGATGAAACTTGACAAAACAGAGAGAAAAAAATAATCCTTTCTTCTTGGCAGATCTTGGAAAACTCACAATGACAAAAGTAAATCAGGGGTACATTACAAGTCACGTACATACACTGCAATTAAACGTGATTTCAGCAGAGATGTACATGAGTTAATTATCTGATATTAGTGCTAGTAATGTGGCAATAGCTGAAGGCAGCATATAGCCATATACTTTACACACCAACGCTCTGAGATTCTAAGCATTAATAAATCTCCTTGCTGCTAGAAGAGCTCAGTTTATGGAACTTTTCAACATGTTTGTTCTGGGAGGAGAGAGAACAGGACTGTCTACAGTGATGACTTCTGCTCTTATATTGCTCTATCTCACAGATCAAATATTCTATAGATAAATTCTCAAACAATTTTTAAGGCCAAAGAGACACATTTTACTGTAGCTGGAGGCTGGCCTATTTTATATTAGAAGATGTTTATAAGCAAGATGTTGCAGAAGGGAATATGTCTACCAGGAGTGACAGAGTAGTGTAGAGGCAGTATCTTTGTTCAGTAATCAATAGCTGCCTTCTTCGTAGGAAGGCACACCCTGTGAGGAGTGGCTGAGGACTTTGGGCTTGTCTAGTTTGGAGAAAAGGAGGCTGAGGGGCAACCTTATTGCTCTCTACAGCTTCCTCAGGAGGGGAATTGGAGAGGGAGGTGCTGAGCTCCCTGGGATTCAGTGATAGGATGCGTGGGAATGGTCCAAAGCTGCACTAGGGAAGGTCTGGACCTGACTTTAGGAATCGTTTCTTTCCTGAGAGGATGGTCAAGCACTGGAACAAGCTTCCTAGAGAGGTGGTCAATGCCCCATGCCCATCAGTGTTAAAGAGGAATTTGGACAATGCCCTTTAACATTTGGTCAGGCCCGAAGCGGTCAGGCAGTTGGACTAGATGATTGTTGGAGGTCCCTTCCAACTGAAATATGCTATTCTATTCCTGGGCCCGGTTTTGACCATCCGCAAAACGAGAATAACACTATTGCATGCCTTCATAATTTTCTTCAGATTTAACACTAAAAAACATTGAAGAAGAACCTTTGAAAGCTGTTATCACTCTACCAAGCAACAACTTATGAGGAATTATAGAGTAAGTCAGAGAGACCAAAGATTTTCCTTGTCAGTTATAAACTGAGCACAGATTTTCTGTTTTCATTTAATTTCACTTTCTGTCAGATGCAAGAAGGATGCCTTAGAACGAATGAAAGATTAAGAAATTAAGATTAAAATTTTAGGATAACCAGTTTTATCATTTTCAGATGTCGATTGATCTTCTGTGTGAAGACTTAGCTAGTTCAGTACAATAGAGGAACTTGAACTACAAGTCTGAATTCAGTAATGCAGTGTAAGAATTCTTATAAAGTTGTCTCTGTGAGTTTGTCTCGGTGCCACTGAGATTCCTGATAAATTCCTCTTGACATCAACAATGCAATATTAGTTGTTTAGAAACGGGGGGGGGGGGGGGGAGTCAAAAAATTGATCATAGAATCATAGAATCATAGAATCATAGGTTGGAAAAGACCTCTAAGATCATCAAGTCCAACCATCTGCCCCAAAACACCATGCCTACTAAACCATATCCCAATTGATAGTCTGGGTCACACCCCAAGTTTACAGAAAGTAAACCAGTATTGAGAAGTTTCTGCTTCCAAACTGTTGCCAGAGCCTACACAGAAGTGTACACTGGCTGGTGCAGGTAAAAAAGAAGGTTAGAATAGCTTTCAAAATAGTAATATCACTTTGGATATCTTTGTTTTAATCATTTGATACTCCAATTTCATAATGCCTGGTCCAGTCTCCTAAATCTTTAAATAGTAGTAACATAAATCTGCAATGAATATTTTTATAAGATGCTAAACCCAGATGCTTATAGACACTAGGCAAATTCTACGTATGCCAGAACAGCCTCATAAAGTTCCTCATAGACTAGCCCTGGGATCTATTCCAAAAATTGTCTTGTTTTGAAAAGTACCATAACCTGAGGTGTGGAGTCCTGGCTGGACGAGAGGGGACGTAGTTTGGTGTGTTGAGCAACCCAGGTTCTGATCCGGAGGTGAGCCTTGGGAGCGGCTGACACGGAACCCTGCTGGGAAGGGAGAGCGATGAGCTCGGGACACTGGAGCAGGGGAAACGTCACCGTTTCCTGCCACACTGTCACTTCCTTCCTGCCACGTTGCTGTTTCCTGCCACAGTACTGTTTTCACTTCGAGATGCAGCTCTGCACCAATCACAACGAGTTGCAGTAGTTTTGCCTATATATGGGTTGGGGTTTTAACCATTCAGATGCTGTAATAGTTTTGCTATACAAACCTTGTTTTTGCTGACTAATAAAGGTGTACGATCATACTCATATTGGGGTCACATCGTTACAACGGTCCGTTACCCACGCCTACACTGAGGGGTTTCACAGTTCAAGTGCTGGGGATGAGGTGAAATACACACAAAGAGAAAGAAGTGTAGAATGCCATCATTCTGACATACCTTTTTAAAGAAGGCTGTCCGATCAATACCTTTTTCCAGAAGTGGGGAAAAGGAGAAAAGCAACTCACAGTAATGCATGCCAGAATTAAGTGCTGATAATTCTTTGATTTTATTCTATATGCTTCATGTTCACATTCTGCAAGTCCAGAATAATACCCTGAAACAAGATACATTTAATCTTGTAGCACTATCTGCTGCAGCATACACCTAAGGTCACAGATCCATGTTGTCTCTTATTCATTTACTACTGAATGGAGCGCCAAGATAACAGCATGAATGTCAGATAGCCTTCTATCACTGGTTTTCAACTCCTGATGATGCTTTTCTTGTGCTTTAACAAAAAGGCACCGGTATCATCACCAGAATTTACACTATCAAGATGGGAGCAGACAGACTCATGTAAGTAATGGTCAGAAGTGGGATCTGAATTCCCAGTGGGAAGCAGACATGAGCCAGTGACACCAGTGGCTGCTCCAGTAAACATGCAGTCTCGTAACACACTGCAGGAACTTTTTGGGAATGGTTGTCAACAAACCCTCAGAAACCAGCTAGTCAGCTCTCCCTCTCTCTCAGTCTGCACTAGTCTGCATATATCATGTTGCTTTTCACAAGGCAGACTTGTGATGTTGAGATTCAGAAAGCTTCACCACATCTGTAATAGCCACAGTTCATTAAATGGCAGAACTATGCACAGAAAACTGTATAAGTATGCTCCCTAAATGTATCTGACATCACTCTGCTCACACTCATTAGTGGCCACTTATAGCTATAGTCATTATTCATTAAACAGTCTTTGTCTTAGTTATACTCAATAACTTAATCAATGACTATGTTATAATTTGATGGAAAGGAAATACTGTTTGCTCTCTCTGTACATTCCCAACAGAAGGGGAATACCCAGAAATACTGTACCTGTATAAAATGTTCCATAGACACCCCCAATATGAAATGTTGCTTAAAAGGAAGGTTAAGTTTTTTTACTATACAGAGAAATGTTTTAAGCCATGATCAATAGATTACTTTGAAACTGAATTGTTTTTAGACACATAATTTCTCATAGATTATAAATGCCTGAAAGAGTTTGAAGCCTGAAATACCTCTTCTCCCAAATGTTTTCCTAAATTCTGGTCTCTTTTATTCACACAGAACTACTTTGAGTTGCACTTAGGAACAATGTTTTTACTAAGTATTTTTGGAATGAAACAAAATTTGCAAACTTTTTTAATGCACTAATAAAAAGCCAATGTCATTTCATATTTACTTTATTTGCTCCATGGTAGGAAATAAATATTTTGTCTTACTTGCTTGCAAAGAAACCGAACCAAACAAAAAACTTCACACTTCTTTCTCACCATTTGGGTGTTATCAATGTTCCTGAGAAATATATTATGTTTATGTGTAGGATCTAACAGGGCTGAGTTACAGAGCAAGGATATGAGAGTTAAGGGGAAATAGTCATAAACGTGGCTAGTTCACATAGGAGAGTCCTTTTAATTTGACAGAAATGTTCTGTAGGCCTATGTAACATGCTGTAATGTTGTTACAATGATAGGCAAATCTGTCATCAGATATTCAGCCTATGCTTTGGCTCTGGCAAACATCCTTTATGCTGTTTTGCTGAGAGAAACAATCGTAAAATCAGATGCCTTACGTGTCATGTGCAGTCCACCAAAGTACCAAGTCTAGTTTTAGGTTCTTTCTACACTAATGGAGCCAGCAAAGAAAGATATGCACACCTGCCACAGTTACCCCCCAGACCAATTAATTTCACCTGCCTATTTTATAAAGGGATAAAACTACTTTTGGGAACGCAGCTTTCCTTAGCTGATTACAGAGAAAGTAAAATAAATTCCTTAGAATCAAGATTTAATTGTTAGATAGTTAAGTGAGAGTGATGCTCTACTTTAAGTACATACAGATTATGGGATTACAAAAGGGTTTTATTGAGAGTTTAGAATTTGCGTACCGTACTCCCAGTAACATCCCTTTACCATCTGTCATTTACAGCTGTTAATCAGTAGTTAATAAGCCATGGGCCTCCGGTAAGGTTATTAAGACTGAAAAAAGGTCAAAAATAAAAAAAAAGAAAATTGCAAGTGGGCTTGGTAGTAAAAGAGTCAGCCTGTGGTCAGTGGACTACGTGTGCTTTGTAAAGCATCTGGAAATACTCTACAAAATGATTACAAAAATCAACATGCCTGCAGACACCTCAGGAGCCAGCCTTGACGGTAGATGTCATTCATTCTGTTGCTGCACATTAGCAGAGCAATTGCAAATCATTAAGCAGTGGCAATAAGGTGGTCCATGCCTAGAGGTTTGGTTTTTTTTCAGATTAAAAAAAAATTAAAATCCTCTCTTCAAAACAGCAGCTGCCTTTAAAAGAATGACTATATCAGGAGAGCTCAGAGTTAGGAGCACCATAAAAAAATGACCAATCTTCTCAGTTTGAACAACAGTTTCAAAGTTAATGTCAAGGAGTGATTTGCAGTAGCGGACACATTACCTCTACAGCTATTGTGTTTGTGCTATTACAGGTTGTATTTTTGATTGCAAGTCTTTTATTCTGGATGGTTCTTTGAATAACGTGCTTATTTTTTAAAATGCTCTAATCAATCCTACACTGTTTTCTTTTTCTTAAAGTGATTGTTGTAATCATATTACCATTTAATCTCACTAGCATTTAAAATCTCCCAAACTAGATTCTGGAATTAACATCTTCTTGGGTTTTGTTCAAATTTTAGCAGATAAGTAAATGTAAAAAACTAAAAGTAGATAAGTAAATGGTAATATTGTTGTGAAAACGTAAAACTGAGAGCAAGAAAGAGCTAAAAACTGCCAGATAAAGGGCTTATGAGGCCTTCGGTTCAATAGGGTATATCTGCTTTCCTGCATAAAAAAGCTGAAATGGGAATAGAGATCAGAAAATTTAAAGTTGTTTCACATTGATTCGTTCCTTATTCACAGTAGTGTGTATTTCCCTTTGAAGTAGAAACATGCATAGAAATACAGAAACATGCACAGTTTATTCATTAGGTTCTCAAATAACAATTCATGTTTGCAAAACCTGACAGATTGGTGCCTTGCCTTTCTTTCACAAAGCGCAACAACTTCTTCAACATGCTACAAATTTGTGCATTTTTAAAGTCTTTTTCTTTAGGACAGATGATCAGAAAATTGAACATGATATTTTTTTCAAATTTAAAGCAAATTGCAGTAAGAAGTACCAGCTAGCTGGCCAGATCGTCTGTGTGTGAACTATACCCTTACTGATGGAGATTAAAAAAAAATCTTGGAAGTTTGGGCTTTCTTCAAGGAAGATGGATGTGTTTGTATTTACATATTTCAGATTGCTTTACAGTAGACACTGATAATCTCACGGTTTTTTTCTTCCTCAACAAGAAAATGTTAGATTTATTTTCCCCAGTTGCAGAAAACAGATCATATTAGATAATGTCAGATGCTGGGTGTTTGTTCTACATTGTAAGACAAAATTTACATTGTGGTCTCCACATATTTTATAAACCAGCAGCTTATTTTCTCCATGCAGTAAAGTTACCACCCTTCCCTTTTTTGTGCATGGTGACGTTGTTAGGTAAACTGTGGCCAATTAAGCCTGATGTTGAAGTGAAGGAAGGTGTCTGGGGCACTTTAGCAATTAACCACTATTAAGAAAAAGAGGTCTCACATCCCTTCTCCCTTACTATAGTCTTCTCTTGTAAAGCCACTTCTGTGTGGTTTTACTTTTCACAAAATATAGCATATCTGGTACACACCAGGTACTTTTCTGTGCCATTATTACTGATCCTGCAACAAGTAATACAGTAAAAATTGAAGACATTTCTGCCAGATGAGCTGAATTGCCTCATGGAACGAACTAGCTGGCGCCAAAGTGGCACAGGGTAAGAAAAAGGTGTGTGCAATTTATTCTAATTTCAAGAAGTTTTATGCAAATATGCTTCCTTTCTACTTGGAGTACTCAGAGTATACTATGAACCCATGCATGATCTCATATCGTAGTTAAGCCAACAGGTGTTTTATCGCATCGAAACAAAAAACCCTCAAAACTCCATTACTAAATTTGTAAACTGTTTTCCTAAAACCTTAAATTATATTTTCAAAATCTCGGCTCTTATTTACTCTTACAATTTATTTCACATCAGCATTTAATTATTAGTTATTTACACATTTGTTTATAAATTTATTATTTCACCCAAACAAAGGAAACTGTTCCTGTGACACGGTTGTTACTATAAACAGAATCTAGTAAGAGTTAATCTTAGTCACTTGTTGATCATGAGTCTTATCACTTTCAGCAGCATCATTATAGAAAGACATTTGCATGGTTTATTGATGTGTGAATATTTGTGGTCCTTAGTTCGTTGTTGACGGCTCTCCTGCAGATAGCTGTCTTGCTTTCCATGGAGTTGGCTGAGCAAATGCTCCCAAGTGACATTACAGTTTGCGTATTCAGGTTGCATATCTGAGAAAATGTACTTTCTGCAAGTTTCAAAGTACTCTTTTGCTTGTTGCTGGCATTAGTAAAATGGATTTTTTAGACTAGTTGTGGTGCACATGAAAAATGGACAGAATTCAACCTAAAGGCATCTGAAACAGCAGTTTAGCAAGCGACAAAACTGTCCTGAGATTTGTTGAGATTTCATGTTTATGATCATATGCTGAGGCTGGGTGTTAGCTGAGAACTGTATAATGACCAGTTGCAAGCATCATGTTGTGTTGTTATTGCTTAGTTTTCCTGCCAGGAGTCACTGTGAGGCAACATAATTAAAAAAGGAGAGAAGGAGACAGGGAGGGATGGAGAGAGGGAGGGAAGAAGGGAGGAAAGGAGCAAGAAAGGAAGAGAGGAAGGAAGGCAGAAAAGATGGCAGAAAAAAGGACAACAGAAAGAAAGAACGGGAGGAAAAGGAGGAAGGAAGGAAGGAAGGAAGCGAGGAAGGAAAAAAGGAAGGAAGCAAGGAAGGAAGGAAAAGAGCTGTCAGAGAAATGAATGGAAAGACTGGGGCAAAATATGCTTCAGTAAAGGGAGATTATCAAGGAATTATACACATGAAACCCAGCAACACATCACCTAGAAAGAAAATGTGTGCTAGACCCCTAAGCTGAAGTGGTAACAAGGTAGTGGCATAAGTAAGAAGTTTCTTTGCAAGGGATTAAAAAAAAGAAAAAAGTGTTTGCAGGAAGCAGAGTCCTCTTTCTCTCCATCCCAAAAACCACAAGTAAGAAAGCAAAAAGCAGTGGTTAAAAAAATGCAAAATGCTAAAATTCAAAGAGAAGGACAGTACCCACAGACCAGCTAAACTGGAGAATACCCGGTGTCACTGTAGAAAGCAAGGCAGTGATTGTGGTTATTTATGCTGCCATCATGGAGTGCAAGAGGCTGTGGTGTAGGAGTAGGTAATAGGAGGAGGAGGTAATACTTCAGGAGACAACTGGCTGTATTCTCAAAGCAGCTACACTTTCTGGTTATGTTCACATTTATTATTTAAAGGGAAGTGGCCAGTGTTTGATGATTAGTATTGGCTGCTGATGAGGAAGCTACATTATTCCATGAAGGCAGAGAAAAGTCATTACCAGATCAGCAGAAATGGAAGACACTACTTCTGTTTCACTGCCAGCAAAAGCGTAGAAGCAGTCACTGTTTGGAAGCAAGTAGCAAAGCTCTGGAATTTAAAAACCAGCTAATGCCCATTCCTTGCCAAGGTGTGAAACAGCTTCTTTAGCGTTCTAGAACATATTTCTTCAGGGCTATTTATTGTCTTCTGTATAGTGTTTCAGAGCCAATGTTGGTATGAATGGTTTTCAGCTCTCTTCTATGGGAAATTTCCTATGTATTGATGAAATTTCTTGTGTGAATTACTTTTCATACCAATTCCCAGGGTAAATTCATCCCAAAAGTCAGGGGAAGAGATAGGAAGAAATAGACTTTCTAAAATTTTCCCAAAAGTTCTGTTTTGACAGACTTTGGCAATACTGCAATAATACCCATTGAGTAGCCTTCTTCAGAATATTTCAGAATATTACAAGAATTGTCTACATATGAAAATATATTTCCACTTCAAATCAAATCAAAACCACAGATCAGATCCTTACATTTGTACCAGATATTTAACAAATGCATTTATGGCTTATAGGAATGCTGCAGACTAGACATTTGTAATATATTATCACAACATTTTGCTTTTTAATTTCTAAAAATGGTCTCACAAAATCAAGATGTTTTCTATCAATTTATTTCTATTAAGCCTACAACAACAAAAACAAATAATCACACTGATTTCAACAGAGTAATGATGTGACCTTCTATAAATAAATATAGCTCCTTCAAGTTTAGTTATTTCCTGGCGGTTTAAAACAGCTACTATCTGGCATGTCTGTCAATAATGTAGCTAAAATCTCTGAACTAGACTTTATATGCTATAGCATTTATAACAAGGCGCTCAAGAAGGTTCTGGAGTGTTTGTGGATAGTAAACAGAAAGATGGACTTTTCAGAATCATTTGAAACATTAAAAGATAATGATCAATATTTTGTGTAATTGAAACCCCACACAGCATGGTTCATACCACCTTGTTTTCATGCTGGTCAATATCTGAGCAGTGTAGGATTGAATGAGCAGCTAAGAAATGGAGGTTTAGGAAGAAATATCAATAAACCAACACATATAAATGTAAGCAGCTGAACCTATGGCAAAATAATGAGCTTAGTTCAAATACACTATGCTTATTAAAAAGAAGAAGGGTTGTTATCTCAGAACTGCCTCTATTCTGAACTTTGCAGCCTCAGCAGAACATAAGATGAAGAAATGTTCTACATTTTAGTAGTATTGCATTCATCACATGGCCCGCAGGGGCCACTGTGATCATCCTATCTGCCCTCCTGCATAGCACAAGCAACAAAACTTCACTGAGTTCAGTTTTGTTTGAAATAGAGAATATGGAATTTTACTTTCCACAAGTCCATGATTTTATCACAGATGTTCCGAAAGTTCTGTGAGGCAATCTGGGGAAAGAGAGGAGTGATAAGCACACAGTCAGCTGTCACTAGGCATATCTAGAGTTGTTTTTCTCCTTAAGCATACACAGAGAGGCATCACAAACTTCTTCAGAGTCCTGGCTGTGCTCTGGATTCTCACCACCATTTTTATACAGCTAAGGGAGATTCCTGAGCAGAAACTCCAAGAAATCAATATGGCTTTTATACACCTAAAATTGTCATTTTGGATTTTCATATAGAGCATGGTTTTTAGAATGCATTTATAGTCCATCTTTCCCATGAGAACCAAGAAAGGAAATTGCACTTCTTTTCATACCTCACCAAAAAGTACGCAAGACTGTTAAAACAGTGCATCTTAAAGTAATCAAGAGACTGTCTTATTTACAGGTTTACAGGTAATAAAAGAATGATCTTTATCTTCTATGAAGCATACGAACTACTAAACCAAACTTTTCCTTGCTATTCCAGAAACACAAAGGAATAATGTTAGGTATCAGAAACTATGTCTTACATACTTGTTGAGACTTACACATCTGTCCTCAGAATTGTTCCAAAATTTACTGAAGCTAGTTTTTCAAAATGCTGTTATGAAAAAATATATTCCCAACTTTCTAGAAGAGTGCAAGTTTTGGTATTGCTTTAGCAAAGCAAAGTCATCCCTTCTAGAATAAAAGTTTCTCCATATTCTTCTTGCCTCTTCTGATAGTGTGATTTGACTACTCCTTGGAAGGAAGTCGGACACATTTTCATACAAGTACTTTTCTTGAAATTTGCCCTAAGGTGTTTTGTTTTGTTTTGTTTTGTTTTTTCAATAGAGTGCAAGAACTAGAATTTGCAGTCTGAGGGCATTCGTGTACTTCAGCATATTTCTCACATAGCCTCCCACCCTAAGCACAGAAATGGTCCCATCAGCTGATCCTTAGAAACTGTGCTAGACTGTGAATTTAGTCTGTAACCCATTGATAGCTCAGCTAGTGCTCAAGAGTCATGGGGATGGACATGGCAGGAAAATACGAACTTGGAGTCGGTTTCAGTTATCAAGTAAATAAGTCTATAATTTTCTTTTTGTTTTGCAAACAATTGCAGTTTTTAAACAATTTTTAATACTGAAATGGGATTGAGGCTGAAAAAAGTTTTCTTGTTGCATATATTAAACCTGTTAAGGGAATTGTGAGATTCAATAGTGAAATTTTACTGGTAAAACCTCATCAGGTTTCCCTCTGGCTAGAATACACTATTTGCTTCAGAAAACAAATAACAAGTCAAACTGCTGAATAGAAAGGATGAAATTATTATTTCTGATTATAAGAAAAGTATTACGACTTGCCTTCTAGGCTTCCAAAGTAATCTTTAAATATCTATGGTAAGTATGTTTGTGTCTGAACTCATACAGGGCAACAGTGACAGCTGACAGTTATATAGAATATTATAGAGAAAGATATCAGTTAATTCTACAAACTAATTGAAAATTGTATTTGTAGGGATCACTTTCCCATCACTGAAATCATGACAACTCTAGGGTGAAAATTAGCAACACTTACAGCAAAAACACAGAAAGCAACACGTTCAGGATGGAAAATTATAAACATTGTATCCCCTTGAAACTTCAGCAGAAATTTTGACAGGCAGAAAACATAAGCTCTAGGGAAATTTAGCCAGACCTTCAGGTGAATGCTACAAAACCAATCTGTATCATTTTGTGCTTAGAAAAAATAGAGATAATGTCTAAAAGAATCAGCACGTACATCTGCTTTACATTCAAGGTCACTAACCAGCTAAGCAAGAGCAATCTATGTATTTGCACCTTGTTCTAAAGCTGGACTGAGCACAGGTGAAGCTGTTTGAAGAATGCAGATAGAAGTGCTTCAGAGCAATGGGGCTCAGCAAAGGCTTTGGGTGACTCATGTCGTGTCCTAGACCTCAGCTCTGCTTTGTCTGTCCTAGGCCTTTAAAGAGCAGTAGCCTTACTATAATCCTGACGAACTGAACACTGATATTCTTCAAAATCATCAAAGTATTCTCATCTGGAAAGTTTCTCATCAGCCTCTCCCAGCAGGAACTCAGCCTGTACTGAATGAATGGGCAATTTTTCCCTGACATGCTGGAGCTCGCACGTCAGCTCACTTGCACACATTTTTCTTATAGACAGCCCAAGATCACATTTTCATTCAATAGATGACAATTCTGTACCTTCATCAATAGTCTACTAAGACCCCAAGAATAAGTGTGTGCCAGGGTGTGTGTGTGAGATCTGTGGCAACTACCCCTAGAGAAGATGAGTCAATACAACAAGCCCAGAGTAAGGGACTGCCTCCAAGACTTTTGCTGTCAGAACTCAGTGTTAGATGGTGTTGAATGAATGATGAAAATGAAAGGTAATTCCATCAAGTTCTTTAAACAGTCAAAATAGGGTAATCACAAATTTAGATATTAAGAAATATTTCACAGGAAAATGCTTTATTTCTTTTTGTTTTTCTGTGATATTTAGACTCTTTTAGCCTTTCTCAGACCTCATGCTATACCAATGATATCAGAAAATGTTACCAAGCACCATTAGATTGCCTGTACAAATAATGCTCTTCAAAATGATTAATATAATTGAAAACAAGTATTTATTTTTCATGTATGATTTTTTCAATTAATGTGAGCTAGTTTAAAATTAAGTCATGTCATAAATACAATTCTTATTTCATTTAATCTTAATTTATATTCTCCTTTTTTTTAATCTCTTCAGAATAATTGCCTTCTATTTCCTTGTCATTACCTTGGTAATTTCCTCCACTGCTTGATTTAGAAAATGGTATTCAGGAGGGCAGTAGAGAATGAATGGGCTAAGATATAATAATTCTGTTTATTGTTTTACAGATTACAGTGAGCAATTTGTTTTATGAAGCAGCACAGAAGAAAACAGGCACAATTCTGGAAATTGAAGGTCTGTCAGTGTGCTTCACAATAATCTTCTGAATTCAAGATTAATTAAATACTTTTTAAAAAATCAAAGTAAATGTCAGAGGCAAAGAGCTGAAATTAAAGACTATAGAATAACTATTACAAGCATAGTTACGACAAAAACATTTGAAATATTATAACAGATAATGCATAATAATGTCCAAAAAATAATCTTATCTTATTCAAGTCCAGCATTCAGGATAAACAGATACTAATATGATAACAATGGTATGTTGGTGCATACTTAATTACTGTGCACTTAGAATTGAGGATGTTGCTTTCCTCTGATGTATTTTAAACTACTTATTACTTCTTAATGAATAATAAAGGACCCTATTTATGCAAATGGTTTTGATTGATGAAAGTCTTTCAGACCTTTGTTTCTCTTGGGGAATAAGCAAGGAACACAAGTGTTTTAAATTGAAAAGACACAGTTTGAAATCCTGTAAAAATTGTCAACTGTTAATGCAAAAGTGAGACATCATAAACGAGATTTTTCTTCTATCAAACTATTTTCCCCATTACTCCATGATTTATATATTGACTGCTGTGAAAGTGAAGCCTTTTTTAAAGAAAAATGACCAAACCCAAGAGTGACTAGAAGGCTTCTTTGCATTTTGGTAAAGAGCGTACTAGGAGGAGAGGAGGAAGAGTCTTAAACATAGCAAATATGAAGAGAAACAAAGAGAAGCTGCCTTCTACAGCCTTCTTTTCCACTTTTCCTTCCTTATCCTAACATTTACATGTACTCCTTTCTTTCTGCCTTCTTCTGAGAAATTAGAATCATGCTTGCTTACCTCCATTCATTTATTTCTGACTTACATTAAGGTAATACTAGTTCATTGTTTTTCACATAATCACAGAATGACTGAGGGCAGGAACAACCTCTGGAGGTCATCTGGTCCAATGCCCCCAGCTCAAGCAGTTCCACCTAAAGCCAGTTGCCCAGGACCATGTCCAGATGACTTTTGAATATCTTCTTTTTTCATCTGTCTTTCAGGTAATTAATTTCTATTGGGTTACTTGAGTTTTTATTTATTTAAAATTGTTCTTTCTTGTTTTAGTAATAAAATGGTCATAGTTGTGATCATGAAATCTGATGACCGCATAAGCGAGCAGGAAATCCCACCCCTCGCTTGATATTAAGGTAGACAACTATTAAGCTTTGGGGAGCTTCACTAACCTGTCAGTATTTGGCAATTTTTAGACAAAAATTTTTAATGCTTCATGCTTGGGAACAAATCTTTCTGCTTGGTGTTCTTTGGGGTTTGTTCAAAAGAATCTTTATGATCTCTTGCTGTCACTATTTTACACACTGCACATTTTAGTAGTCCAATTGTTCACTATTTCACGTTTAAATAATTGCTGAATTTACACCTATGCTGTGTGATCAGCTAACCACATTCAAGGCAATACTCTCAGTAGTCAGGCCAAAGATCTGCCCACATGTCAAAGAGGTTACAATGCATGCTGGAACTTAGGAGGTTTGAGGCCCCTAGCGCTATCTCTGCTGTAGACATAACACAATAATCTGTACAGTAAAAGTAGAAAAACATATGACTGGTGGATAGACATCAAGAAATTGGAAGGCATCGCTAAATTTCTTGTAGATGTAGATGAGAACCAAACTCTCTGGAAAACCCACAAATCTTGCCTTTCATATTTTTCAGGCTCTTTGGCTGTTTCAGAAATAATATTTTTTCCATTGTATTTTAACTTTTTTCAGCTATCTCAGGAATATATTGAGGTATACAAAACATACCAGAGCATTATTGACACTCACTGAACTACAGAGCAGATTTGAGTTGTGCTCTACTTCTGTGCAGTTTTAGATGTGCTTTGACTTTGTCCTAAACACTTCACGCAACTCCTTGTCCCCTACTCTATTTGATGTTCGCCAAGGGGAAAGAAGTCCTTTACTTTACTGGTGTTCTGGTTTTGGCTGAAGCCAGCAACAAAAGCGCCACGTGGACGCCCCTCCCCCCGTCGGGGCGTGGAGCAGAATGGAAAGAAACAGGCAGAAACTGGTGGGTAGGGATAAGGGCAGTTTAACAGAACAGCAAACAGAGGGAACATTAACAACAACGATACAGATAAGGAGAAAACACAACAATGAACCGCACGACCCAGAGAGCCGTTCTCCCGGACAGGCGCCCGCGCTCCCGAGCCGCCAGTGAATTCCCACCGCGCGGCCCCCCCCACCGGAACCCAGCGTGATGGCACATGGTATGGAATATCCGGCTCTAGCCAGGTTGGGGTTGGGTCAGCCCACCCAGCTGTGCCCCTTCCTGGATTCTGGTGAAAATTCACCCTGTCCTGGCCGAACCCAGGACATTATCCACCCCTTATTCCATACCATCTACGTCATGCCCAGGTCCCCCATTGTCCAGTTGATCACCACCACTTCTCCTGTCTCCAGATATCATTCCCTTAGTCTATGGATCATCACTCTAAAGCGTCCGTTGAGTTCATTTAATCCATGACTTCAGGCTCCATCTGTTGTAATGGTCTTCCGTGGCAGGAGAGGTGATGTGTGGTGATGGGCGGTCACTTGCTGCATCCGGAGCTCACGGCTGATGTATCTGGTGCGGCCCGTGCCCACTGTCTGCAGGTTGGAGATGTCGATCTCGATGAAGTTGCTGGATGCCAGTTGTTGAAAAACAGGTCCAGTTCCATCATCGCTGTGCTCTGCTAGGTGTTCATCAAAAAGTCCAACCTTCTTTAATCTGGACGATTCTTACTACGATACTACTGGTACAACACATAACAATTATAACAGTGATAACAGACAGTGACAGGGTTATTTAACAATTAAATTTATACAATTTATTTATTTATGGACTATTCTCGCCCAAAATCAAATCCTCATGAGGTACACATCGGACTTCCCCATCCTTCCGCATTACCCACCAGGTACACCCAGGTCCTTGAGAAAAAACAATTCCGCGGACGGGCTTGCCTTTGCCTGAGGCAGGACTAACCCAAACTGTCTTCCCTAACATGTTCCGCATGTGCACTACAGGGACTTTATCTCCTTCTACAGGGCGCTGAGGTTTTGATTGGGCAGGACCAGCCCGGTGGGTAGAGCCTCTGGTGTTGACCAACCAGGTGGCCTTTGCTAAATGAGTATCCCAGTTTTTGAAAGTCCCACCCCCCATTACCCTCAAAGTGGTTTTTAGCAGCCAATTGTACCGCTCCATCTTTCCAGAGGCTGGTGCATGGTAGGGGATGTGATAAACCAACTCGATACCACGCTCTTTGGCCCAGGTGTCTATGAGGCTGTTACAAAAGTGAGTCCAGTTGTCGGACTCAATTCTTTTGGGAGTGCCATGTCGCCACAGGACTTGTTTTTCCAGGCCCAGGATGGTATTCCGGGTGGTGGCATGGGGCACAGGGTAGGTTTCCAGCCATCCGGTGGTGGCCTCCACCATTGTGAGCACATAGCTCTTGCCTTGGCGGGTTTGTGGCAGTGTGATGTAGTCAATTTGCCAAGCCTCCCCATATTTATATTTTAACCATCGTCCTCTATACCACTGAGGCTTTACCCGCTTGGCTTGCTTGATTGCAGCGCATGTTTCACATTCATGGATAACCTGTGCGATGGTATCCATGGTCAAGTCCACCCCTCGGTCATGAGTTCATCTGTATGTCGCATCTCTTCCTTGGTGGCCCGAGGTGTCATGGGCTCACCGAGCTATAAAGAGTTGACTCTTATGTTGCCAGTCCAGATCCACTTGAGCCACTTCAATCTTAGCAGCCTGATCCACCTGATGGTTGTGTTCTGATGTCCCTCAGTGGCCCGACTCTTAGGGACGTGGGCGTCCATGTGACGGACTTTTACAGCCAACTGCTCCAGACGGGCAGCAATATCTTGCCACAATGGGGCAGCCCAGATAGGTTTGCCTCTGAGCTGCCAGTTATTCTTCTTCCATTGCTGCAGCCACCCCCACAAGGCATTGGCCACCATCCAAGAGCTGGTGTAAAGATAGAGCACTGGACACTTCTCTCGACTGTCAATGTCTAAAGCCAGCTGGATGGCTTTCACCTCTGCAAATTGGCTGGACTCACCTTCTCCCTCGGCAGTTTCCGTGACTTGCCATGTAGGGCTCCATACAGCAGCCTTCCACCTGCGCTGCTTCCCCACAATGCGACAGGACCCTTCCGTGAACAGGGCATACTGTTTCTTATCTTCTGGCAGCTGGTTATACAGTGGGGCCTCTTCAGCACGTGGCACCTCCTCCTCTGGCGATGCTCCAAAATCTTTGCCTTCTGGCCAGTCCACGATTACCTCCAGAATTCCTGGGCGACTGGGGTTTCCCATTCTGGCGCGCTGGGTGATCAGAGCGACCCACTTACTCCACGTAGCATCGGTGGAATGATGCGTAGAGGAGACCCTCTCTTTGAACATCCAGCCCAAGACCAGCAATCGTGGTGCTAGGAGGAGCTGTGCTTCAGTGCCAACCACTTCTGAAGCAGCTTGAACGCCTTCATATGCTGCCAGAATCTCTTTTTCAGCGGGAGTATAGCGGGCCTCGGATCCTTTGTATCCCCAGCTCCAAAACCCCAGGGGTCGACCTCGAGTCTCCCCTGGTGCTTTCTGCCAGAGACTCCAGGTTGGGCCATTCTCCCCAGCTGCAGTGTAGAGCACGTTTTTAACATCTTGCCCTGACCGGACTGGTCCAAGGGCTACAGCATGAACTATCTCCCGTTTAATTTGTTCAAATGCCTGTCGTTGCTCAGGGCCCCATTCAAATTCATTCTTCTTCCAGGTCACGTGGTACAGAGGACTTACAATCTGACTGTAATTTGGGATGTGCATCCTCCAAACACCCACAACACCTAAGAAGGCCTGTGCTTCCTTTCTGCTGGTTGGTGGGGACATAGCTGCTATTTTGTTGATGACATCCATTGGGATTTGACGGCGCCCATCCTGCCATTTTATCCCCAAAAACTGGATCTCTTGTGCAGGTCCCTTGACTTTACTTTACTTAATGGCGAAACCGGCTTTCAGAAGGATCTGAACTATTTTCTCCACTTTCTCAAAAACTTCCTCCGCTGTGTCACCCCATACAATGATGTCATCGATGTACTGCAGATGTTCTGGAGCTTCACCCTTTTCCAGGGCAGTCTGGATTAGTCCATGGCAAATGGTGGGACTGTGTTTCCACCCCTGGGGCAGTCGATTCCAGGTGTACTGGATGCCCCTCCAGGTGAAAGCAAACTGTGGTCTGCACTCTGCTGCCAAAGGGATGGAGAAGAATGCATTAGCAATGTCATTTGTTGCATACCACTTGGCTGCCTTTGACTCCAGCTGATATTGAAGTTCTAGCATATCTGGCACGGCAGCACTTAGAGGTGGTGTGACTTCATTCAGGCCATGGTAATCTATTGTCAGTCTCCACTCTCCAGTAGATTTTCTCACTGGCCATATGGGACTATTAAAGGTTGAGCGAGTTTTGCTGATCAGTCCTTGACTCTCCAGCTGGCGGATCAGCTGATGAATGGGGATGAGGGAGTCTCGGTGGGTACGATACTGTCGCCAGTGCACCGTTGTGGTCGCGATTGGCACCTGTTGTTCTTCAACCCTCAGCAACCCCACAACGGAAGGATCCTCTGAGAGACCAGGCAAAATGGACAGCTGTTTAATTTCTTCCATCTCCAAAGCAGCTATGCCAAAAGCCCACCGATACCCCTTTGGGTCCTTGAAATACCCTCTCCTAAGATAGTCTATGCCAAGGATGCACGGAGCCTCGGGGCCAGTTACAATGGGGTGCTTCTGCCAGTCCTGCCCAGTGAGGCTCACTTCAGCCTCCAATACACTCAGCTCTTGGGACCCCCCTGTCACTCCCGAAATGCAAATGGACTCTGACCCTTTGAAATCTGATGGCATTAAAGTACACTGTGCACCAGTGTCCACTAGAGCTTGATACTCTTGTGGATCTGACGTGCCAGGCCACCGAATCCACACCGTCCAATAAACGCGGTTGTCCCTTTCCTCCACGTGGCGGGAGGCAGGGCCTCTGTAATCCTGGTCAGAGAATTTGCTCCTCACTTGCTGTAAAAATGACTTGGAGGTCCCCTCCAGAGGATGGGAATCAAGATCAGACTGTCTACCTGATATGGAGAGCTGACTGCTGGAAACTGGAGCGGCATTTTTCCTACCAGAATCCCCTTTTGTGATTGTTTTACCTCACAACTCACGCACTCGTGCCTCTAGACTTGAGGTGGGTTTTCCATCGCACTTCCTCATGTCCTCTCCATGGTCACGCAGGTAGAACCACAGGATTCCCCATGGTGTGTAGCCTCTGTATTCCCTCTCCTGAGCAGAGGAACGCCTGCCCCTAATAACTGAGACACTGGCCCGTACAGGTGGGGAGTAGGATATATTCTCTTTGATTTGCCAGACCTCCCGGGCCAGTTTCTCCACAGCTGAGACAAGGGAGGAAGAGAGACTTTCCTCATATTGCCGGAGTCTGACAGTCACTTCATCCACTGTTGGTGCCTCCTTACTTTTCCAGTTTACAACAGCCAGTGAGTTGGCATATGAGGATGGTGTGCTCCACACAAACTTCCTCCACATAGATGGTGTGCACTGGACTTCATCTGGGTCTGTGGGTAACTGCTCATCTTCTGGTTCATAGTAAAACAGCTCCCGCACAGCTAATTTCCTCAAGTACTGAATACCCCTTTCCATATTGGTCCACTTGCCAGGATAACATACAAAATCGTCACTGAAGGGGTACCTCTCCCTCACGCCTGACAGAAGTCTCCTCCAGAGGCTGAGGACTTGTTCCTTTTTCCCAATGGCCTTGTCAATGCCCCCGTCCCTGGCCAGGGATCCCAGCTGCTTGGCTTCCTTGCCCTCTAATTCCAAGCTGCTGGCCCCGTTATCCCAACACCACAGCAGCCAGGTGACAATGTGCTCGCCTGGGTGGCGGCTGAAATCTTTCCTCATGTCTCGCAGCTCGCTCAGGGACAGGGACCGGGTGATGATCTCTATCTCCCGCGATGACCCTGGCTCATCGTCATCCCTCCCGGAGCGATCTGCTCTCTTTGCGTCTTTCTTTAGTTTTACAGGGGTGACTGCTACCGGCACAGGTTGGTCATTGGTTTCAGCCGCGATGCCTGCAGCTGGAGCTGGGGCTGCAGCAGCTGCCATACCCGCCAGGGAATCCGGGACAACGCCAGTGGCAGCGGCAGTGGTGGTGCCGGTCGGGGGGGTTGTGACTGCCTGCTGGGCTGGAGGGGCTGCAGGGCCGGCTGGGGGGGCAGCGCCAGCCGCAGTGCCTGCCGCTTCGCTTCCCCCCCTTTCCCCTTTAGGGCACTGAATCAGGTTGAACAGGGCTCGGTAGGCATGGGCCAGACCCCAGCACATTGCAGTGATTTGTGGCTCTCTGGAGTTCCCAGGGTGGCAGCACACTTTTTGCAGATATTTTACTAGATTGTCCTGATTCTGTACTTGTTTAGGGGTGAGTTTAAAATACACCGGGGGCGCCCACTGCCCTAGACATCTGCCCATGCTGTCCCACACACCCAGCCACTCACAGCTATCCAGCCCCGGGCAGGTCTCTGCATGATGTTCTTAACTACTTGTTTAACCCTAAACAAGACCCAAAACCCATTCAGGAGGCATAACAAAAGGAGAGTGCTGCCCTGAGCATCCCACGGGCACTCGAAATTCTCAAAAGCAGTTAGGACTAGCCTGAGGGAAAGGGGGGGGGTGTGAAAGAGTGGGGGGAGGTATTCCCTTCGGTTTTCCCCACAGATTGGGCTTGATTATTAACAAATTCTGACATAGGATCCGAGGTACGGAAATGACTGCAGTGCCGCATGCAAATACAAGCCTAATTTCATGCACAGTGAGGTTATCTTGTCATAAATTGATATCGTACAGTACAGCAAAATTATCTTCCTGATCTTTTTCCTAGCAATGATGAACAGCACGGCATTGAATACATACTGCAAATAAGGATTCAAATATCACAGCCATCTGATCAAAGTCAGCAACATTTTTTACCGGCGACTATTTAACTAACACAATAAATGCGTATAACAAAATTTAACAAAATCTAAGAAAGCTGTTTTAACACCTGCTGCTCAGCCCTGCCGTTATCCCCACCCCACGCTTGGGCGCCAGTTTAATGTTCTGGTTTTGGCTGTAGCCGGCAACAAAAGCGCAACGCGGCTGCCCCTTCCCCCGTTGGGGTGTGGAGCAGAATGGAAAGAGACAGGCAGAAACCGGTGGGTCAGGATAAGGGCAGTTTAACAGAACAGCAAACAGAGGGAACATTAACAGCAACAATACAGATAAGGAGAAAACACAACAACGAACCGCACGACCCAGAGAGCCGTTCTCCCGGACAGGCGCCCGCGCTCCCGAGACGCCAGTGAATTCCCACCGCGCGGCCCCCCCCACCGGAACCCAGCGTGATGGCACATGGTATGGAATATCCGGCTCTGTTTGGCCAGGTTGGGGTTGGGTCAGCCCACCCAGCTGTGCCCCTTCCTGGATTCTGGTGAAAATTCACCCTGTCCTGGCCGAACCCAGGACGAGTGGGTACTGAATCTAGCTCTGAGTAAATGTTTCAGACTTGCTATATGAAGCTGTTGTCTCAAAAGTATTTTCAAGCTGAATTTCTCATCTTGGAAATCATTTATACCCGCGATCACACAGTGATTTTCCTACAGTGCTTTGCACTGGAACTTTGTACTGATAACTAACTGCTGTATATTTCTGCTTACTTCTATTCCCATAGTTTTTCCTAGTTATCTACCTGAGATGTAAAAAAAATTTAAATAGGTAATATATGCCAACAACTATACAACAGATTTCCAGGTATGCTAGTTTGACATATATGAATTATTTTTTAACAAGAATAAATCACTCTGCCCTTTAGCTGCCAGGCTGTCAGCTTCACCTGTGTAATTTAGAAAGAGCATTTCCTAATTTTCATAAAATGGTAGATTTCAGGTCCACAGATGACTTTGTGAATAGTTGCTGGTTTCAGAAGAGTCACTGCTCTCCCTTCATAATGATCTTTAACATCTTGGGAATTAATTCTGGTTTATAGAAAGAAACCTCCATGCCTATTTCTTCAAAGTCTAAGTAATCAAAACAGTCCATAAAAGGGAAAAAAAAAGGTAACAACTGAAAATTTTTAGCACAATTTTTAGTTACAGCAGATGTTATAGAAGTCTTCTCTTTATATCATGTCTTTCAGGAATTTCGCACAATCAACTAAGCTTACCTACCAAAGAATCTAACTTTTTTTAGGCACCTGAGAAATCTTCATAAATATGACCTCTCAAGCTAAATTCACACCATTTGTACTCTGTTCACTTCAGGTGAATTCAACCAGTCTTCTTTTTCTTCACCTTTCAGATATGAAAAGTCTGCATCATAGGATGGGCTACGAAGCTGATTAGGGGACTGGAGCATCTCTCCTATGAGGAAAGGCTGAGGGAGCTGGGCTTGTTTAGCCTGGAGAAAAGAAGGCTGAGAGGGGACCTTATAAATGCCTACAAATATCTTAAGGGCAGGTGTTAAGAGGATGGGGCCAGACTCTTTTCAGTGGTGCCCAGCGACAAGACAAGGGGCAATGGGGACAAACAGAAGCATAGGAAGTTCCAGCTGAGCGTGAGGAAGAACTACTTCACTCTGAGGGTGACGGAGCACTGGAATAGGTTGCCCAGAGGGGCTGTGGAGTCTCCTTCTGTGGAGATATTCAAAACCTGCCTGGACAAAGTACTGTGCAGCCTGCTTTAGGTGACCCTGCTTCAGCAGGGGGGTTGGACTAGATGCTGTACAGACTTCCCTTCCAATCTCTACAATTCTGTGATTCTGTGACACTAGATGTATTAATTCTGTTACTCATTCATTATTTTTCATTAAAAGTTTTGAGATTCTCAAATGAAGGACACTGAAAAGTGGGCATGATTGTAAACATATATGTAAAGTGGGGGACAGATGGGTACCTGAAATGTAAGGACATGTGGTTTTTGAGGATAACTGGTTAACAGCCACTCAACATAGGAAACAAAGATGAGAGACTAGAAAACTAAAAAATTAAACACAAAGGTACACAAACCTGAGTAAGACACAATGAAGACAATAACAAAAATGAGAACGCTTAGGTCTCTGATTGATGGACTCATGAGAGTAAGGGTCTGCCACTAGTGACTTCCTCCTAATTGGTGGGGAAGAACCAGGCAGTCTGTGCTGCTCATGTCTGTGTGAATGCTGGTGTTGTGTTTGTGTGCAATGGAGAAGGTACTGCTCTGCTTGTGCTGGTCTGTGAGGTTTCCTGGAAAGCTGGACTGTTTCAAACAAATTCATTTGAATAGAGGCAAATGCAAAACTCCTTAGTTCTAGTTTTCCTCTAGAAGGTAAGTCACCTTAGTTATCATTAACTGCCTCAAATGCAGGTTTGTGGGCTATGTTGCCATTTGCAGCCAGAGGAGCCTCCAGACAGTCGATTCATGTATCTTAGAGCTGTATTAATCAACTTCTGTAGATAACCTTCTCTGTCTATTCACAGCAGAAGGAACCGAGGTGACTTAGGCAAGAAAAATAATTTTTAGAATGCTAAGGTTAAGTGAGAGATAATCTTGACCATAGGCACCAGGAAAAACTAGAAGGCCGTTTTTCTAGACAGAAAACAATTTAGAGATCATGGAGCTTCCAGTACAAACCTGTAATTAATGTGACCCTGAACATATAAACAGGGTGGAAAGAACTAGAGAGATAGTCCTCCTTTTGTACACAGTGCTGATAAGATCAATATAATAAATTGTTACCAACAGTGCCTTCTTTAACAATTTGAAGAGGGTGCTGATAAACTACAGATAGTGCAGGAAAAGCTATAAAAAAACAGCTCTAGGCTTCAATGTGCAAAGGGTACATATCACTTCAGGACATCATCACATGAAGTCCTAAGGGTTTCAGGTCCTCAGCTCCAGCAGACAAATCTGTCACAGCACAACTTTCATTAACTAATCATGCTCTGCCTTTGTATTCCAGTTCCTTTCTCCTGCTGAAAGACTCCTGGAATCTTTTTCCTCCAGTAGGTAGAAATCAGCTTCTATTTTCCATTCTAAACATGAATAATGACAGTTATCCTTGTTACTTTATATCAAAAGTTGATTTTTAATGTATATGGTGTGAGTAGATGGAGCTTAGTGCTGTTCCTAGGCTTTCCTGGAAAATGCTTTCTTATGTCCTACGAACATAGGAGTACCATAAAGGAGAATGATGGCAGTGGCATATGGCAAGGGAAATCTAACATTGAAGGATGTGTACCTTACGAGGGGAAGGGGTTTCAGGCAGGCAAAAGAAAAACACCATGTAACGCAGAAGTATTCAGAGGGCAGAGTATAAGGGCACAGGAAAGTAAGGGTGCAGAGTCCAAGCTAGAAGGACTGAGAAAGGGAGGGGAACTTGTGCATGTCCATGTGGAGTTCCCCTGTATCCTGCTGTCACGCACACTCTGCCCCACAAGAGTTGCTGGGCACTCTCTTTTCCCGACCTCATCCTTTGCTGTTGTGAGTGCTGTGATCCTAAGCAGAGAATTTCTGACGTGTTTGGCTTTTTTACATGTATCTATGTAAAAAATAGATTGACCCATAGCTGTATATGGCCTTTATATCATGTTAGTAAGACGAGTGATTCTAAGACTGAGAATGCTAAAGTATAGATGAGTATAGACTGAGAAAAATAACTTTAACTCTGACTGACTCAGCTCACCTGAGAGTTTGATTTTGCTACATTAAAAGAAAATATTTCCTTTGTGTTTTGTGGTTCACAACATCTCCACATTTCACTGCATCTCATAAGAGAGATGTCTTTCATGGGCACTTTTCACTTCGTGAGGGTTCATGTAAAAATATCAGACAAGAAATTTTTTGCATGAGATCACAGTACAGCAAAAGAAGAGGCTGAAGATGAGCATCCAGCAGTCTGTTTGGTGCAGAGTTCAGGGACACTGGGAAGGAGTGCATAGGAGTGCAAAATAAACCAAGACTCTCCTGACTTAGATCCCACTCGCATTCTCTGTTTTTGACTCTGTATAGCTAAGTGTAACAAGAACTTTTTCAGGTGTACGTAAGTCTCAGTGTTTTCAAAGAAATGCATGTCTGAGAATGTTAAAATCCCCTAACACTGGGATTTTGGCTACTGGATGACTTACAAACTTCCATAAAAAAACCTAAACATAGAAACTCTGTAGCTCTCATTCCCATTGATTAAGACCTTAAAATTCTATTCCTGTGTTTGAAAGTAGTTAAATCACTTAGACACTTTTATCACAAAGTTCCTTTGTAAACTATTACATACGTTCAGTTTACAAGTCTGGAAGGTGCACATATTCACATTACCATATGCACTGGATTTGGATATAAATATTACAATTCAGTCTCCATTCGGAGTATCACTCACAAAACTGCAGATGAAGAAAAGCCAAGATGACAGGACACAGACGAATGCTAATACGTTTGAACTTTTGCTAGCAGTAGTCAGCTTTGATATTAACACAGTCCCTTCTTTTGTCATGCTCAGTATATTGAAAAGTTATTTTAACTGTCTAAGTCTAATAACATCACCAGTCATAATCCATTCCAGAATCTGAGGAAAGTCGTTGACTTTTCCCCCCCTCAGTCATCTTCATCATCTGCCTAGACTGAACAAGACAGAATTATTTTCACTTACCAGGGATTTCATATATCACTGATACTGTAATAATTGCCAAGTATCACAAGAGTTCTGCTGGTATTTAAGGAACTTCAGCTTGAAATTCATGTAATTGATGGATGAAAAAGAAGTTTTCAGAGACTGTTCTTATGCATTTTTCATCAGATCACTGTCATATCATGTTGACCACAAAAGAATAAAAATTATTTAAGTGATACTCTTCATATTACTGAATGCAATGATTATAAGTTAGTATTAAGGTGAGTGTCTGGGGAAGACTTAAGCATATTTAACAATTATATTGTGATAAATTCTGCACAACCGCTCTGTTATGACTCTGTTCGATCTGGTTTCCCATTTACTACTTCTAAGACAATGATGCTTACTACAGCTCCTTTCGTTTTTGGAGATTGCAAGTTTTGTCACTAACTGGTCTAGTCTGGAGACCCCTGAGAATCTCCATTCATCTTTTTCACAACTTGATGAATGGTAAGAAGCAGGTACACCTCGCAAAAAGTATAGAACACATCCACCACCTTGTCCTCAAACTTTCACATACTCATCACATTTTTTGCATTATATCATTGAGCATATATGAGATTTGGATTATTTTTTCTTTCAAGAGTTCTCAGGATATGTCCCTATGCATGAAATTTTGGGGTGGCAAAATATCATTTAAAGTAAACTCTTTAAATAGGAAAAAAAAAAACAATTAATAAAAACAGTATTTTGAAACAAAATATCATACATACGTGGATAAAGAAAAATATTTCAAATTACACATCATTTAATTAATTTATGAATGAAAGCACCCTGTCCTCGATGTCAAAAGTGCACTTTACCTTGAGAAAGCAAAAACTGTGAGTAACCAAGTGCGTCACACCATGAGTATGCAATAATTCACCATAAACATTAATATCAAGCAAAGACCACCAGTTATTCTTTAAGATAATATGTGTTATAGAGCACTTCACAAGTAAGAATCAATTGGAAGTCATGGTGCTCTAAAAAGATCAATTAAATCTACAGCCTTTGAGTAAAATATAGTCAATTTTATTACAAATAATCCTTGATCAGTCACAATCAAGATGCTGTTAAGCAGGCATCCTTTATTACAGTGCCGGACACATAGGGGATCTCTCCTTCAAACGTGCATGCCAAACACCCTTTTCATTCCAGGTTAAATACAATCACAATATACATACTGTTCATATTTCTGAGAAATGCTTAGCATAGTCACAGTTTTTCTGAGAACTAATTAGCATATGTTAATGTTTTTCATGCATGTCTGTTGGCGCTTCCGGGTGGTCGTCGGGGGGTCTTCAGATGGAGGCTCGTACCCTTCATCACAGTGTCCGCTGGCTGACCTTTGTTTCTAGGCAAACTCAGTTCTAAGATCATGTATACCATGTCCTTCCAGGTTGTTTTGCTCTGGTCTTGTTGCCCTCTTGGTGCCTCTTTATCTCTGCAGCTTGGTGCATCTCTTCTCCCAAGGCCAAGCTGTCTGGAGTAAAATTATTTAGGCATCTCTTATCCTACAGCTATCCCAATTACCCACTGAGGACCAAGACTTGCTTTGGTTTTATTTTGTAGCTCCATCACTGCTATGTGAACCAACATACCTGGTCATTTGTACTTCGTAAGCTTATTGGATGTTTTCATCCTTGAAATGATTTGGAAATAGGCAATGAACAATATCAGATGTGAAAAAAATTATATTAGGGAAATGGGTGCAAGATATCACTTTTCCTTGTGCTGAAGTGCAGAAGAGCCATTTATTAACAGCTTCATGTTACTGAGTTGCTTGCAATAGGAAGGGGCTTGGATTTCATGACCCAGCAGGTGTCCCTTATTCATATGTTCCTAATGGCTAAGTTTTATGTAGAATGAGATCTGCATCTTCTCTTCTTTCCTTCTGCCCCTGGATGTAACTATTTCAATATTAATATCTGATTATACATATAAATTGCCTATATTGATTTAATCAGAACCAACAACCAGTTAAATATCAGTAAATTATATTATCAGTCTACAATTCATGAGTCTAAAATGAAATTAAAATTCAATGAACAATGTTATTGAATTAAACGCAGGTGTTCAAGAGCAGTCTGTCAGTTATATGTGCTCATAATGATAAAGGCAGATGTAGTTTGATAATAACTCGGTAATTAATTAACAGGTTTGTTTTTTACTGAGTGGAATAGTATGATACTGGTAACAGTTACTAACCAAGCTAGATATAAGTTTTTCATTAGTGGATTTTTTCAGTACCCAGAATTCCAGATCTTTAAAGGAAGTTAGCTGCTTTTGCTTTTAGCTGTGTTTGTGTTAAACCCATTATGGCCTAGTATTCTTCACTTAGGTCTTTCTGCTCAGTCTTTTGTGATGGTGGGACTCTGTGGCAGAAACATCCATGATTTTCAAAAAAATGCCCTGAATTGTCCTCCGGATCAAATGTGCTCTCGGTATATGCTTTGAACACGATGACAGACATAGCAGAACTCTGTTCTTTCATATCTGTGTGCCCAGAGACATCCAGTGATAGTTTGCTGACTCTCTGGATATTTTCCTGTATTTCTTCTGCCTGCAGTACCCACACAATGACGGGTGCCCTCATCAGCCAGACATCACACAAGTCCCAGCTATCCCTGTGACTGGCATTGCTGCCGAAGCTGTGGGACACTCAAAGTGCTGGGGCGCGTCTGCCCTCACTGGCGAGGAGCATCCCGGGTGCTGCAGCACGGTGAGTGTTCCCAGGTGACGTAGGCTGCCTCCCTCGGAGTGCCTGCTCTGTCATGCTGCACTGCAAGCGTAGGCGTCCACTCCTCCACCACAGTGTTTGCTGCTGTTTGTTCCATCCAAGGGTCAGGATAGCAGCTTTAGTCTTTCTTCAGCATTGGGCTGACAATACAATGAAGTGTACATTTGGTCTGGTTTTCACTTTAATCCTGGCAGAAGACTGTCCCAGATGTCACGTGAGACAACATCAGCCACTGCAATGGGAACAGGTTTCTGTGGTGATTTCAAAGTAGGAAGATTATGGGTTTTTTGTTTTGTTTTTTTTAATCTGAAAAGCAAATGTTATATAAAAGATCTGAAGCCACTTAGCTTTCTGGGCAACATTCCCAGGCATTTGCAGCAAACAGTCCACCTCCTGGAAGGCAAAAAGGAACAAAATTCCCACCCAGTAGGGGAGGTAATGATGAGCTGCTATATGTCACTATCGCTCACTACCATCAAGGAAACCACAAAGCAAGGCACATAGGCTATTTAACAAATAATTAAAATTTCTGAAAAGATGCCATTGTTAAGACCAAAGCTGATAATTTACACAAATTCTCAAAGGTCATACAACCCCTTGAGTACTCCTTAGTATGATAAAAAATTAACACCAAACATAAGCCTTGCTGCATGACAAAGACAAATAGAGTGTAATAATACTGAAGGCAAGATGACATGTCTGCATTTCTTCTTTCTTGACAGGTGCAACATTATTTTGCAAAGCTGAAAGTTCGGTGTTCAGTACCGCTAAAATTTAGTCCCACAGAAACATAAGAATACATAGCCCCTATTTCAGCTTTCACATAGTAAAGGTGACTTATTTTAAGTATAAATTCAACCTTTGTGATTATCTAAAAGCATGTGATCAAGCCCTTCCTGCATCATTTTCCCTGTTACAAAGTAAGGTATATTTATGGCACCATTAATAACCCAGATAATAACTTGGTTGCTCTTATTTCAGCAAATCATTACTTTATATTTTGAACTAATTACTGAAACTAATAAAATCTGGTTTCCAAGTTTCTTTTCCAACATATATGTGTCTCAGATGGAAATACTAAATCACTATTGCTCAATAAAATAAAAATCTTTAATTAGCATATATTAAAATATTAAATGTATAAACAGTTGTTAATATTAGAGCTATTATTGGCTGATATTATTCAAAGTCAAATAGATTTTTCCATGCTTATGATTTTACTGCCTTTCACTGTTTTGGCCAGCAATAATAAGGATACACTAAACACACAATAATGGGAAGAGCTCCCAAATCCCTGACTAACTCAACTCAGCGTGAAGCACTGGTCTGTATACTATCACAGAAGATGGAACTTGGTCTATCCAGACCCAGACCCTGCATTGTGAATAATCCAGACTCTGCATGTTCTTAACCTAATTAAAAATGTCTTTGCCTTGAAAATAATTCCCCTAAGTCACTGAGCAGTCAGGTTGACCATTCAGAATTTGTGTGTAAAAATGTGCTGATTTTGCCAGTGTTGTGGTAGAGCTGATGAACCTTAATTCCGTAACACAGAGTACACATCTTCAAATAGTACTTCGATGCAGCTGGGGAAAAGACCTCTGGCAATGGGGCATCTCCATGACCTTTGCCTTCATGTTATGGTGACTAAAGTTAGCAATAACAACTCCATACTTTTATAAGTTGGCAAATATTTCCAATAACACTGAGTCAACCCTTCTAATCATGATGAACCCCTCTCCTATAAGGAAAGGCTGAGAGAGTTGCAGCTGTTCAGCCTGGAGAAGAGAAGACTTCAGGAAGACCTTATAGCAGCCTTCCATTACATGAAGGGAGCCTACAAGAAAGATGGAGAGAGACTTTTTACAAGGGCTTGTAGACATAGGACAAGGGGGAATGGCTTTAAACTGGGTAAGATTTAGATTAGATGTGAGGAAGAAATTCTTTACTATGAGGGTGACGAGGCACTGGCACAGGTTGCCCAGAGAACTTGTAGCTGCCCCCTCCCTGGAAGTGTTCAAGCCCAGGTCGTATGGAGGTTTGAGCAACCTGGTCTAGTGGAAGGTGTCCCTGAACGTGGCAGGGGGGCTGGAACTTGAAGACCTTTCAGGTGCCTTCCAAACCAAACCATTCTATGATTCTACGACAATTCTAAGACGAGTCAAGTTGTGGTTGTGAGTTGTGGCTGCTCCCTCTTTTTTATAACGAATCCTCAAGCTGCTTCTGCACTGATAGCTTACTCTAGCCCTTTCTTAGAACAGTATCCATAACAGAGTTGTCCTGGCCCAAACAGCTAAGATGAAGGGTTACTATACAAAGGAGCTCTGGATATACAAAAATCTCACTCTTCAAAGTGGAAAAAGCACCTGTCTAACTTCAAAGGCAAAACCAACCCGTTCATATTAAAATTCTTTTCAGATTAACTTTCTCTTTCACTCAGTGTCATTGAGCTCCTTCCAGAACATTATAGATCTAGGATTATAACGCAAACCCTTGAAGTAGTCCCAGCTTATCATGGGGCTTACATAAAAAATGTGGTTTCCCAACTTTGCTTTTTCAGCAAGAATCCTAGAATCCATATTTCACAGTTGTGGTTCCAAATTTTGCTGAAGTAAAAAGCCTAACATGCTGCTCCTGGTCAAAACTCATAAATAATTATCAAGCGAATGTTTCATTTATTCCAACCAAAATATCACAAGTAATTGTAATTTATAGTACCTGTACTCTGCATAATAAAAAAACGCTTGTTAGTGGACAAAAAATTAGAAAAGTTTGAAAAAAAACCAAAACCAATAAGAAAAACTTTTATTAATATGAGCAGACATGACAAATAAAAGAATTCTCTATATGTAGAGACAAAGACTTCTGTCCAGGGCTGCTCTATCAGTGAAAAGAGAAAAACAGTGTTACATATACATGGGAAAATTTGAGAGAGTTCAAACTGACTTAATTATTTTTGATATCATGAGTTGAGTTAGGCTTCAAAGTAATTTTGGCAGTTTTGAAAAATTTACTCATTTACACAAAGACTTTGAGAATTGGATGATGATTCAGGCTTTCTTTACTTGTAATTCTATGATTTGAGATACTGTACGGAAGTCTCCAGAAAGCTCTGAACATATTTCTTTGAAGCCAGGCCTTCTTGTGATGTTTTACCTTCACAGATAAGTAGTGTCATCAAAACCACTAGTCACTAGTCACTAGTCACTACAAAGGTAAGTATTGTCTTTCCCTTATTCTCTTCCCTCTCCCACATTGACACCAAGGAAACTGGACAAAGAAAACTGATGGTTTGCTACCTCTTGATCCAAGAAAAGTACAAAGTTGAGAATGTGCCACTAAATTCTTCTTATTCCTACTTCCTACCTGCTTAAAATATCCAAAGATACTAAGAATAGATGCTAAAAGTAAAAAAGCTTGGTTTTAAAGAATGGAAATATGTTATATTCCTTATATATATGCAAGTTATAGAATTATAGATACTCTACAATGTCAAAATAATACAAAATAAATACAATTTATCTGCAAAAATAAAGAGATACCTAACAGAAAGAAAACTTGATGTATAGAATGGGAAGAAGGCTCTGGTCTACACATGGCACATGGACTCAAGCCCTTATTTCACTTCTGTTAGCAGTGAGTTTGCTTTGGCATGCCACACCAGCACTGAATGTTCAACATTAAACACCTTGCCATGACAGAACACCAAAGCTCTTAAAAAGTCTTATATCAACACATTTTCATCCATATTTAAATTTGGATGCTTGATTCCTGGGCCTTATAATTTAAAAAAATTTTGAACTGAATTTGTTTGATGCCCATTGTTACTCAAGTGGATTTTGGTACTATAGACATGGGAATTCCTTGCTTTCCGGGTGATCATTTAAAATACTTCAAAATGTTAAAATCTAAGGCTGTAATACATAAGCAGAATGATCAGAGGCATCTTTTACTTTATCAGATACAACTCTTTTCTATCAAAGGCTGCTGCAATTTATAAAGCCTTTCATAAAATGAGCAATGTTCTCCTGAAGGTTCAATAAGGCTAATTATTCCCTGTCGCTGCCAGAAACACTGTTCTGATACAATTTATATTACAATGCTATGCATTGGCATATCTATTTTGAAATGAAGCTTGATAGTTGCCCTGCAATTGCCTTTCTTTTCTTGCTCTGATCATTCTGTGCCCTTTCTAATCGATTAACTTGTCTCCTTACGGCAAGAATTTCCATAGACTTTGGTTAAGGTCCCGGGCAAAGGAACATGTTCACGAATCAGATCTTCGGAATGAGATTTAGAGAAGTAACTACAAGCAGCTGGACCCTCTAACCCCTTCTAGTTATGATTACACAGCATGTTAGACAGGCAGCTTCCTCTCTGATTCCTGCTAGAGGTTAACCAGGGCCTATTGCCTTCCTGATAGCTGACATCTCTATCATGTTAAATTACAGTGGAGACCTTCTAAGGTAAACTTTTCTCTTAAGAAAACCTGGCCTATATGCATACTTCACAAGTTGCTCAATATTTGTTACATAACCCTATAGAGGCAAATTAAAGTTTCTCAATCCATTTCCTCTACTTTCAGTGATGGATCAATGAAACAAAAAGCAAGCTAATATTTTTATTAATTTCTTTGATATTCTTTTGTGGCTGGATGGGATGGAAGGTAATTATACTCTTCCTTTATATAATAAGCATAGACATTATATGGATTACTGAAATTTGATAATACCTAATTATACTTTATTGAGATTATACTGAATTTTGTCCCATTTTTGTTGATATAACTAAACACCACTTATAGTGTATTTGACAATGTGGTAGTCTTGTTTAATTAAGTTCCCCAGAAGAAATAAAATATCCTTGGTATGAAGACAACAGTTTTGCAGAAGGTTTATGATCTTTTCCTTCATCTTTGAAGAGCCCTTGTAAAGGTAATTAGTCTTTTCACTGTTAAGTAGTTTGTGTACTAGTTAGATTCCATGATTGAAATTGGGAGTCTTTTGTAATAAAAACAGTGGTTCTTCTTTGCAGATTATACAGTGCAAGTCAAACTGTTTGTCCTTTCCTACTAACTAATGCTTTTCCTATAAAATGATTTTTAAGGCTTTGATGTTAGATACTGTTCAGTAACATCCGATATTTTTACAACATTATTGAAAAAAATTGAGGTCTAAGAGAATTTTTATACATTTTACTAGTGTTTTTATCTAAAAAACACCCCAATAAATGCTCTCAGATTTTAAGTCATACTGTAGCTCTTTCACTTATCAGCAGCCATTTTAAAGTGTCCACCAGAACTGACCATGGCATTCCAGCCATGAGCTCAAGAACACTGACTTGATATAGACACAGGATTTAAATACACCGTCTTTCATACAAATTGTCTTCATCCCTTATACTTTACTCACTATCTTATCTCTATCTGTGTTAAATGCAAGTGCATTTCAGGCATGTGGATCTCTAGCAATGAATGACAGTCTGAAGGTGCAAGAAAATTGTGTCTCATGCTACCACTCAGAGAACAGCAGGGCAGGTAGGTCTGGGCTCCATGCTTAAAAGCTCCTATGGTTAAAAGCAATGAAACTCCTGACAGAAATGGGAGAGAGAAGCCCAGAAAGCTTAAGGCTCAGTGTGTTCTTGACCAGCCTCTTTTCTGCAGGGAAGCAGGGTGCCAGGCATGGTTTCAATTACAAAGGCAGAGCATTTCCTTCTGTCCTAGCCTTATGGTTGTTGAAAATTATCTCCTTCTATCCAGTTAAAAATTTATCTTATGCTGCACAAGCTGAGCATTTCTGATTTCTGAGAAATGTTCCTCTCCACCCGTTGTTGTTGTGCACAGAATAGGAACCCATCAGCCTTTATCCAGGTCATTCAGTATCTGATACTGAACTGTTGGACCACATAAACTCATCTGTAGAAATGTGCATTCTCCTCTTTGAATAATGAATATATGTACACATGTAAAGTCTAATTCTTCCTTATTTTGAAGGAGGAAGCTACAAACATAGAACACAAGAATAATTTGGAAATAGAATGAACATGCATTTCCTGTGACTTTCTTCATGGATTCTTGCATTCCTGTGACACCACCAGACAGTGTTTTAAGACCAAAGGATATTTTCTCTTTATTGCCAAAGAATGGCTCTCCTGAGTACCAGACTGTGGTACCCAATCTTGACTCAGCACGTCCTTGTCAGAAGGATAGAAAAAAGAGATAAACCACATCTTTGTTCCTCAGCAAGGGCTGTGGTGTCTTGGCTATTTCCTTAATGACAATTACCTCTGTCACCCTGGCACTGTCCACATCCAGTCCTGCCAACCCGCCATGTGTACACAGAATGTGTGCTTACCAGAGAAGGTCCCAGATGCTGGTTTCTAGGTCTTATTCAGGTTTCTTTAAGACTGAATCTGAGTTTGCATAAATACATAAAACTAGATCTATCCTTGAAGTTTCACTTGTAAAAAAATACACACATACTTCCCTGGAAACATATTGCCTGTATCATAGCTGTATAATACCCATGTACGGAATTTTAGCTTACAACAGGTAAACTACTTCAGTTCAGTCCAGAAGCAGTAGTATTTGAAAGAGTATAGTATTTATTCAAATTAGGCAATATGCTTTTAGCAAAAAGATACATTTTATAAAAAATATAGAAATCTATTTCCAATTTTTTTCCCTTTTCCTTGAAACTCTTATGAATTCTGTTAGTCAGGGGCACTATGTACAAGAATTTCAGTAGTAATAGGAAAAAATTAGGTATGGTATAATATACCTGCTTCTACTTCTGTTGCAATAAGTGGGAGCTTGCTTTCTTTTTCACTTGCCTGGCACCATATAAAGTATGCTGTTTTTCTTCTGTGCACCTTTCTCCTGTAGGAATTTTACTAGAATAAACATTAATTATGTCATTAATACACACATGTAAGTCATATAGCATTTCACCCAAATCAATACTGTATGGGTTCCTGTGATGTTTTATATCTTAAGCAAACTAAGCAAGCTGAAATAAGAACTTAAACAAAAGTGAAAAGGAAAGAGGATCTCTGAGGTACATATTCACCAAAATAAGACTCAGTTACTGAACTACTCAGAAGAACGTAACAGGTCAGGTTCTGTCAAGTATTTTCTGTTTGTGTTAGGTCTGTATTCAAAGCAAGACATAAACCATATAATACAATAGTAATTGGTATGGCCTGGTAGTGATAACAATCGGATCATTCACTCTTACTTAAACACATTATAAATATTCCCTCAAAGCAGCTGTATTTGGTTTGTGTGGCAAAGTTTTGGTAGCGGGGGGTGGGTCCACAAGGGTGGTTTCTGTGAGAACCTGCTAGAAGCTTCCCCCATATCCGACAGAGCCAGTGCCAGCCGGCTCCAGGACAGACCCACTGCTGGCCAAGGCTGAGCCCATCAGTGACGGTGGTAGCTCCAGCTGGAAAGAGCAGTGAGACTATGTGAGAGAAAAAAACTCTTGCAGACACCAAGGTCAGTGGAGAAGGAGGGGAGGAGGTGCTCCAGGTGCCGGAGCAAAGATTCCCCTACAGCCTCTGGAGAAGCCTATGGTGAGGCAGGTTGTCCCCCTGCAGCCCATGGAGGTCCATGGTAGAGCAGATATCCACCTGCAGCCCGTGGAAGGGACCCCAGGCTGGAGCAGGTGGATGCCCAAAGGAGGCTGTGACCCCATGGAGCGCCTGCCCTGGAGCAGGCCCCTGCCAGGACCTGTGGACTTGTGGAGAGAGGAGCCCAGGCTGGAGCAGGTTTGCTGGCAGGGCTTGTGACCCTGTGGGGGGACCCACGCTGGAGCAGCCTGTTCCTGAAGGACTGCACCCTGTGGAAGGGACCCACGCTGAGGCAGTTCATGAAGAACTGTAGCCCATGGGAAGGACTCACATTGGAGGAACTCCATGCTGGAGCAGGGTCAGAGTGTGAGGAGTCCTCCCCCTGAGGAGGAAGGAGCGGCAGAGACAACGTGTGATGAACTGACCACAACCTTCATTCCCCGTCCCCCTGCTCCGCTCAGGGGGAGGAGGCAGAGAAAATCAGGAGTGAAGTTAAACTCAGGAAGAAGGGAGGGATGAGGGGAAGGCTTTTTTTAAGACTTGAATTTATTTCTCATTATCCTACTCTGATTTGATTTAGAATAAATTAATTTTTTGCCCAAGTTGAGTCGGTTTTTCCCATGACGGCAATTGGTGAGTGATCTCTCCCTGTCCTTATCTTGACCCATGAGCCTTTTGCTGCATTTTTTCTCTCCCCTGTCCAGCTGAGGAAGGCAGTGACAGAGCGGCCTTGGTGGGCAACTGGCGACCAGTCAGGGTCAATTCACCACAGCAGCTTTCAACAAAACCAAGTTTTCAAAGGAACTTTAGTTTTGATTTATGAAATCGTTTCACTAAATTAGGGCTTTTTTTGCAATGATGCTTGTCTCATTTTGATAGAAGTAAGTCCCACTTTCAGTTTCTGTTCAATTGCCTGTCTGTCTGAAGAGTGAAAATACTTTGTTCAATGGTTTTCATATTTCACCTCCTCAGGAAACAGGAAAACTTAAAAAGGCCAAAGTTCCTATTGGTCACTGGAAAAAAGCATTCTTAAAAGAGTAAAGATATTTATCTTTCCAAAGCTTATACTTTTATAAATGAATATATTCTCCGTATTTCCATTTACTTCATAAGAATTATTCTATTTTCAAAAATAAGCCATTGCAAAATTAGTCTCACCTATCTTATATCTTATCACAACTAATTAATTTATACATTATAGAATCACTCTACTGCATTTTTTTTCCTGAAATAGTTGTTCAAGATAAAATGTTGTAGTCAAGACTAGACTCCCTCAGCTTCTGCTTAGACTGTACGGAAATGCCTGTCACTGGAACGTGCATTTATCCTGTGAGCAACACCATCCTGGTTTTCCTAATCTTAAATTTGTTTACTTCTGTAGGCAAACACTAGCATGAAAACTGATTAGAGGATTGAGCACACTCTTTACCTCTGTGGCTTTTCAGGGGGGAATCTCTAGTCTTTACTCAGCCCTGGGCCCAGCACTGCTGCTGGCCTGGCCGTGGTTGCCACAGCCTCTGGGGCCATGCCAGGGCAAACTAGAAGGAGCTGTGACTCCATCTCTCCAGGAAATTGGGCCAGATTATTTTCAAACAGTACTTTTAAAAAACTTTTAAAATACTTGAGAACAGCCTGTGTACCACTAGAGACAATAGTATTTGTCTGGGAATCTCTGCTGTCTATTCAGACAACTGTTTTGATTCAACCAGCTGTCCCTTTCGGCCAAGCAGCTCCCTACCTGCCAGGCGTCTGTCACAACAATCCTGAAACAACTTCTCCCCTCTTAATTAGGTTACTCAAACAATGTGCTTTGCCCCTTTCTTCCCTACGTGGCCTTCAAATCCTGCTCCCCTGACTTTGCCCATTTGCAGCGCAAACCATTGCTGGCTGACAGCAGAGTCGCCAACCGACGGTCGTTCAGCCATTCCCCCTCCCTCCGCTTGTCCCTCAACACATCTTTTCCCCCCTCTGAGCTGTCACCACCTTTCCCTAAGCTATGCCAGCGAGAAGAGGAGACAATTAATTGTGTCATTTTCACATAACATCTTTCTACCATCATAACCCTGGAAATGTTATCTCCTTGCAGTTACAGAGAGAGTTTGCATGGGTGTAACTTCATTTATTTAAATAGACCTATTTCTGATTGACATATGCAAGTATGTGAGGAGAATCCTGACCTACTTCTTTGTCATTGTGAGTTATTTCAAGTGTAAGAACATTATTTACTACTTCAGTTAAATAAGGATAAATATAACCAAACATATATTGCTGCTGTCACTTCTCCCCAAAAATATAGAATTAACGAGCTCTGACTAGACAGTCTTGGCTTGTCTCAGGTGTGTTTGGTGGATGTTTTGGGGGCAATATGGACATGACTTTTTGTTGAAGGAAAATATCTTAACTAGTTAAGTTTTAAATTTGCTGTAATACTTCAGTTACCGTTTATTTCTCAAACCATAGCACGAAACTTTTCTTTTTCTAGAAATCTCTTCCTTTCCAAATCCAGCCTGTGGAACAACAAAGGGTGCTTCCTGGAGCTCACCTTGCTTGTGACCGGATGTTTTCAGTCTTGGAGGGCTCTCTGAGACTGTGGAGTTCATTTGTACCTTTGTTGCATTCAAAATCGTACTATAGGAAAAAGGAAACACGTGTTACATGCAAAGCTTGAAATTTATTGTGAAGTGTAGATGAAAACTGCACAGTCAAAACAGAGAATTATTATTAGTCTAGACCTAATTTAACAGAAAGGGAAGAAAAAAGAAATCAGAAAGAGAACTCCTGTATAGGAAAAATCCCAGTAGTAACAATGCAATTAAAATTAGCTATACTCAGACCTATTAGTATCTTCACCTTGCTCTATTGCTATGCTGCCTCACATCTGACGATTGCTGGTGTCAGGTGGGGGTGGCTTCACAGCATACCCAGTCTTTCAGCAGGAGGAGTATGACTTTGATACTGGTCGTTTCCTTGTCCGTACTCTAGGGTCCACTTTGCACACTTTTGTATACTTCCTGACCCTCTTAATACCTTGTTCATTCTGCACTCATCAAACATGCCACATTAAATCTCAATTTACCATATACAGAATGTGAGTTATTCTAGATACATACTCTTTGCTCTCTCTTACCCTTATAGCTAAATTTGCTCAACTCCCTAAACTGGCATTTCTGCAGCTCACCACTGGTGAGCTGTTTGTTGGCTTGGGGATGCAGGATCCTCCTATGCCCTACTGTTCTCATCCCGTGCCACGTCTACTCCACTCTGCATCCTGTGCCTGTGTTCCTGTTTCCAACACCTTGCTCTCATCCCATCTCCATCCTCTGCTCTACATTATGACACTACACAAAAATACTGAATTCCATACACAAAAAAAAGCTACTTCCTAATAGTATGAATTTTATAATTATGATATTTTTGTACACCTAGGTTAAGAAACACTATGCAAAACCAAAAAAAAAAAAAAAAGCATTAACAAACTTTCATTACAAAACTGTTCCTAATGATAAACAAAGTAAAATAGAACTCCAGGCAGGGCAAGAAAAGCCTATACAGTAAGTCTGACAAGTTACAAAATTAGTACAAAGCACATAAGTCTCGCAAACATAGCTTTCTGCCAGGAAAAAATACCATACTATATATTCCCTACCAGTTCTACACTTTGCAGAGCAATGCAGTATAGCACAGCCCCCAAAATACCTTTTGAGCAGGGACTGGCTAATAAGCACCTTAACATAGATCAAATAATGTATGTTATTAATGAACAGAAAGAACTAACTGGAAGTGTTAACTTCATATGGTACCAAATATGTTAGTTGTATCTTGTTTTTATCTCATACATTTAAGAAAAACAAATCCAACACAACCAACAGAGGTATTCTGTCTAAAGAAAATATGACCACTTCATTCTTACCTGTTTTGACAGTTTTTCTTGGAGAAACAACCCTGAACAATCTGCATAAAATAATCATATATCACATAAATGTAAATATTTTGATATACTATATGCACTTCATATTTCTTGTTAGCTGTGTTCTGTTGGTTTTCACTTCTCTGAGTTTCTTTTGAATAGGTAAATAAGTACTTCATTACTGAGCTTCAGATAAATATGTTTCAGTATTTTCCTATTATTCATTTCAGATAAAGATTCACCAATTAATTATAATAAAATAAGAGGTTTGTGGTTTTTTACAGAATGACAGATTTTCACAAAAACTATAAGAGGTGCAATAGCTATTGTTTCTGTCACAAAAGAAAGCAATAGAAAGGTTCTGTTTGATCCTATTTATCATTATATTTCAGTACTGGTCAAGAAAAGAGATACTGGACAGAATTGAAAAATGTGTCAAAATTAGCTGATATGTCTGTCTCACTGAGCCAAGATGGTCTAAGTAAGGCTCAGAGAAGAGAGCACCAAAATGTAACATTTCATAATGAAGGATGTAAGTGAAAATAATATCAGTTTTTGTATCATTAGTGATTTTTTCAGTAGATCACCTTACTTTGTTACAATGAGAACAGAACAAAAAATAAGAATAAATTGGCTTTTTCCAAATGTTTTATTTTAATCTGTGTGTTGGGGAGGTAGTTTTTACAAAAAGCATAAACTTTCTTTGTTTTTTTTTTCAAATGCAATAAGTGTTTTCCCTTCATTGTTTTGGAAAATTTTAAGGAAATAAAAATATTATTGAAAGCTTAATATTTTTTTTAACTTCACAAGAACTCCATTATCAATTTTATTCTTCTGAAATCTAATCATAGGAAATACATTTTGTAAGAATTTCAGAAATCTTTCCAATCTCTTAAGACAAACATAGGAACTTCACTTCCATTGTATGAATCGGTGAATTACTTATCAGCTAACTTACACAATTGTATTTGCTTATTCTGTGTCAATGAAAATACTTTGTTCCAACTTCAGAGAACGGCATCTCTCAGAAATTAAAATGAAGTAAAAGCTCTTCACAGTGATTGTCTTGATTTTCAGTTCTTCAAGACTCCAGAAAAGATGTTCTGCAGTTATTTATACACTTGAGTATGGAAAACAATAAGTTAGGGTCATATTTTGTGAGTCTTTCTTCTTACCATACTGGATCCTTTAATGTTGGTGAGAGAGGATGGATGTTGGTGTCATCCAGTCCTTTACAATATTTTCTGTGCAACCCCAGTAAATGGCCAGACGGATACACTCTGTTCGTAAATTTCTGATTATGCTCAGAGTTTTAAGCTCAAAAATTAGCACAGCGTACTTTTTGTTTTGTTTTGTTTTGTTCTGAGGACAGCCCTTTATAGTTTCTCAGCATTAAGGATAATTCCTGATAAAGTCTTAATCTAGTTGTCAGATACATTACTGAGCTCTCAATTTCAACCAAAATTACTTGAAATTTCCTATTTTACTGTCTCATCTGCCATTATTTCTCTTACCTTTACGCAGTTTGCACAAACTGACCTACTTCTGTTTGTTCAGTCTTTGCATGTCAGAAAAGAAAAAACATACTTTTACAAGAACAAAATCAAAGACTGCTGCACTGAAATGCTCTGACTTCTCCAGCTATGTTCATAAAGGTGGTTCAGTATATGAAAATATACAGAAATTTCAGAGCACAGAGGACGGAACTGAATTTGGGACTCATTTTTGGAATAAACAACTGGAAGATAGAAGTTTTTTATCATGTTCTTTGGCTTGGATTTTATTACATCTGGTCAGAAATATTTAAAAATTTTAAAAGTCCGCATTTTTATTTTAACTTTGTTAAAGTGTTTTTTTAGTAAAATTTACTTGTATTATTTGATATTTTCAGTTGCCTTAAAACAGAACTCCACAGTTTTTCCAGACAAATACATCTAGCCTTACTGAATAGATCAATGTTACTGAATCTAAGAAGAACAGTGTGCTTGCTGATGTTTAAAGTCTATCTAAAGAGCCACAAAATGTTTTCTGTCTTCTAAGGTCCACTGCTCATTCAAGAGGCAAAAAGCATTTTGCTTGTCAACTGCAATTCCAAAAGTCACTTTCCTTTTATTAAAAAATAGTTGCATTACAGTAATCATCATTACAAAACTATCTTTCTAATTTTGCTGAGATTTTTACCTCTCCCTTTTCATCACCAAGAAGCAAGAACATATAAAAGCTTCTCTGACTTCCACATTAGGACAACTCTTTCAAAGAACTCACTTTTTTTGTATCAAAATATTCTGGTCTGCTGTCAATGCAATAATAATTCTAATGCTATCACTTCATGAAGTTTTCAATATTAAATATTATTGTCTTGGAATATTATCTTCCATAAGTCATTCAAAGTATCTCCTTAAAGAAGCAGCCTGAATTGGCAATAAAACTTGCACCTTATTGCTTAAATTCCTGTTTTTTGTTGGTTTTTTTCCTTTGGTATCAGGAAAATGTTCATTTTTATTAGGATTAGCTATCCAAATCCTTTCACAAGAGTGTGAGATATTAGTCATAAGAATGTGCGTGCAAAAATTCCGACTGCATGATTAAATTCTGTATTGAGATTCTCTGATTCTTTCATTATTTTGGAAATATTTGTTACTGGGGTAAATGGGAGGGTAGAATTTCAAAACAGAGTTTTCTTTTTGCACCAGAAGAGAACACAAAACTTCACTTCTTAACAGGCAAAAATGACATGGATTTGAAGGATAATGAAGAAGGATTCTAAATAATTTTAGGGTTCTTTTTCATATGAAGTGTCTTCTCTCTGGAAAAATTTTGAATTAAAACCTCAAAATCTAAATATTTTTTTCTTGATAGTTCATTTTTAATCAAGTGTAGTTTAGATTTAGAAGATTTATTGGCTTTACTCAATTTAGAAATAATTAAATCATATCCCGCTATTATTACGTCTGGGTTGAAAATGTTCCCTTCTGTCTCCATTAGGCTTGTACCCAATTGCTTACATCTTTCCTCACTGCCAGTAATTTTTTCGTGCAGAGAGTCCAGCTGTTAGGCCATAATATCATTGTCCCAATCTATCATATTCAATGAGTTCTGGAAAGTTCAATCACTTCCAAAGCCTACAATGAGGAGACATCTAAAGATAACTTTGCATATATAGGACAAGATGCTTTTACTGAGAAAAGTGACATTTATTCTTGTTTACAGCAATCCCAAAAAACAGTTTCACAAAAATCCCATGTTTCAACTTGGGAAAACACTCTTTTTTTTTTTTTTTTTTTTGTTGCAGTCATTGAAATTGATATTCTTTTGCATTTTATTTGCAGGAAAATGTTTTTGTTTTTACTACAGTAGGCAAATCTTTCAGGGTTTGCTGAGGTCAGTCAGCCATATTATAACTTACTTTATGGTGTGGAGTCAAAATGTGCAGTGATGACTGGTTTTGTGTTTTTGATTTTGACCTCAAGCTTGACACTTCTGGAAAATTCTTGGATTTGATCTTCTTTGATATTAAGAAATAATATAATTTATTCACTGTCAATATTGTTATTGCTCTTTTCTTTTTCTAAAATAATGAGTTTGGTGCTAATCTTGCAAGTGAAAAGCAACACTCTAGTGGATGGCCAAATTTTGATCCTGGGAAAGTGGCTCCTAAAAATACTGACTAAAATAGTTCAGGAGGTTTTAAATTTTAAAAGCTTACATACATGCAAGTTATTATTGTTATTATTATTATTAAACAAGTTTAAGAAGCATAGATTTTAACTGTGATGATGTATTATTACAAGTTTACAAAACATGCCATATCTTAACCTTTATAGGACCAGGAGTTGACATGATGTTCACTTAATATTCTTCACTCATACTGTTGAAGACCTAAGGCAGCTTGTCATCTGAGGAGTATTAACCAGCATGACAGAGAGTATAGGGATATTTTGACACATGTCAAATCAGGGTAATAGCTATATTACCCAGGCAGCATAAGGAGATTATTATGAAATTCTGCCGTACTGCAAACTTGTCACAATCTGGAACGGAACCTGAATTTTTATAGAAATTTTTTTTTTTATTTTTGTAAGTACAGATATCTTGTAAGGAGGTATTACTGTATCTGAGTCTAGGTATAGCTGTATTTCAGGTACAGAATTTTAGAGAAAGGAATTTGATGCCTTGTATCATGGTATTATTCTTTATAAAAACTAACAATCTTCTTTGGATGATTTTCCTGAATTTATTCTAAGGGATGAGTATACTGAACTCCTATGCCTTAGGTATTTTAGTAGAATTGTATATGTGTAATATTTACAGCCCAGTTTGAAGAAGATGAAAAGACCCCAGGAATGCAATACTGGGGGCTGGTCACTTACTCAGATGATTAACACTGCTGTAAGTGACTATTCATATACTTTTACTAGTAACAGGACAAATTCACTATGTCTCTACAAGCAAACTAAACAGGGTAAAGACACAGGCCCAAGAGCTACTGCTGAGCCTTCAGGGCTGTTGCACACTCAGCAAGATCTGGAGCTCTGTTTTGGCCTGAGCTGACTGCTGTCTGTCGATATGGTGGAAGGCATGGTCAAATGGGGGACCACAGCAGCCAGGTTGCCTTTGGTAGAGTTCAGCCATCATATTCGACAGCTGTGTGCACACAGCAAAGCCATGGCACAGTTGGCTTCACAGGCAGAAAAATCTCCCTGGCCTGTTATATTTACTAATAACTGCTGTTTCTGTAGAGCAATGCTGTCTTGTGCCATGGGCCGTGTTAACGCAAGGGCCTGCTTCTTGCCATGCAGCTGCCCCACTATATTCACCCTGTGTTGCAGCCTTCCTGCACTGTTAGGAATGCCTTAGAACACCATAAAACACTGAGGCACAAAGGCAGGCATCAAAAGAGCAGATGGTGAGACAGCACTAAGTCATTCATGTGAGAGAGGTGGGTCACTTTGCTATGAAAATGAAGGGAGAAGAGGATAAGTACTAGTGTAAAGGAGCTTCATTTGAGCTATTTTTTTCTCTTTAGCTCAGGTCACCGACACTGCATATGCTACTCTAAGGATGCATTGATGCTGTGATAGGCCTTTTCACGGGAAGGGGCTGAGTTCTCCCAAACGTCATCTAACAGATATGTCCGTAACATCACTGTAACATATAGTGTAACATATAAAATCACTGTAACATATATTTTCAGAAAACTGAAGGGAGAAAACAAGGTGTCCTTGAAATTTCTGTAGATGTCCATGTCAGAGGAATTTGTACTGAAAATTTCCATTTGTTGTATGAGTATTTTCTCGTTTTCCCATACAGACATGAATTAACTAGAGGAAGAAAAGGGAAAGAGTTTACTGCAATATATATTCCTTTACCATGCGATACAGCAGAAAGACACAGCTGAGCACATTATGCTGAGATGGCACCCACCTCTACATCCTGCTTAGTTTCTAAAAAAATTTATGATTTCCATATGCTATCTATGGTGTCCTTATTAAAGTTCCTTGGAGATAAGGCATCTTCTCCTGCATTATTACATTTGTATTCAGTGATAATTACTGAAATGACAGAATGGAGTAGAGATGGATTGCAGCGTGGACAGGCTGGAGAGGGTCTCTAAGGTAATATCAAATTAGGTAATATCAAATGAGGTATGGAAGACTTTCCTTGAGCCAGAACTAGTTTGACTTCTTATTTATGGTCTTTTGTCTTTTGATTGTCACTTCAGATATTAAGAAAAGGTATCCGATGATTTTTTTTCAGGAATGAAAAATCTCAACTATCTCTCCCTTAGCTTTTTCCTGAGAATATGTAAAATGCAAGATACCCAAAATTTGTCCATGTTACTAAAATGAACATCACATTCTTTTGTTCCAGTAATTATTACGTTAGCGTAATTTTAGCAAACATAATCTTCTGCTAAGATGTTGTTCCCTATAGTGCTTTGAAAATCCTACTTATATAAAGAATGGAAAATAATTTGCATTTAAGATTGTTGCCAGTAATCCATTCATTAGTAGAACTTCGGAACCACTTGGAACCCTATTTAGGGCCAGACAGACTTGCACTTAGTCTTGCAAGTTGTCACAGTAGCTAATACACAATGTAGGTGCAAATCTGGTACAAAATACATAATTGCATGTACTGAATAACAAAGATTTACTAGCAATGAACTCAAATGCAAATTACTGAGCTACTCACATAAGTTGTATTCAACTTGAATGAGCAGGAATCTCTGGCCCTTTTAAGTGTCAGCATGGCAGCAAAGAACTAAGAAAGCAATATAAATCAGCGAACCATAGCCAGAATTATTAAGAGAAAATTGATTTTTCAAACTGCTGAAAATAAATCTTAATAGCTGTGTATGCCACTGAATTTAGCAAATTTCTCTAACCGAATAAATTGATAAATCTAGTCCACTTCACTGCCAGATGTTACTGAAATTCTTTCAGGATCTATAAGCAAGAGTGGTATGTGCATAATCACATGTTGTCACAAATTTGGCAGCTGCTTTCATCTTTGCTTCATTGCATTGCATGGTTCCCATTTGTCATTTAGTGTCACTAACCTTCAAACATGAACGGTTAGAGCGCTTCAGCTAACATGCTGCTACAATGGTTTAAATGAAGATCAGAAATTCACTTCCCAATGTACTCCTTAGAGACAGACAAGTAAGATTACCCATAAATGCCTAACGGAGTTGATTAACAGGTATGATTCCAAGACTCATCTCCTTAAATCAGACCCTAAAAGTGCAAAAATGATCACACCTTTATCAGTTAATCTACTCCATCTATTAAAGCTCTCTCTTGAAATGAGTATAAACCCATTTAAGGATGATTATTGTACCTTTCTTTCATTCTACTTTCTATTTAACTTGTCATTGAAGTCTTTTATGTCTCTGATTAGTTTTGAACCCACTAATTAGAGGGCACTACACTGAAAGAAACTGTCTCTGCAAATGAGTAGCTAGACAGGTATTTTTCTTTTTAAGACACAATCTAAAATGAAAAAGATAAAAGAACTATTTGGATTGACTGTTTTAATTTATCTCAGGTCACTGCTAAAACAAAAGGCAAAAATTTTAGTGTTCCTTTTAAGATGGACTACCATGTTTTAGAATGCAGTTTGTAAGATTGTCTATGAGGACTTTTTTAAGCAAACACATTCCATGATTTATTGGAGAAGAATAATCTGTTCTGTGTTTTTAAAACTCACAAACTCCCATATATAGTCAAAATATGTTTCGAACAGAACTCACTCATGTTTGTCTACAAACATATACGTACCAGAATTTTCTGTCCTGTGTCCATATCTTGCTCTGCGGGGATGGCTGCAGAGCACTGCAATATTATAGTTTTTCAACATATGGTGAATTGTTTTATTATTTTTTTTCTACTACCAATCATGGTATTGCTCTTGCAAATTGTATACAAGGCTACGCTGTTTATTTTGATTATGCCATATACCCTCCCTTCTCCTGCATCATTTTGTTCATTTCACTCATCTTTCTCTCTTACCATTAGACTAAACTCATCAATAGTCATCATAACCTTGTTCTTCTCCACTGTTTTTTCCACTTGAAAGTACTTGTCAAAAATATGAATTGCTTACTTCTCATACTTAGAAGGAAATTAGACTTACACACAATTCACAGCATCTTTTACATGAAAACAGCTATAGCTATTGTCAGACTTCGTTGTTCAGCCATGTTAAATTTACTGATTCGCTACCATTTCCCTTACAGCTGTGTAATTCTGTTAATTTTTAAATATCTTCTACAGTGAAACTGGTGCTTGGTCTGATGTACGCCTAATTTCTTGTGGTATACATAAATGTTATTATGTCCTTTATTTTTTCTTTATTCTTTTGCATAACACCTATATTAAACCATTGCTTATGCTTTAGGTACAAAATAATATACTACACAAATAAAAAAAGAATAAATAAGATAATGATGAGTCAAAAGGATATGACTATGCTCCAAACCTCATTTGTGTTTACATCAGGCAGACAAATAAACTGATGCATAATTCCATTACTCATAAAATAACTATTCTGATTTTAGAAGATCTTTAAAAATCAGTGATATTCATAAATTGTCCTCTCACTTTTTGATGCTTGCTCAGCTCAGAGTTTTACACTTACCTGAGATCTACTATTTTTGCACAAATTAAATGCAGTACAGTTTTGCAGTAGCAAACTTTGAAGATAAACTGTACATTAGGCAAGGAAGAATATATTTTAACTGAATTCTTACAAACTGTGATTACATATTTTATATACGCATGTACATATGTAGATATGTAGCTACATTATATCGTATATGTATATTTTAATTCTGAGCTCAAACTGTACCACAGATAAACATAAAATGAGTAAAATATGTAAGTTATATGAAGAGTTTATGTGTTAGAGGAACACATGAGTATTTCAAGCTCTTTTTCAAAAATTAGAGTTAAGATATTGCGGCCTGGTGAATAACATCTCTTTCATACAAGAAGATCTGTAATGCTTTGAAGAGAGTTAGAATACTGTAGTTCATTTCTCTTAAAGAAAAATGTTACTCTCCAAGGGGTTCAGTAATGCAATTACAAATTTGTACATACAAGGAATAACATGGAATTAAATAGGCAAATAGGCAAATAATTCAGAGGTAACGAATAGCTTCACTTCAGGGGTCTTTGAAGGCCACTTGCTCATCACGAAGTCAGCAGCTCTCAGGGTTTGTCAAAGAGGGTGCAGATGAAGTGTGTGTCATGGAGTAAAGCCAGGCAGAAGAAAAATTATAACCTGCAATACAATAAACAACAACAAAAAAAAGTATTTTCTGCACTATGCCACCACAAACAAATTGGTGCATCTGCTTAAAAAAAATTGAATTTCTTCTGTTCATCATTCTTGGCAATTAAGAACTCAAACCTTCATCTGTGCAGTCATAGCTAGAGGGGACTAACAGCTAAGAATCTACCAAGAACGCTAAATGCCATGCAAAAATAATCCAGTTTACTCAGTCACTGTGAGAATCTGCAGTTTCTACCTATGCTGTTTAAAATGACAGAGGTTCCCTTTACTACTGTGCTCATCACATATGGTGTGTGACAGCATGGAGGGCATATCTTCAGGGATGTTTAAGCACAAGATTTCATTTTTTTTACAAACTAGTTTTGGGCTGATGTCATGTACGCCTCCTACAAAAGAGGGAGTTTATGCCACGTCTCATCACCTCAAGAGCTCTGCTAACAAGTCAAAGAAAGTGATTCATCCCATCTGCTCAGCAGTGGTAAGAGGCATCTGGAGAGCTCTATCCAGTTCTGGGTTCCCCAGTCAATGAGAGACACGGACCTACTGGACTGAGTCCAGCAAAGGGCCTCAGAAATGATGAAGGGACTGAAACATCTGAAGAACGTGTGAAGAAAGGCTGAGAGAGCTGGGACTGTTCAGCCTGGAGAAGAGAAGACTTCTTATCAATGTGTATGAATACCTGGATGGGGGGGCATAAAGACGTTGGAGCCAGACTCCTCTCAGTGATGCCCAGTGAAGGACAAGAGGCTAAGTACACCAACTGAAACACAGAAAATTCTGTTTAAGTGTAAGAATGAAACTATTTACTGTGAAGGTGGTCAAACACTGAAACAGGTTGCCCAGAGAGGTTATAGGATCTCCCTCCTTGGAGATACTCAAACAACGACTGGACACAGTCCTGGGAAACTGTTAGCTTGTGTGATAAAAGATAATCTCATCACACAGAAGCCCAAAGGCAGGTGGGGAAACCCAAATGCTATGTTGCCCCGCTACTCCAAAGCCATCACAGGAGAGTGATCAGCTCATCAAAGGTCCATCTCAACAAGCCCAGAGAAGCACAAGAGCAGAAAGCCTGGCAAGAGCCCAAATTGAAGACTAAGAAAAAGCAGACCCCTGCCTGGACCCCTCCAGGTCTGTCCCAACAGAACCTTAGCCCCAGTGTCCAGGCATGAAACCCATCAAGACAAGTCAGCACTAGACTTGGACTTTTGGACCATGGAAGGCTACTGCCTAGGGGTATGGGGCACATTATAGGAAGCAGGGGAAGAGCATTTTGAGGATTGAACAGCACCTCTTATGAGATATTTAGGGGAGGAAGTAAAAGTGGGGAAAGGTATGGATGTAGGTGACTTAGGTAGGAACAAGTGGGGGAAAATCCTCCTCTGAGCAGGGTGATGCACTAGATGATGTCCAGGGTCCCTCCTCAGCAATGCCATGAGCCCATGTTTCAAGAATCACAGAATCACAGAATCACAGAATCGTAGGGGTTGCAAGGGACCTCTGCGGGTCCAACCCCCCTGCTGAAGCAGGGTCACCTACAGCAGGCCGCACAGGACCACGTCCAGGCAGGTCGTGAATATCTGCAGAGAAGGAGAATCCACAGCCTCCCTGGGCAGCCTATTCCAGTGCTCCGTCACCCTCAGAGGGAAGAAGTTCTTCCTCATGTTCAGCTGGAGCTTTCTATGCTTCAATTTGTGCCCATTGCCCCTTGTCCTGTCGCTGGGCACCACTGAAAAGAGTTTGGCCCCATCCTCCTGACACCCACCCTTCAGATATTTATAGGGATTTCTAAGGTCCCCTCTCAGACTTCTTTAGGCTGAACAATCCCAGCTCCCTCAGCCTTTCCTCCTAGGAGAGATGCCCCAGTCCCCTCATCATCCTCGTACCCTCCGCTGGACTCTTTCCAGTAGTTCCTCATCTTCCTTGAAGTGGGGAGCCCAGAAATGGACAGAGTACTCCAGATGGGGCCTCACAAGGGCAGAGTAGAGGGGAAGGAGAACCTCCCTCGATCTGCTGGCCACACTATTCTTAGTGCACCCCGGGATCCCATTGGCCTTCTTGGCAGCCAGGGCACACTGCTGACTCATGGTTAACCTGTCGTCCACCAGGACACCCAGGTCCCTCTCCACAGAGATGCACTCCAGCAGGTCTGCCCCAAGCCTGTACTGGTGCACGGGGTTGTTCCTCCCCAGGTGCAGGACCCTACATTTGCCCTTGTTGAACTTCATCAGGTTCCTCTCTGCCCAGCTCTCCAGCCTGCCAGGTCTCTCTGAATGGCAGCACAGCCTGCTACTGTATCAGCCACTCCCCGCAGTTTCATGTTATCAGCAAACTTGCTGAGGGTACATTCTAACTCTTCATCCAGGTCATTGATGAAGATGTTGAACAAGACTGGGCCCAGTACTGACCCCTGGGGGACACCACTAGTTACAGGTCTCCAACTAGACTCAGCGCCGCTGATGGCAACCCTCTGAGTTCTGCCATTCAGCCAGTTGTCAATCCACCTCACTGTCCACTCATCCAGCCCACACTTCCTGAGCTTCCCTAGGCGGTGTTATGGGAGACAGTGTCAAAAGCTTTGCTGAAGTTGAGGTAGACAACATCCACGGCTCTCCCCTCATCTACCCAGCCAGTCATGCCATCACTGTAGGCTATCAGGTTTGTCAGGCTTGATTTCCCTTTGGTGAATCCATGCTGACTACTCCTGATAACCTTTTCCTCCACTTGCTTAGTGACGACATCCAGAATGAGCTGTTCCAACACCTTTCCTTGGATGGAGGTGAGGCTGACTGGCCCGTAGTTCCCTGGGTCCTCCTTCTTGCCCTTTTTGAAGATTGGAGTGACATTGGCTTTTCTCCTGTCTTCATACACCTCACCTTTTCTCCAGGACCTTTCAAAGATGATAGAGAGTGGCTCAGCAATGACATCTACCAGCTTCCTCAGCACTCGTGGGTGCATCCCATTGGGGCCCATGGATTTGTGTGCGTCCAGATTGCTTAAATAATCTCTCACACAATTCTGCTCAACCGAGGGAAGGTCTTCCTTTCTGTAGCCTTTCTCTCTTACCTCCGGGGTCTGGGATGCCTGAGGGCTGAACTTAGCAGTAAAGACTGAAGCAAAGAAGGCATTCAGTAGCTCTGCCTTCTCTGCATCTTCCCTCACCATGACACCCACCTCCTTCAGCAGTGGCCCCACATTATCCCTAGTCAGGATTCTACTTTGCACATAGGTCAATTTATCTCCACAAAATGTGAATTGCCTCTTAGTATAAACAGCACACCTTACCCTTTAAGGACCTGCAAAGAAGGATTAATGAACTACTTGACAGATGATAGCATACAGTGCTGAAAGCGGAGGAAAAGAGTTGGGAATGAGATACACTGGCAATTGGAGACACAGTTCAACTTACATTGCAGCTCTTGCCCCTTCAAGGACTTTAGGTAGCTGGCAGCCATATGGAGGAATGCCACCGGCCTGGACTGGGGATGCCAAGTCTGCTGTTGCAGTGTTAGACAACTGTGCAGGGAGAAACGAGGCAAAACTGATGAACTCTCACTCATGTGGTCTTTTGGGAGCAGCCCTAGTGTGAATGACATGGCTTGGTGTACTGTAGTTGAAAACAAAAGAAAAAAAATCATGAAGGCAAAACTGCTTTTTTCGTACAACATCCTAAGTACAAACATTTTTCGTTTTGCTCCTAACAGCCGTGAAAAAAAATTGTGAAGTTCTCTGTCACACATGGTGTGACTTTATGTGGTATCATTACCACAGTCTCTGAAAACCTCGTAGAATTTTAACACCTTGACATAAAAATGTATTTATCTTCAGTGCTCTAAGTAATTTTATTCTTCCTACATTATCCTCCTTCTTAATTTTCTTCTACACTCCCACTCCCAGTACTCATCCACATAGTTCATTTGTCATTTTTGCCCACAGTCATCATTTCTCTGTCCTCTTATACATAGCACATTTCTCATGGTACCACTTCCAGGTCTTGTCTGTGAGACTCATACCTATTCCTCATTAAACATCATTCATATATCTCTGCTTGCAGTGTGCTGCCTAAAAAGGAATTAATGTTATTCAAAGCACTAATATTAAAAGTTTAATACTAGAGCTCAATACATCTGTTCCCTATTCTCTATTTTTCACCTGTTTGTGTACTTTCCCTTCACCACAAAATTCTCAAGAAGCAATGCCCGTTCCTGAATAATAAGTAGCAAACAGACGTGAACCAGTACTAAATAATGGATAGCTGTGGTAGAGAAAATGAGATTCAGATCTCTATTGAGTCAGCAGAAGCTTGTGGTAATGCCTGAATTTGTCTTCTCTCCTACCGTAAGGATGTTCATTGGATATTTGTCTTTACTATACAACACTGTGTTTATGTGAAATTTTACTTTGTGTTCTATAAACAAATTGTTAGATATAACAGTGATAAATAATGGTGAAATGTTCTTTCACATATATGTAATTCCATGAGTTTTTCATTTGTGAAGATGAGGTTCTGACTCACTTTTTAAAGAGCAACTTCAAGATTGTAAGGGATTTCACACAATTACTGAAGGGAGATCTTTGTCACAGTCTTGCCAATAATGTTCCCACAGAGCACAGAAATGCTTGCTTATATATGCATTTAATTATATTTTACCCGTAAGAATAGAGAGATTTTGAAAGAAATTAACAGATAAATGAAAGGGGCTTTTTATACTGATGTGTTTTTCTTGAATTACCTTTAACTGCTATTCATGTCATGTGTAAACTATAGACATCTGACAAAATCAGATTACAGTAGTCTCCTATGGTAGTAAATGCCTTATTTTAGATGTCTACTTGAGGATGAGATTAATATTACCACATAAGTTCCACTTTATAAGAGCTGACAATAAAGGACATATAGACCAACAGACAGAAACATCTGCTATGAAGTAGACACCTGCCTTTGGTAGTAAGAATCTCTTGTAGTTTAGCCGAAGCAAAACTTTTGACTTTAACCTGCAATTCAGTTCATTAAATTTCCATGTTCTCCAAAACGTTAGGTTGGTGAGATTGTATTTTTAAGCCTATATGGTATCAAGCCAGATCCTAGCATATTTGTGTATTAGCAGAGCTCCACTGTCCTCAGTTGTATCCTGCACCCTCTGAGCTTTAATCTCACATCCTTTAGTACCCTGTTTATTCACCTTGGTCCTTATGCTTAACAGAAAATAGTTGAAGTCATGTCTTACACTGATGTTTCTATAAATCTGAATAACTGGAGACATCTTTTTCCACTGCTGATCTGGAGGAGGACAGATCTCTGGCACTCTTCTAAGCTGCCCTGAACACTTAAGGCAGATTTGATCTCACCACCTGGTCTAGTTGTCAATCCCTTCTGTAGTCCGTTTGGAGACGTGCCTGTAGGGAACAATTAATCTTATTCTAAAAATCAGATCAGTTCTAATCTAGAAGCGTCTATTTTGCTCCCCTCACTATAAAAGAAGTTCAGACAATTACCTCTGAAATATTCATTTCTAGTGGGAACATCAAAAGACAGGAATCTTACACAAAGTATTCGGCCAATTTTTAAGTAAACCGCTGCCCCTCCTGTTGAATTACTTCCTTTGAGATCACTATTCAACTCCATAGCAATGGCTCACTCCAGGTAATCATTAATGACGTCAAACACACATGCTACACCAACAGTTATGGAATTATTGTGATTTTTGAATGGTACAAAGCTGATCACCTGCAATGCAGAGCTATTTACACTTCTCAGCACATTTCAAACTTTAACTGAAGGGAACATCTCCTTTCGATCTCAAACTCATTTTAAACATTGATACTGCTAATACAAGATTTTGTGATATTACTGTAAAATATGGTATATTTGTTCAGTGATTTCTGTGGACTTTATTATTGTATGCAGCACTAAATGAGCTTTCATTTCAACCAAATCAAAGACAACATTCCCGCCTCAGCCGTACAATGTATATAATATGCCATATACTGGACTTCTCCCTCCCTCAGACAACCATATGAATATCTCTACTTTTTTCAGAGAACAAAAGTGTAATTGACAGGGTGCTATCAGCAAGACAGCAAAGATCTCTGGGTAGACTGTGCCTTCTGAGGCATTGGTTTCTGTGCTTATTTCATTTTCATCTCCCTATCATCAACACTACAATGACAGGCTGAGTGTGCCATCTGACAATATCGTGACATGCTAAATGAAAAGCTGTGTCCCAGATGAAGTTATAGAAGGCTGAAAAGAAATAAAAGGACCGTATACGTTGAATTGCATTCTCATTAGCTTTGTTTTTTGAGCTCCAAATTCTGCTTTCTTAAAAATTCAGGCAGCTGAGTCAATTAACTTTTAGGTCAATGTTTACTTCAGGCCAATATCTCTCTAGAGCAAAATTAAAGAAGTTATAATCTATTTTTATCAATCCATCTTTTCGTCTGCAAGTGAAGATATTCATGTAATAAAATCATGACGCGAAGTACCCTATGGCCTTTGAAACCTCACAAGATTAATTGGAAGAGATGGCCTAGAAGTTTGATTCATGAGTTGTTACTACAAAAAGATATTCCTTTTCAGATTTTCCCTCTGCTTTTCACCCTCCACTTTTTCTCTCTGCTTCTAGTACACTGAGGAACCAGTTTAATAGTTACTGGTGGGAATTCTTTCAGTGCTTGCTGTTTGGAATGCAGGCTGTGACAGGAAAGGTTGATGGATTGTTCCCCATGATACTGTAAGGTTTTGAATTTTAGTACTCTCTGCAATTTTCTCCCTCCTAAATGACATTAGAAAATGAGAAAAATATTTAGTTTATTCTGTAAATAAAAAATCCATGGAAAATATGCAATTGATTTTGTATTAAATGTGGGTAAAGAAGCTGATAAACCTGTGGATACAGTAGGTAAATGTCATTGAAATGCGCAGTACCTTAAAATAATGAATTTTTGAGGCTTTACATTAGTTGGTATTATCAAAGGATTCACCAAAGATGTACTATGTAATTTTGTTTCTCTTTCTGTTTATCATCACAATAAGGGCATAGCAGTTATAACCCTCCCAAGAAAACCAGCCAGAGGATCACTAATTTACAAAACCAGTAAAGACAAGGCACAAATAACAGATGTATCTATTTCTTTAGGAAAATTATTTCAACTTCTGTGTGTTATGTTTTATTGTATTTTCTAAATTAATAGCTTATAAATATGGGCTGAATATTTGTGAACTTCAGTTGTGGGTTTTCACTGAATTGCACATAATTATTTTATTCAATTTAATTAGTGAGTTTTATATACAGTCTGAGGGGAATATTATTTCATTACCAATCAAAGAAAACCCAAAAAAGCCACAAACACACTCAAAGTCTGCAGTGTGTCCACACCAATCTGTCGCTAATCGATTTTAGAAGTTTTATTCTGGATAGTGTCAAATGATCTGGGAATTTGAAAAACAACATTAAACCTTGCCCAACAGTCCCATAAGGGCTCAAGTCCTGCGGCTCAGCATCCTCCATCAAGTCTTAATAATGCTAGAGTGGCAACTGAAGCAAGTCCAAGCACTAATGAGAGATCCCCAGCCTCCATGCCAGTGGCTTCTGTCTGCCCAGTCTCAAACTTCTCTGTAGCTATCAGAACAAACACATTTATCAGCCCCTTCTGGCTCATGGGCCAAACCCAGTGCCAGCATCCACACCAACACTAACTCTAACTCTAACCACAGTTTAGCAATTTTATTAGACACATTCCAAATGCCTCTCCATCAGTCCCTGATGGGTTAGACCTCAACCTAATCCTAACTGGTTCATGTGTTCATTTCTACTCAGGTTTAAGACATACTTAGTTGCCTGACTCTTTTTCTTTTCTTTTTTTTTTTTTTTTTTCCTGGAAGACTCAGCCCTTATTGTACTGCAATTGTTCCCCTGGGTTCCCATTTGCTCAAATCCTATTCCCAAACTCAGTCCTAGCAATGGTCTCTGCCCTAACACAAGGACAGGTTGGACAGGGCTTTGAGCAACCTGGTCTAGTGGAAGGTGTCCCTGTTCGTGGCAGGGGGCTTGGAACTAGATGGTCTTTAAGGTCCTTCCAACCCAAGCCATTCTATGATTCTGTGATTCCATGACCATAAATTATAAACACAACCTGTCACCCTTTCCTGTTTCAGCTCAGATCTGTAGACCAGTCTGAACTCTAAATCATATTTCCAGCTGGAAAATCTTTTAAAGCTTGCCACTTGATCGCCACCAAACAAAGCTCTCCCTTGACCACTTTATTTCTGTTTTGTACTTCTCTGTATCACTTTTCCTACTATTACTTGATTAGCTGATGATAAGCCCAGTCATAAATGACACTCAGCACTCTTAAAGTCAGTTTTGCCATAGCCTCAAAGACCATGTCTAGTAGAATCTAGATCATTAAAACTTTGTGACTTTACTCCAGTTTTAACAGAATCACAAAATCACAGAATGGTAGGGGTTGGAAGGGACCTCTGTGGGTCATCTAGTACAACCCTCCTGCTGAAGCAGGGTCACCTACAGTAGGCAGCACAGGACCTTGTCCAGGTGGGTCTTGAATATCTCCAGAGAAGGAGACTCCACAACCTCCCTGGGCAGCCTGTTCCAGTGCTTTGTCACCCTCAGAGGGAAGAAATTCTTCCTCATGTTCAGATGGAACTTCCTGTGCTTCAATTTGTGCCCATTGCCCCTTGTCCTGTTGCTGGGCACCACTGAAAAGAGTTTGGCCCCATCCTCCTGACACCCACCCTTCAGATATTTGTAAGTATATATTAGGTCCCCTCGCAGCCTTCTCTTCTTCAGGCTGAACTAGCCCAGCTCCCTCAGCCTCTCCTTGTAGGAGAGATGTTCCAGTCCCCTCATCATCCTCGTAGCCCTCCGCTGGACTCTCTCCAGTAGTTCCTCATCTTTCTTGAATTGGGGAGCCCAGAACTGGACACAGTACTCCAGATGAGGCCTCACCAGGGCAGAGTAGAGGGGAAGGAGAGCCTCCCTCGACCTGCTGGCCACACTCTTCTTGGTGCATCCCAAGATCCCATTGGCTTTCTTGGCAGCCAGGGCACACTACTGGCTCATGGTTAACCTGTCGTCTACCAGGACGCCCAGGTCCCTCTCTGCAGAGCTGCTCTCCAGCAGGTCCGCCCCAAGCCTGTACTGGTGCATGGGGTTGTTCCTCCCCAGGTGCAGGACCCTGCATTTGCCTTTGTTGAACCTCATCAGGTTCCTCTCTGCCCAGCTTTCCAGCCTATCCAGGTCACGCTGAATGGCAGTACAGCCTTCTGGTGTATCTACCACACCTCCCAGTTTGGTGTCATCAGCAAACTTGCTGAGGGTTTAATCCTGAAGTTCCTGTAGTTCTGTAATCCTAACCCAGTAGTTCCTAATCCTGAAGTCAGCCTTCTTCAAAAAACCTGTGTTCTGGGTAGCAAGGCAGCAGAAATGTCTTTTTGCAGCCCGAAGTGAGGAATGTGAATATTAAATGCAGAACATGCTATGATGTGTGTTTTACCCTCTTGGTTAGCTATAAATGCCTTTTTGCTTGCTGCCCAACAAAGTGACTGCTCTGATTCCCACTAGGATGACTAACTCATCCACTGCATAAGGACCAAATGATTCGTAGTTTTAAGTTCTACCTGTCTGGATGCATCAGTCCCTTAAGGAGACTCGCCCATAGTGACATAATGCGGTAATGATTTACGAGGCATATACTTTAACTGTGAATTATCTTCACCTTTTCACACAGAACTACTAATGAGGAATAGAATAAGACATCACCACATTTAGAGTTTCCAGGTTATTTGTTAAAGCTGATTTAGAATTCAATCAAGTCAGATAAGTTCTTAGTGGTACTTGTGGTACTTATGAGAAATTATATCCAGAATAAAAATGAAACGATTTCATATTGTTGCTGAGAATCTTTCCTTCTCCCCTAACAGAATTAATTTCTGTGCTTATTAGGATCAAAGTCATTCTTTTTCTCACCATCTTATACTGGGTAAAAATGTGCTGTAGAATTTTTAGTAGCCTTTTCTTTACTGTTTCTGATAGCTTAATATAAGAGTAAATAGATTATGGTCTAATTGATGTGTAATGGAAGTGTCACTACTTTTACTTGAGTCACAGGTTATTAGATTCAATGATGTGGCCCTGCAAGTACTTCAGTATACTTTTTCTGGAACTGTTCTGTGAAGTAACTGATGGCCTCCATGTGACAAGACTAACACCCTTTCATCTGATCCTCCTCCCACATTCATATCATACATAATTAATTGTCAGCACCATAGAAGTCATTTTTAGTCCTTTCATCAACATTTTCTTTTGTGGTTGGTGACACTGAGACTTTCTTACCAGAGTAGCAGTGCTGCTTTATACATGGCTGATGAACTGTGTCCCTGAACAATAATTTCTTTCTCACACCCTTTCGTTTTAGGGGATTTCATTTTTTTCCCTGAAAGTTCCATATTGAGAGAGTTTTCTCACTCACTGTTAAAACCCAGAAAACTTCAGGAAGAAATTGATCACTGAGAAATGTTGGGAAAGTGCTATTTGTTCTTTCAGAAATTCCTTCCAGCTGAAAAAAAAATTAAGAAAATACTGGGATAATGAAAATGTATATTCATCCTAAAATGTTGAGAAATATTCTACACAGAGTGTAACACTCAGGTGCCCATCCTCTGTCAGTTAGACTCCTCCTGTTGCTCACTTAAAGTGATAAATAGCCCCAGAAAACAATTTACCCACCTATCTTAAATATTTGTGTTGGGCTAAGATGAAACAGAGTCAGGAAATGCCACTTACCATCTCTGTTCACTGACTCCAGGGCCTTAAATTCTCAGCTGCTCACCTTGACTGTTACACAGTTTGAGACAGACACAATGAATCCCATCAACCTAAGCTTGAATGTAGTGATACCATCCAATTACCAAGTAATACACTTCAGCTGAAGAATTCTTCGCAGATACAAGTTTGGTACAATTAAAATCTCTGCAATTAAAGAAATGTGGTGAGTCTTGTATCGTGTTGCATAAAAATTTTCAGGCAACGAAAGCAAGAAAAGCAGAGTAGCATTTATATTAAATAAAACCTATCAGCATCCATTGGGGGGAAAAAAAAACAAAAGCATGTTTCAGAAAAACATTTTATGATTTTGAATTCAAATTCAAAATTTTAAATATTTAGTTGTGCTATCTTTAAACTCTGTTTGATCTCCGTCTGTCTGAAAACCTAAAGCCTCTTATGCTTTTAAATGCACTGAGTGGATTTTCAGTCTCCAAAAGAAATAATATTTGATCTCAGTTACTAGGAAGAGAATAAGTTCTAAAAAATAAGCACTTTTGATAAGGCCCTCTGTTGTTCACTGTGAAAAATGGCTGAGTAAAGCAGTTAAAAAAGAAACTGTGGTATGAAATGATTTAAGAATTTATTTTACTACACAAATAGAAGCAATAATGTGTGGTAAAATTAGTATGAAAAAAGGTTTCTCAAATCGACTGAAACTCAGCTTGAATATCAATAACTGTCAGTCCCTTCGTTAATTTAAATCAGATTCTACTTAACTGATTTTCCATAAATTCAATTTTATAATTAAGAGTATCTCCAGTCTAAGTAGATAAAAGCATTTGACACATTTTGCATGTACTAATTAAACTCTGTATATTTTATACACCATTTGAGCAGTGTCTTCAATGTTATTGACTTTTTCTCCTAATGATATAGGAGCATATTATACAAGTCTCTTTTCTTAACTGAGTGTCCTGGTTTCGGTTAAAATAGAACCGATCGTCTTTCAGTAAATCTTCCTTACAGCTAAGTTCTTCGAAGTAACAGCATTTTTCTGAAGCTGGCTGCATGTTTTACAGACACTGTCCGCTCCAGAGCTGACAACACCTGATGTTTATAGTTACACTGAGCTAATGGCAGGAAAGCAATGCAGAAAAAGGCCCCTGTTTAGAATTACTGCCACAGCAGCCAAGGTCACCGACAGATCTGTTAGGTCCCACAAGTGAGGAGTCAGAAGGGGTCGCACTTGTGTGGAGGGGCAGACAGGACAGGTGACCCCATATTGACCAGCGAGATACTCCATGCCATGCACGTCATACTCAGTGTAAAGCTGGGGGATCATGAGAGTCTCGCTCTCTTCGTCCATGGCCGCCTTCTGAAAAGGAAGCTTGTTGTGCTGCCTGTAATCCTGATCCAGATTCCGATCTGTGCATTCCTGAGTCCAGTTCCTGTCTACTGCAGAGTCCAGTCTGGGACTTCCCGGTGCTGCCTGGCAGCTGCTGGTGGGACCCCAGTGCCCCGGCACCCAGCTCCAGGAAACTCAGTATCAGTTTTGCATATTTTGCATTATTTCTCCTATTATTAATATTATTAGTATTATTAGTGTTATTAGTGTTATTAGTAAAACTTTTTATATTCAATTTGTAAATCTCTCTCCTTCCTCCTCCTTTTTCCCTTCCTCCAGTGGGAGGGCAGGGGTTAACAGAAAGCATCTGTCACTCAGTTTATTGACGCCCTGCTTTAAACAGTGATACTGAGGTATATCACACTCTAAAGCCCTAAGTGCCAAAAAATGTTATATTAAAGTCACATTTCATGAATCTAAATTATTTTTTCTTATCTGTCTGTGTTAAAGAACAGTTATAGAATTAAGACACATCAGCTGAATAGCTCCATACAAAGCTAAGAATTTCCAGGACTATAGAGTCTGTCTAGGCTGCTTATGTCTCTCTAGTTCTTTTACAAACACAAAAACAAACAAACAAAAAAAGAATCCCAGTACTGTTTCTTCTCTCTGCTTACATCTTCAGAGCCATATAGGCCAACCAAACACATTCAATAAATAAACTATTTTCATAAGGTAAGAAAAATTACATCAGAAAAAATAACACAATATTAATTACGCTGGGGTTTGCCTCAGGTAGAGGGTACGTATAATCAGCAAGTTGGCTAAGCAGGTTGCCATTTAAGCCATGTCTGAATAAAAGCCTTACTCTTCTAACTAATGTTTAGTCTGACATCTATGAGTTTTTCCAAGATCTCCCCACCAGAGGTTTATCAGATTACTTAACAATTTTTAAATGTGATACATACACATCTTTATACATTTTCTTGTGATTTATAGTATACAGTAACTTAAAATGTTTTGTGGTTAAAATAATGTATTTTCTGCCTGATTCAGAATAAGGAAATGGAACTGAAATACCATCAAGGCATGAAGTGGGACCCATGGATACTTCATTTGTACTGACAAAGAAGGACTGGTTGGGGATGTGAAGGTTGGGGGCAGTGACCATGAGATGGTGGAGTTGAGGATGCTGCGTGGAGGAAGCAGGGCAGTAAGTAGGATCAAACCCTTGGACTCCAGGAAAGCTGACTTTGGCCTTTCAGATGACCTACTTAGAGAAATCCCTTGTGTCAGGGCTTTAGAAGGTAGGGGGGTCCAAGAGATCTGGTTGCTATTAAGGCATCACCTCCTCCATGCTCAGGATTGGTGCATGCCCATGGGTAAGAAAGCAAGCAAAGGAGGCAGAAAGCCTGCATGGATGAGCAAGGAGCTTCTAGCAAAACTCAAATGGAAGAAGAAGGTCTACAGACTATGGAAAGAGGGAAAGGCCACGTGCGAGGAATACAGAAATGTTGTCAGAGCATGCAGGGATACAATGAGGAAGGCTAAGGCCCACCTGGAATTGAAGCTGGCAAGGGATGTCAAAGACAACAAGAAGGGCTTCTTCAAGTACATCAGCTGCAAATGGATGACTAGGGAAATTGTGGGGCCTCTGCTGAACACGGTGGGTGCCCTGGTGACGGAGGATACAGAGAAGGCAGAGTTACTGAATGCCTTCTTTGCTTCAGTCTTTACTGCTAAGTCCAGCCCTCAGGCATCCCAGACCCCGGAGGTAAGAGAGAAAGGCTACAGAAAGGAAGACCTTCCCTTGGTGGAGCAGAATTGTGTGAGAGATTATTTAAGTAATCTGGAGGCCCACAAATCCATGGGCCCCAATGGGATGCACCCACGAGTGCTGAGGAAGCTGGTAGATGTCATTGCTGAGCCACTCTCTATCATCTTTGAAAGGTCCTGGAGAAAAGGTGAGGTGTCTGAGGACAGGAGAAAAGCCAATGTCACTCCAATCTTCAAAAAGGGCAAGAAGGAGGACCCAGGGAACTACAGGCCAGTCAGCCTCACCTCCATCCAAAGAAAGGTGTTGAAACAGCTCATTCTGGATGTCGTCTCTAAGCAAGTGGAGGAAAAGGTTATCAGGAGTAGTCAGCATGGATTCACCAAAGGGAAATCATGCCTGACAAACCTGATAGCCTACAGTGATGGCATGACTGGCTGGGTAGATGAGGGGAGAGCCGTGGATGTTGTCTACCTCAACTTCAGCAAAGCTTTTGACACTGTCTCCCATAACACCGCCTAGGGAAGCTCAGGAAGTGTGGGCTGGATGAGTGGACAGTGAGGTGGATTGACAACTGGCTGAATGGCAGAACTCAGAGGGTTGCCATCAGCGGCGCTGAGTCTAGTTGGAGACCTGTAACTAGTGGTGTCCCCCAGGGGTCAGTACTGGGCCCAGTCTTGTTCAACATCTTCATCAATGACCTGGATGAAGAGTTAGAATGTACCCTCAGCAAGTTTGCTGATAACATGAAACTGCGGGGAGTGGCTGATACAGTAGCAGGCTGTGCTGCCATTCAGCGAGACCTGGCAGGCTGGAGAGTTGGGCGCAGAGGAACCTGAAGTTCAACAAGGGCAAATGTAGGGTCCTGCACCTGGGGAGGAATAACCCAAGGCTTGGGGCAGACCTGCTGGAGTGCATCTCTGTGGAGAGGGACCTGGGAGTGCTGGCGGAACCATGGGTGACCTTCCATGAGGTTAACCATGAGCCAGCAGTGTGTCATTCTTTCCTTGAAGGCCAATGGTATCCCGGGGTGCACTAAGAATAGTGTGGCCAGCGGGTCGAGGGAGGTTCTCCTCCCCATCTACCCTGCACTAGTGAGGCCCCATCTGGAGTACTGTGTCCAGTTCCGGGCTCCCCACTTCAAGAAAGATGAGGAGCTACTGGAGATTATTAGGGGACTGGAGCATCTCTCCCGTGGGGAAAGGCTGAGGGAGCTGGGCTTGTCTAGCCTGAAGAAGAGAAGGCTGATCTTATAAACTCTTATACATATCTTAAGGGTGGCTGTCATGAAGATGGGGCCAGAATCTTTTCAGTGGTGCCCAGTGACAGAGCAAGGGCAACGGGCACAAACTAGAGCACTGGAACAGGCTGCCCAGAAGGTTTGTGGAGCCTCCTTAGAAGATACTCAAAACCCTCCTGGACGTGGTTCTGCGCAACATGCTCTAGATGAACTGGTTTTAGCAGGGGTGTTGGACTAGATGATCTCCAGAGGTCCCTTCCAACTCCTACCATTCTGTGACACTGTGATCCTGTGATTCTGTGTTTTGTACTGTATTTAGGCCAGAAACCTGGATGAACACGTCTGAGAACAAATAGAGGAAAAGTTCTATAGCCTGAGAGGATTTCTCAGCAGCACATTTACCTCATACATTGGAGGTTTCTTGCTCCTCTGGCACTCTTTTGTTGCAGTGATTACAGGTGAGGTATACTAGAGGAGCTAGATAAGTTGGAAGAGTAGTATTAACTTTTAAAATACTTTATTCTCTAACATTTTGATTCTATAAGTCTAGAATTTTGTTTAAAATCATGGTAATAATCCAACCTTTTTTTATTACTTGAAAGCAGTCTAACATTGAAGGCGTCAGGACTAACACCAATGTATAACATTGGGCTGGCTCTGTACTTCTATGATCTAAAACGTAGTATCAAAATCTGTGTAAGTCCAGAGATCTCCAGCTCTGTTGTTGCCACGAACAACACGGTCTTATAGATCATCACTCATAAGTTTCTTCCTGTAGCTTCTACTGCTGCTGAAAATGTTTGGCCCTTGATTTCATTAGAAAGGTTACAGCTTTTGATTAAATGAGGCCTGATTTAATGAATCTTGTTCTTTCTGAAGATGTGTTCAGGGCTCCATTTTGTACAGAATTCCTTACAGTGCAGAAATATTTGTTCCCAAGAATCAAAGATGTATGCTTTTGGTCCATTTTCCAACCTCTCTGTTCTCCATGTGATGATAAGATAATTTTTAGACATCATTTAATTCAATTGCTTCTTCTAAACTGGTCAACATGTTCTTCAAAGACTTTTTTCCCCCTTCAGTTATATAAATGATACTTGAATCATGATATTTTCTGAGTTTCCATCTGTCTTTATTACTTTTAAGATTTCAAATTAATAATAAAAATTTTTCCTCTTGATCTGAAGATGAAATATATGTCAAGATTCTGCCTCCTTTTATGCTACTCTTTTTTCTGGTTCTTTTGTTAGGTGTGATCACATTTAGCTCTGAACAGCCACTGGAAAAGGAGTTTTGTTCAGTCTTTGTGTCCAATTTTGGCTCCACCAGACTTGTGGCCAAAGATGGACTAGCAAAGACAAAATCCACCCTGTCCAGATGAAAATGCACTGCTGGCTATAGCCTCTGTAATAAATTATGGCATTCAGCTTGTGCAGATTTTTGATAAATTGTAACTGCTTTCTCAGTTATGGAGCTTTGCACACTTAGAAATTGATCACCCGGTTGGAATATGCTGCTATGAAGGACTGGGAGATACACAGCTAGACGCAGAAGTTCTTCCCATACACTTACGAAAGATCCAAATGGTCCTTGGAAATAGTAGAATAATATCATTCAATGAAAGTGGAAGAGGTACAATCAGACAATGCAGGGTTTTCAATTGAAGAAATTAATTTGGAAGAGCCAGACCTATCACTGAAGTCAGTACATGGTCAGAAACCTGAAGAATTCAGTAAAGACTGGGGATCTTCCTAGCTCCAGAATAAACAAAGACATTCTTCACAGTAGTGTGTAGCATATCCATATTTATGATTGGTTAATTTGTAATTATTTTCCAAAATAATCTTACATGTATTGTCAAATGCATCTTTGATTTACAGTGTATACCAACTAAGCAGTCAGCTGCATAATGCAGTTTGTCTACAATGTTCATGCATAAATAATCACTGTCAGTAATTTTGAATTAATTTTGAAGAACAGACTGTGAAAATCAGTTACTATACAGATGAATTGTGTTTTAGTCATTCCATTTCACAAGTATGCGTGCCTATTCCAAATAATATCAGTCAGGTAGTGACCTATCTAATATTAACTTTCAGTACACAGGGCATGCAAAAAGAGGTGTTGCTCTGTACACAGCAGTCATGTAGGGTTCTCTAATACCAATAAACTTTACATTCTTTCCCCACAGACACAGATTTGAGCTAGTCTACTTAGGATATCAAAGTTACACTGACATTCGACTAGATTACTTCAATCAGGGTTAATATATTGGGTTTGTGTGGCAAGGCTTTGGTAGCAGGGGGATAAAGCAGTGACTTGGTGGCTTCTGTGAAAAGCTGCCAGAAGCTTTCTCTGTGTCTGATAGAACCAAATGCAGCTCACTCCAAGATGGACCCGCTGCTGGCCAAGGCCAAGCCCATCGGTGATGGTGGTGGTGTCTCTGTGATAACATAGTTAAGAAGTAAAAAAAAAAACATGTAATGGCATTTGCAGTGGGAGAGAGGAGTAAGAACATGTGAGAGAAACAACTCTGCAGACACCAAGGTCAGTGAAGAAGGAGGAAGAGGAGGTGATCCAGGTGCCAAAGCAGAGATTCCCCTGCAGACCGTGGTGAAGACCATGGTGAGGCAGATTGTAGCCCTGCAGCCCATGGAGGTCCATGGTGGAGCAGATATCCACCTGCAGCCCATGGAGGACCACACTCCACAGCAGGTGGATGGGCCTGAAAGAGTCTGTGACCCCATGGAAAGCTCGCCCTGGAGCAGGCTCCTGGCAGGACCTGTGGCCCCTTGGAGAGAGGAGCCCACGCTGGAGCAGGTTTGCTGGCAGGACTTGTGACCCCATGGGGGACCTACACTGGAGCAGCCTGTTCCTGAAGGACTGCACCCTGTGGAAGGAACCCACACTGAGGCAGTTCATGGAGGACTGTCTCCCATGGGAGGGACCCCATGCTGGAGCAGAGGCAGAGTATGAGGAGTCCTCCCCCTGAGGAGGAAGGAGCAGCAGAGACAAAGTGCAATGAACTGACCAAAATGCCCCCGTTCCCTGTCCCCTTGCGCTGCTGGGACAAAGGAGGTAGAGAAAAATTGGGAGTGAAGTTGAGCCTGGGAAGAAGGGAGGGGTGAGGGGAAGGTGTTTTAAGATTTGCTTTTATTTTCTCATTATCTTACTCTGATTTGTTTGGTAACAAATTAAACTAATTTCCCCAAGCTGAGTCTGTTTTTTCTGTGACAGAAACTGGTGAGTGATCTCTCTCTGCCCTTATCTCGACCCATGAGACTTTCATTATATTTTCTCTCCACTGTCAAGCTGAGGCGGGCAGTGACAGAGCAGCTTTGGTGGGCACCTGGCATCCATTCAGGGTCAATCCACCAGAGCTGGGTAAATGGCTAATAAAAGCAGTGCCTAGTTTAATTTTTACATTAAGAATGTTTTGACCTTCAAAGGAATAATTCATGATTGTAAAAACTGACAATTTAAACTTTTATTACTGATGTTGTTTAGACAGTTGCCTGAACATGAACAGAAAATGTACTGGCCCATCATAATTTTTAGGCTTTTTATAAATTACTCTAATTTTTGTCTTAATTTAAACCAAGAAAATTGATCAGATATAATGTGTTTTATATTATTTTAGGGGTTCATATTTCACACTTGATTCTGAAATTTATCAGAAATATATAAAAAGCACACACAAAAAATAAAGTTGAGGGGAAATTGGGGGGGGATTGTATCGCTGTCAATAATTTCTGAAAATGCTGCCTACATTTTACAGAAACCTGCACATTCTTCTATGCAAAAATCAATTTGGGAAAAGTTTGCTATTATAAGAGACAGTAAAGTTTGGCAAATGCTAAACCACTTACAATTTAACAAGTTGATTGCCCCTGGAAGCTGTAATCAAGCATCTGTAGGGTTTTAGATGCACTTCTGACAATGCCTTAAAATTAGAGAGGCTGCTATGATGTCTACATTTTCACATTTTACTGGAGAGCTGGGGAACTGTTATAAGATGATGGACATAACTTTTATTTAGCAAATAAACGAGCTGAATTAATGAAGATTAACATTTTCAAACAATACATAGGTTTAGACGTATATCTAATGGATGTTTCACAACCAAATCCCTTTTAAAGCTTAAAGAAGCTTTTACCTGTCTCAAGACCAGTCCCAGTATTGTTACAGAGGCAATTAGAGAAGAGAACGTAAGCATACAGATATGAGAAAATTTGAACAATAGGGCAAGCAGTCAATGGGGAAAAGGGAAACATTTTGGTCAAGGCAAAATAATTTTTCATAACAAAAAATCTGTGAGCAGAAAGTGATCTTATTCATTTGTCGGGAAAATGGACATTTGCTATAGTGAAAAGAGCATTAAACGCACTATTTATTACAATGCTGTATATATAAGTGTACCCAGCCCTTATCACGAAGGTCATGAAAGCTCTAGAAAGGGAACAGGTTCTCTGAAGCATGACTAGCTAGCAGATGACTTTCAACAGCTTAGACTGTGACCACCTGATCCCTGGATTTTTAGATGATTCAAAATCTGATCGTCTTGCAGAATGCAAAAGTGGAAGTCATTAAAAAGTCTTTTCTTTTGAAAGCCTGGCACAAGGAGGCAGTTTATACTTTTGAAGCAGGGGGTACAGAAAAGACAAAGAAACCATTATCAGAATCCACCAGTTCTGAACCCACACATTTCTGATACATATATTCTCTTCTTCCAACATTATAGGGCGTCTGACTACATCTAATTGTGAATTGATAAGGTGAATGCAACAAAATGTTTCAACATCAGCATGTCTGCAAAGTCAATTGTATTGATTTAATTTAAAAACTGTTCAAATAAACCTTAAATAATGCATTTTTGTACCTAATTAGTGCAATCTATATATAGCTTTCAAGCAGTGTCTTATGTTTGGTGTACTAAAACCAGGAAATATACGTTAGTTATCTAACTCTGGGCTGCTTCTGGAGGTAGACTTCCTAGACACTAGAAAAAAGCTTTGTGACGTCTTTGTAAAATGGGAACTAGCTATTCGTCTCTAACTCTTAGGCATCTAAAGCCAGGTAGTATGAAGCCATGTCACTTTTTCTAAGTGCATTTGAATTTGTTGCATTTCAGGCTAGCTACCAGCAGACTGTGTTTTAGGTGTAGAATAAAGCTCTAACAGCAACATAGTTTGGAACAGGAGGAGGGAAGAATTTTCCCAGTTCACAGAATGCAGTTTCCAGCCTAGTTCATCACCTAATCACAAGCATAAATTTACCAACACCTACTTTAATATATGCAGGTTGGTTACTTCTCTCTTGGTACTTGGAAGCTACTCCAGAATTAATTACCATGAGGTTTAGAAGCAAATCTTCTAATTTATAGTCTATATCAGGCTACATCTATACAAACAATGTGCAATGAGAGCACAACCCTTTGTCAGAGAAAAATACCAATCAATAATTTCACCAAGTTATAAACAAGGGCTGTGGTCAGCCGTGGAGTCATTACATCTCCTGTAATACCTGTGGACACATTACATCTTGTCTATAACTCCTTGTATTGCAGACTTCCAGAATAATTTCTGGCAAACACTGTCAGCATGACATTATGATTTTAATGCATACAAGAGTTTATATTCACTTTCCTGTAAATATAATCCATTTTTAGTCAAGTGTATGTAAAAATGTTATAAATTTGTGGTTTCAGATTTGCAGCATTTTTGCTTCTTAATTACCTTCCTCTGGAAAACTGGTGTAATGGTACGAGAACATTAAGAAATCCTAATTGTCTTTTTACGAATACAAAACAAAAACCAAAATCAAAAAATACAAACCAAAACTTCAAGCATGTCAGGGTTTGCTATATTTATCATTTTATTTGTGTAAACCATAATACTTAACGTTGAACTGATCACCCTATCTGATCCTAAATTCTCATTCTTGAAACAGAAACACATCAAAACTTTCATCGGATTATGTATCATAGATCTTCCTAGAATTATATGTTTGGTTTTTAACCTGGGTCACAAATCTGGCATGTGCTGGCAATCCTCTCCTTTTATGTCAGATGATTAATTGATGATTAATTGGGCACATGCTTGCTCAGACGGCCTTCTCCATTTCCTTTTTATTGAGATTATTAAAGTTTTTAAGTATGATCATCCCAAAATGATAATTCACATAACTGGTTTTACTGTCTCAGTGAGCTGGGAATTCAGAGCTATCAAATCCTGCTCTGAAAGGCATCTGCTTTGATAAGATTTGGATTTACCATACACAGTGTTTCCCCTCACTTCACTACAAATTTATTTAAAGTAAACCCAAAGTCTGAGAGAACCAAGGATCTTTGCACTGTCAGTTGTTCCCAGTTATGTGCTGTTAGAAGCAATGCAAATTCACAAAAGCTCAACTTGATGTAATTACAAATGGAAGCTCAGGAACTTCCTACCACTGAGACTAAGCCCATAATATCTACTCTGGGATACCACTTGAGTCTATTTTGAAAGGTATTTGAGCTACCTGTGCTATAAATGGAATGACTGCTGTAACATCATTAATATTTACCGTTAACAATGGTACTTTTATTTTCAAAATACTTTATAAATATGTTCCCCCCCCAAAAAAAAATAATCTAGCATTCCTCTTAAGAAGGCACATTTATTTCTTCTGATACTGTCCTTCCACATAGGAGAAAGGGGGTTTAGGAGAGATGGACAAAGCTACGCCAAGATCGGCAGTCAGGAACTCTTGATTTCTCAACCAATGTTCAAACTACTGAGCCATAAATTGCAGGTTTAATTTAATCTATGAAGTAAATCCGACAAAGTTATTGTTCAGGATTGTCCTCTTGGACTAGACTTGAACCAAGCCTTGTGAGCAATGTGCTGCCCAAGGGACTAATTCTGTTATCTCAGGAGATTAAAAAGTTGAAATTAAGGCCAAGAAAGAAAAATCAAAATATAATGTAGTATGAAGGTTATTTAATCAATATTGCTGTTCATGGGCCAGGAAATAATGGACATCGCTGGGTAAGAAACTGAATTTTCTTTGTGTTATCAAAGCAATTAAACCAATTCCTTCACAGGGCAGAAATGATCTGTGAAAGACTAATGCCTGGAAATCCCAAGATTACTGAAAAGATTATGTTGAAATGATCCAAACCCATTTTTCTGTTCTATGGAAAAATTTTTCTGCAAATGTAAATTTATGTCACAGAATCACAGGATCACAAAATCACAGAATCACAGAACGTTATGGGTTGGAAGGGACCTCTGTGGGTCATCTAGTCCAACCCCCCCTGCCAAAGCAGGGAAAATGTCAATTTTCCACAGATGTTTTTTGGGCAGAATATTGAACTGCAACATTAAAAAAGTTAACTGAGAAATGTGATTAAAAATATTGGAGCAACTGCCACGTAGTCCAGTTCTCTCTAAAGGCCAGATGACAGCAGATTTCATCTTTCCTGCAAAAATCCTCAGGGGAAACTGAAATATTTCAAGTTTTTTGACCAAAGGGTTTCAACCTCCCCAGTCAATACCTGCAACTGCACTTTTCACAGAATTAAAAGAAACACACCTCATTGCACTATTTATCAGCCTTTCTATTGCATGTTCTGTTTACAGAAAAAGAAAGATGCTCCATTTCATATCCTTCATAATTGAAGTATCTACCTGGTAAATACAGAAAATGCTATTGCCAGTCTTCCACTAGTTAATCATATGAGGATTCTGCTTTTATGAATAATTTGGTCAGGTATATACTTGATACTTTCATCAAAAGAGCTACATGCACAAGAGGTAGCCTCCCGCTTTCCCTTGCTGTGTTCTGTGCTGCACAATGTCAGTCAGTTTTGCTCATTGGCTTTGACAACATCAGTTCATAATCTGGCACAGCAGATCACTTTTTAGCTGCAGTCATAGAGCTAATGCCACACAGCTGAAGATTTGCTTTTAGCATGTCTGGTTAACAATTCATTGGCTGACCTCTCAGCTGTTGTCACACATTTTAAAATAAGAAAATAGCTCTGAGCAATCATTTTTTCTGAGATAAGCATCATGCGCTTTGGACCAGTGTAGCTCAGCCCTGAAGGAACACTGCCTCAGTACTGCTTGGGATCATATTGTGCTATACATTTTAACACCATTAAAGGCAGAAAGATAACTCATGTGGAATTGGTTGGAAGGTTTGATGTGAAAAGTGTTAATTTGTCCAAATATCACAACCATAGAGAAGAATGGAAACAACCACACAGTGCACATTAACATTTGTTTGAAGTCAGATGCCCTTGTAATTCCAGACACGCTGATTTAATCTCTCAAAAGCTATACCAGCTTCTGCTACCTCTGCATGACTTCATCATCAAGAGAGGTAGCGAGAGAGGATGCTGCCAGACTGGCAGAGCTTGTCTACAGATTTCTCTATCGTATTGCCAGCACACATGGCTCGGTGGCCTTTAGGTCAGCTCCGAGTCTCTGTAGGTCGAACATGCCACCATCCACTCTAAAGGATGCGGTGCCGCATAGCATCATGCCTAAATGTGAGAAGGTTTTTTGCTCATGGCTGTCATATACTAGTGGAACAACAGAGCCTTAATGAGGACCACGTGAGACAGCAAAAGACCCTGGCACTGTTGCTTACTTAAAGATTGTGGCTGCTGTGCCCTTGTGAAAGAAGTGAACAGTCTGCAAGTTAATCTGGATAGCTGAATGAAGTGAAACTCTCTCCAAGAAATCCTGACAGGTAGCCAAAGTATAGTCACGTGGCCAAAGGCTTTCACTGACTGACAAAGATCACCCACTGATGTTGCTTTTGTTCTCCTCATAACCCTTGAATTTTCATGGCTTTAAAAATCACATGTACCATGCCTTAACACTGACTTTCCAAGGATTACTTTCAGCTTCAAGCTTGTAGAGGTCGACTGCAGCAAAGGTTTCCCCAACAACTGGCAGAAATTATATATCTCAGTTGTTATCATACCATGGTGGGACAGGTTTCAGTTTGAGAAGGTGGGTGACATCTGCATTCTTCAGCTACTGTGGACTCGCATTTAACATACAACAGTGAAGAGATGCAATCATTTGTGATTAGATCCTAACCTCCAGATTTGTTTATTTTGGCAGAAATGTCAGCAGTACTTAGCCTTGCACTGTAACATCTGTTTCTTGGTTTCAAAAGTCTCCAGCACAGTAGATAGTACTGCAGTTTGCTGCCCACTGGATTTCAGTTGTCATTCCATCAGACACAGAAGATTCAGAATTGCATAAACTGTCTAATGTTTCTGCTGGGAATTCCTCTCTCCCATTAATAGTATTTGACCATCTCTTCTATGGAGTGGCAGAACACCAGTGTTATGGACAAATACTGGCATTCAGGGAACTACTTAACATTTTTATTTGATCTACAGTTTCTTGAATCTCCTCCTTGTGCATCACTCATCTTCCAAGACAGGAAACTTTTCTTGTGTGTCCTTGAACTCTGTGTTGAGAAGGTTTATAAAAATATTTTAGCCCACCTCATGATGTACATAAATATAATAGCAAACTGTTGGACCTGCCATTTCCAGCAAACCTGTCCGGAGAGCCATCTTTGACAAAACAGAGGGACTTTGCTAGGGCATTCTGTAGCACGACTTTGAGACCTTTGATTTTCTATGATTTTGTGTTTGAATAGATGCAATAACAAAGTTACTTTTCAACTATTTTCTTGTTTTTGACTGCCATGTTGAATGACATAGCATTTAGTATTTTAGTGAGAATTTGCTGTCTGCTCTGCAAGCATTGCATTGCTTGCTAACTGATGATCTGACCAGTAATCTGCACCAAATGCGGCCTGAGAAAACTTGACATCACAGAAGGGAAAGTGCTTTACTAGGACACCATCAACAAGATGCCATCACTGTGATCATAAATGGTTGCCTAACACTTTACCAGTGTGTTAGAAAACGGAACTCTGTCTACTGCCAATTTTCAGCTCACAACATTAGCAGCAGTGTCACTGAAGTTTCCCAAATTGGCATAGATGTGGGAACTTTCACGAAGTCCCCACAATATATTCATGAATTTATCACTTTGTGTAATTAATTAATCAGATTTGTTAAGTAACACTATGACATAGTCATTGGACTGGTACTAATAGTGGTGACTGGTGAAACCATAAAAGACCTGTTTTGCATATCAACTGGCATTTAAGCACCTGCATTGTAAATCCAGCTATAACCTTCCGTTTCTGATTACTTATGCCTGGGCCTCTTTTATGATCAGCAAAGAAACTGTGCAGGAGTATATACACAACAAACAAATTATGTATCGGCCAACACACACAATAGATAGTTATGGCTAATGAGCTACTAGGCTAAGCATTAATATACACACCACTGCTAATTAGATGCTAGACAAGGACTTGCTGGCTGGAGGGCTGTCAATCAGATGGGAAGGATCACCCTCTGGTGCTTTTCAGAAGAGGCTGCGCCTTGATATTGCAGAGCTGCAGTATCTGCAGGTTGTCTCCTTTTTTGTTTCTTCTTTTTTAACTTAGAGTTTTAGAACCTTTTGTTTCAGAACACTTTTTATCATAGCCTTGAGCTACTAATTATTACTACCTCAACAGTTAGACTTGTATCACTTTTTCTTCCTTTCTTGTATGACTGTTGTTCAAATGCTTTTTGATATCTTCACACTTTTCTCAGTAAGATTCAGCCTAAGTCACAAAATTGTGCTGCTCCAAACTTGGTGCTAGATTACAAGTGAGTTCCTCTGGTGAGGGATACAGATCCCCTTCTTCATGGTGCAATGTCTTTGATCATAAATGCTTGGTGTTAAAGTCTGGCACCTGACCTGAACCCCTACTTATATCATCAGCTACTGTGTTGTAGACACTGGCAGGTGTCTTGCTAAGACCAGCTTTGTCAACGTGTTACAAACCAAGTTCATGGACCAAGGAATGCTGTACCATTTTCAGTTTTCTTATTGCTATAAAGAGCTCTGTAAATATTTTCTCTGCAATTTTCTCTGTGAAACTAAATTTGCTTGGCTAATGTAGGTACCAGAATATGCCCTGCTTGTTAAATGTGCCATTACAGTTGATGAAGATTTAGTTGACATAGTTATTGGAGCTCAGATAGTTATTTAGCTAACCAGCTAGGGAGAGGAACACAAAGGGAAGTGCCGGAGAGAGTGAACATGCCACTTTTTTTTGTATTGGTGACTTAAAAGGTGAGAAATTTGGTATAGCTTCCTTAAGAGCGCCAGAGATTACCAGAGAGTAGCATTAATTTGTCTTTTCACACATTCCACATTGCTCTGTGACAGCCATACCAGCTGCTCTTATGGGATGCCGAGAAAGCAAAGAACAAGAGAAGCAGGAGAAAAAATTAAGAACAACCAAGCAAAGAAGGAAAACATCCAACAGATTACATATCAAATCAATTTTACTTTTAAAAAGACAATGACTGTTATTGGAATTTCCTCTCTTGTGTGAAACCATAGCCAGATATGTTACCTTAGCTCATTTTTTTGGTAATACATCTTAAAATCAACACACATACATGCTCTCAGCTCTCCATAAAATGCAATGTCTCTTTCCTCTTAAGTATCTAGTCTGTGTAAGAAATTTTTATCCAAGAGAAAAACACTTAATGCAAGGGAAAAACATTTTCACGGAAGCACGGGCAGAAAAAAGGAACTGATCAAACTTACGATCTTGAAAGACAATATTCATGACATAGTGGCAGTGATCCTCTGCTCCATTTTCTTTATAAGCCACTGTGAGAATATTTGATACAAAGAAGTTCCTTTGAAGTGCTTTATTTGTACACTTGTTATGAGCAATTAGTGAAGCTCCACAGTTGTGTGATCTGACTTACGAGTTTTTATTTTGTTCTTTCTTTGGTGAATTCAATGGCTGCTGAATGTTCCTTTACCTGTGATCTTCAGCTCAGATGTCTACATATCCATTTCTGTTGGGTATAATTTACTGCTGTCTCACTCCAGTTCTGCGCTGACATTTTTTGTTAAGGGAGAACTGGAAAGAAATCTGGGCTTGCCACCTGAACTGTTCCTCAGCTGAACTAGTGAAGAGGAGCAAGAGGAGAATCTGAACGCACTAAATTTTGTCAAACAAGTTTTTTATAAACTAATCAAGAAAAGAAAATGTATTTGTTTTTTATTTTTAGCAAGGAATATTGTTAATAAAACAAAGGCTACAAACCCAGATTTCAGAATTAAAGTTTTTACTTTATGAAGAAATATTTTTTATAATTTAGATATTTTTCTCTCTGAGCACTATAGCCTGAGTGAAAGTAAAGCTTGAATTCTGGTTTCTGATTCAGCAGAAGCTCTAACAAGTAACCCCTACTGTAAACAAATATCTTTAAATGTCATAACTGCTTATCAGCTTTGAAAGAGATGTCTCCAGTCTCAGCTGGCTTGATCTTAATTAAAGTAAGTTGTGTGTTAGTGGTAGAACACCTTCCCTTTGTCAAAGAAACCAGGGAGGCACCTGCAAAATCTGTTTTATTCCAGATGGTTTGTATGGAAAAGAATAACAATGTACTTCATATTGAAAGTCTATTAAAAATCAAAACTCATTTGCATTGATTAAAGGGACTGTTTGATGGCTGAGTAGTTCACTCAGAGAGGAACACATTGAATATACTGGATATCACAGGGTCTTGCACGGTGTTACTGTGGTCTTTTTGTTTCTTGTGATAGTAGTATAGTCACTGGGTTGTATATACTTTCCCGAAATAAGTGAAGAGACAGAGGAATTAAAATCAATAGAGATTTACTGAATTATGGCATGGAAGCAAAGAGATGCAATCCCTTTTTGTTCCATTATGGACAATGTCCATTTTTTTCTTATGTTTTAGAAATACTGGTTTCTATTATCTTGATTGACCTTTCAAAACATGGAATCCAGCCATCATATTAGATTCATTTCTTTGGAAAATTAATCTTTTAAAAAAAACATGTTTGGGGAAATTATTCAGAGAGAGAGAGAGACTTTCTACCTATTTTAATCTCACATAACCAAACTCTCTTACTTTAATTAATTATTTTTTTACTTAATTTGATAGATGGTATACTTTGAATATGCTTGGTGTAACTATATGCTAACATTCTGTTTCATTGATATAAAGCATAGTGAAATCAAGGGAAACTTAGACATTATATGATTAAGCTCAGCGAGTCCACTATAACTCTGACTATTTAAAAAAATTCTTGCAAGCGGACAGGTACCAAATGACACATGTGTGCATCTCTGTAGTTTTAGAGGGGGTCTTTCTCTATTTTTCATAGCAACTGAGTGGATAAGTAACATAAAACTAACATTTCTCCTGCAAAATTTATAGTTAGAATTAATTTGTATCAACTCCAATTGAGAGCAAAACTCCAGGAACTTATGTTTGGGATTTGTATTTTTACTGAAACATGCAAGTAACTTATTTATAAGGACAAAAGATAAACAAGTACAAGACTGGGGATATTATAAGTACACTAAGCATATTACCACAGTCTTCAATCTGGACAAAATGCGTTTCTTGTTTTATAATATTTAAAAATTGTATATATTTTACATCAATAATATCTAGGCAATTACTAAGGAAATTAGTTGGAAAGCAGACAAGCTTTGGATGTAAGCAAAGCAGACATTTTCTAAAGCAGTACTATTGCAGGTGGAGCTGAGTAGATTCAGAGGACGGCCCATAACACGACTCACCATTGCCCGTCCCACGTGCTGACTGCAGCAAGTAGTCTGTACTAGCATTACCTTCTTCCTTCCACCTTTTCCAGAGCAACCTGACTCTCACCCTTTTTTGACAACAATCAAGGGAAGACTCCACTGGTCAGTCTCAGCTGCCTCAGAATTTTATGGACTTGCATTCTCTCTCTCCCATAATAAAACCATGCTAAATCCCTTGAAATTACGACCTTTCCCGTTGACCTGCCACTGACCCTCCTGAATCTTCCTCTCTGACTTCACATCTGCTACGCTACAGCTGTATAATTGAATGCCTCTGAATGTTTTTGTTTTTTTCTTTCTTCTCTGAGCAGAACATTTCCATGTATCCTCGCTCCTGGGAAGTCTTGAACTGACTGCTTGGTATTTTGTAATATAGCAAACAAGCCCTTCAAATTTGCACTGTAACTAGAAATGTCTTTTCTTTTCCATGTCTTGCATGGAAACAGAAAGAATTTATTCTGAAAGAAAAGACCTGAACAGACAATCTGCTCATGGCAAACGGCTATGTAGTTTGGCTTTAAATTTTGGAGGGCGTGAAAGAGGACAGAGGTGGAGATCTACTCCTTAGTCCTTTTCCTCCTGGGAATTACTTTGTATTGTGAACTTTTGAGGAGAGGGAAATAACTTCTGTAACCAAAAGACTAAAATCAACCAGCAGCACTGAAAGATGTATTTTCCTCAGTTTGTACCAGTTTGACATGAACAAAATAAAATCACACAAAATGCCTTTCCAGCAGTACCTTTCCCTCTCCTCTTCTTTCTATGATAAGTATCACATTAGAGAACTTTTGACAGAAAATCCACCATTCTGGAGGGGCTGTCAAGCTACTGCGCATGGCTATGTAAGAGGACAGGATCCAGCTCTGTTGCACTATGCACGTGCGCATGCGCACATGCACATACATTGTGCTATGGACAGAGTCACTCACAGTCTCTGCCTGCCCCTGCAGCAGGAGTGCTCTGGTCATCCAGTGACAGCACACGAGGGCTCAGGAGAGAACATATCTGGCTTTTACCTCCAGGAAGCCCTTGCAGGACTACCCAGAATGCAGATTTATTTTGTGCACTGTTGCAAATGTAGTATTGGATAAAAATGGCCATCTACTTGGATGGTTTTCTGCAGTATGCTCTGAATCTTTTACCTAAAGACTTTCTAGAAATCTGGAGATAAGCACAAGATTAAATTTAAAGGGGAGATAATTTCACATTTAGCTATTTAAAATTACTTAAACTTTTCCAAGAAGCACCTGATAATATTTAGTCAACATTAAAAATAATATCAATGTAACCAGACTGTGGGTTTGATATAGTGTGGCAGTTTCCACTGTCTAATTAAAATAACTGAACCAGGACTCACCTTAACCATATACTGTTACCCATTTTCTGATGCACAAATCTAGATCTGTATGTCCTTAAAACATTTTAAGAAGGAATTTTTAGTCTATATTTTGAGATTTGTGCTTAAGAAACACAGAAACAGTTATTTGCTAGTTGACCTGTTGTCTTGTAGTATCTAAACTGGAACAGACTGTCAGGTATGCTAACCTCAACTCAGGTTTACAAAACCAAGTTTTGGAGGACATTTCTTGTTCTGTCATCATTACTCCTTTCCCTAGTGTGAAAGATCTGAACACCAGCAAGGAAGTTTGTGGAGATGGTTAGACTTCTGCAAAACCAAACCCCTTTGATATATTCTGTAGCTGCATAAACCAGCACCCAAACGCGGTTCCCTAGTCACAAAACTTTGGGGAGTACTTCTTAGGACTTAGATACTGACAAGTAAATACGGACTTTTCATAAAAAATGTGTAATAGTAGTTCAACCATAAGGATGGCTGCACCATATCAGGTCAAAGCTCTATTTAGCTGTTTCTTGATCTAGCCAATAGCATTTGTCTAAGGATGTAAGAAACTAGATGGCCGGGAACAAGACAGTCAGACAAAGAATTATACACATTATATCTTATCAAGAATGCTGAAACTAAGCTCCTAAAATAAAGTTTTAATAATTTGCTTTGAATTTGTAATAGGTTTTTTTTGTAACCTTAGTATTCAGCAGCTAGTTGCTTCTGATTACGCTTTTGTTTTCAAGTATTTATATGAATATAATATACTGAAAAATCAGGAGAAAATGCATGGACCACAGGAAAAAAAATCATAAACTAAGTCTTTTTATAGGCTTTGCTTTGAAAATCCAGAATTTTCCTACCCATTTCCTATGAAATTCCAACACATTTTATTTCAAGTAAAGCCAGAAAACTCTCCTTATCTACAGAGGAGAAAAATTCCATCTAGAATCTCAAACAAATAAGATGTTTGCATCTGCGAGCATAGTAGAGTGAGCTGCTTCTTTGTGATTAAAATAGGTTAACTGAAAGACTGTGACCTATAAAACATAATGCATTGTGTTAATTAAGAGCTTAAAGATCAAATTAATATTTTAGCAATTGAATGGGATAAGATTGGCAGATTATGTTGATGAACAATGTGCCATTGTTTCCTTGAAGGCACACTCCATTTAACCAGAAGCTTCTGTATGAAATATATTTTATCTGCATTACTACTTCTTCTTTTGTAATCAGCAGACTCATTCTTTCAGATCAGAAATAAAAACCAAGACACAAAGCCTTTATCTTCTATTTAAGAATTTAAATAAGGATCTATCAAAGACGATTATACTACACCTTGCAAAGAAAATTAAATCTCTTACAACTCCTCTAGATTTTGTGAGGTTAAAGTACAATTAAAAGCAATACAGCAAAAGAAAAAGTGTTTTTAACATGATATTTTATTTCTTAATTAATACTGGCATAAATACTCTCTCTTACCTAACCAGCCTAAAACAGGGTTTTTTTCTTCCTAAAGAGAAAGTACCTTTTAATGGGTAAAGTATCAGTATCAAAAAAATGCTCTCTTTGGATTTTGTTGTCTCTGTTAATAAAATTGATTAGGTTAAGACTTGGCATATGGCCATTATTCAGTCATGACTAGGCTTTCTCAGTACAGTAAACTAAATCACACTCAACTATTCATTTAACAATGTACCACTGACTAATGTAACAAAATTATTATTATCTTGCATATTTTATTTGCATATTGTTCATTATTTAGATTTGCTGAGCACATTGAGACATTTTCTTGTTCTTTTCATATGGATAGTTTGCAATGATCTAGAATCCAATATTAGTATCTAACATCTATTATTCCAACATGCATTGCTGAGGACTGGTCAAAAATTTAGTAACAACATTTTTAATGGAAACATATGGATATATCAATGTGAAAATCCACAGATTTTGTGGAAAATTTAAGATTTTTTTAATAGGCTAAACAATCTATTTAATCAAAAGTCATTTATACAGCTGTAGTTCTCTTGCGTTTACTCAAAGTTGATGGAGTATGTTCTTTTGTTGAGCTAACTTCCAGTAGTCACCTTGAAGATTCTCATGTCTTTAGAAGCACTGACTGACTTAACTCCTATTTTATGCATATTTCGCTATTTTTTGTTCATCTGCATTTTGATTTTGTTTTTAACATCACATTGAGTAAGCAAGCTCAGATCCATTTTTGACAGTTAGTCTCAGATCCATGTTTTCCACCCTCAGCCTGATTACTTAGTTTCTTTAATAGCCTCTTGTGGAAGATTTTGTCTACCTTTTTTTGATAATTTTAATAAATTAACTGCAGTATTTGAATACATTTGATGGGAATGTCAATGATTCTTCTCATTTATCTACTCTATTTTTAAGTATTTGCTTTACAATCAACACACAGAGAAAAAATCCTCAACTACTGTAAATCATCACAGCCTCAAATTGTAAAAACTCAGACCACTAAAATGAAAAGAATACTTGACAAAATTATCAAAAGCATACAAAAGTACTATCCCTATTGTATTTTGAATATTTGTATTACTATGCAAAATTTACCAAACACTAAAACACAGATACATCAATCTTTATTTTTAAGTAGAATGTGCAATATTATTAAATGCCCATAACCCTGGTGAATTCCATTGATTTCAAAGAAAAATGGCCAAAGTGAAATCTCTAGAACTGTTCCATTGTTTGTTAGAAATGTAGTTTAACAAAATGTGCAATTTCAACCATACATTTTAGACTTTCTGGTTATGCCAGATATTTATATTTTTTACAGCAGAAAATCACAGAATCACAGAATCACAGAATAGTAGGGGTTGGAAGGGACCTCTGTGGGTCATCTAGTCCAACCCTCCTGCTGAAGCAGGGTCACCTACAGCAAGCTGCACAGGACCTTGTCCAGGCGGGTCTTGAATATCTCCAGAGAAGGAGACTCCACAACCTCCCTGGGCAGCCTGTTCCAGTGCTCCGTCACCCTCAGAGGGAAGAAGTTCTTCCTCATGTTCAGACGGAACTTCCTGTGCCTCAGTTTGTGCCCATTGCCCCTTGTCCTGTCTCTGGGCACCACTGGAAAGAGCTTGGCCCCATCCTCCTGACACCCACCCTTCAGATATTTGTAAGCATTTATAAGGTCCCCTGTCAGCCTTCTCTTCTTCAGGCTGAACAAGCCCAGTTCCCTCAACCTTTCCTCGTAGGGGAGATGTTCCAGTCCCCTCATCATCCTTGTAGCCCTCCGCTGGACTCTCTCCAGTAGCTCTTCATCTTTCTTGAACTGGGGAGCCCAGAACTGGACACAGTACTCTAGATGAGGCCTCACTAGGGCAGTGTAGAGGAGAAGGAGAACCTCTCTTGACCTGCTGCCCACACTCCTCTTGATGTATCCCAGAAGGCCATTGGCCTTCTTGGCAGCCAGGGCACACTGCTGGCTCATGGTTAACCTGTCGTCCACCAGGACACCCAGGTCCCTCTTCGCAGAGCTGCTCTCCAGCAAGTCCACCCCAAGCCTGTACTAGTGCATGAGGTTGTTCCTCCCCAGGTGCAGGACCCTGCATTTGGCTTTGTTGAACCTCATCAGCTTCCTCTCTGCCCAGCTTTCCAGCCTGTCCAGGTCATGCTGAATGGCAGCACAGCCTTCTGGTGTATCTACCACTCCTCCCAGTTTGGTGTCATCAGCAAATTTGCTGAGGGTACATTCTAACTCTTCATCCGGGTCGTTGATGAAGAAGTTAAACAAGACTGGGCCCAGTACTGACCCCTGGGGGACACCACTTGTTACCAGCCTCCAACTAGACTCAGCGCCGCTGATGACAACCCTCTGAGTTCTGCCATTCAGCCAGATATCTATCCACTTCACCGACCACTCATCCAGCCCACACTTCCTCAGCTTACTTTTGTAAGCTTCCTTTACCAGCATATTTACAGGTTAAGTTTTGAAATTTGATTTAATTTAATGATTTCTATTGTATTCTTTAATATCACAATAGCTGAAAAAGAGAAATTAAAGAACACACAGGTGGACAATTTTAACTCTGCTTCTTCAGTTAGTCATATTACCTCGTTTTTAGCATATTGCATGTAAGTCCTGAATGTATCATGCACAATATAATCTGCATGAATTGATTTCTGTGATCTCACTGCTTTCTGTAGACGTCTGTATGATACTTGACATCATGGTCCATCTTCTCTGTTCTCTTCACTGTCACTAAAATTGCATTCTTTTGACGACAAGCAACTGGCCATTGATGTATTGTTTACACTTCTGAGGCAGTTTCAGGGTCTCCTCTACACAGATCAGCTACTTGCTATTTCTATGTAATTGTGACCAAAAAAAAAAATCTATATCCAGAGGCATTACACCACATAGTTGTACAAAGCTAAATAAACGCTAAACCGAATTACCCACCTGGTTATCAGCTAAACAAGTTCCCAGATGGTCTCATATGTCCCTGGTCTTTCTCAGCTTTGGAATAGAATAGCATCACAGGGTAGAAGGAAAGGAACATGGAAAAAAAAAGTGGCAATATCAATAAGAAGGCAATAGATATAGGTGTGGGTGGGTGGCATTGCCATAAGGAGCAAGAAGAGGAACTATGATTTTGAGGAACATAGGTACGAGGAAAGGGTTGCCATTTGTGGACATTTTAGGAGTGCAGGCAGGAAGAAAATATTTTAAAGAATATTTCTAACAGCTAAAATTCTTATTTCATACTCATGGAAATACAACAGTTTTAGTCAAAGGTTTCCAACATAAACTTAAGCAGAACAAAGGTGCACCTGCACTGCAGCTTTTCTGTGCATGTTGGCCACACTTTGTGAAGTATAAACTGCCAAAAGCAAAAGCTGAGAGTGGACTATTAGTCCTTCTAAATAATTAATATGACTGTTACGTGAAGAGGGGGGGATGCCAGGCTCATCCATTTACATATACACAGAATATTTCACTGTTAATTACAGATTCCGGTTGGACTAAACTATCAGGACATGAATAGAATAAATCGGATATCGCCTTTGCAGTAAAAGAGGCCAGTAAGAAAAATTTCTAAAGTGCTGCAGTACTAACTGAAGTTAGATGGTTCTGCAGAGCCGGTATTTTAAAACTGTCTGTTTTTCTTGCATTGACTTCACCACATTTTATATTTTTTTATAAATAAAACCTTTAAAGCTATGACATGGGAGTGAATATATTTCTGTTCTGCAGAAGTATATAAATATATACTTTATATATCAGTACGTCCAGTTAACATATCTACATTATTAAATTCTAAATATGTCTTAGAAACATTTTTCTACTCCCTGGAACTCATTATATCATTTCCCCTGTTACCACAGGACTATTTGTTCTAGTCTCTGATGTTTACTTTTTTGTATGCTACTCTTTGAAAAGCAGAGCTTCCAGCACTTTTCCAGTTTTCCCTGTTTCTATCACTGTTGTTGTGCTTGCCTTTACTGAAGGATTTCAGAGCTTCTCAATGTATTGTAATAATAAAAATAAAATGCAGCAGACTTTCATCTCAAGGTGTGGGTGTTTTAATCCTGATCCCATAACATTCATCAGACATTTAATAGAGTTCAGATGTGGGGGGAGAAAGCTAGGTCTGATATGATATTACCCCTGTGTTAAGATAGTCAAATGAATAAATGCTCTCTCCCTGTTTCTGGAGCCAACCTTCAGCCTGCCAAACCTCCCCATCTAACTTCTAGAGAAGAGCAGATACTAAGTGCAGTATTGGGTCAGCTGTTTCACCTTTTCTGCCTAAAGACACCATCCAAAAAATTGTAGCTTATCAAAATAAGTGCTGTGGAGGTAGTATTGATCCTTTTTTTAGGCCATCACAGTTACATAACTGGAATGACAGAAAACCCCTCTCTTTTGTATTTTTCAAACATGGGCAAGTTTCCACAGTCACTTTTTTTTTTTTTGATTCACTGAATGGATGACTGAAGACTGATCAATATAAAACATTCTATAGATTCCAGAGAAACTATCTTCACACGTAAGTGCTTCAAAAAGTCAGTAAAACGAAAAAAGCAAAAATTCAGTGACACGAAAATTTTTGTCAAGAATTTTCTATATATGTGTGCTAAGTAATTTGCATACAAAGCATACTAGATACAGGAAAAGTTTATAAAATCTGCTTAACTTTCTACCACTTTTCCATCACTTTCATAATGTGGGTCATATGAACCCTCAGTGTGTGGGTTACACCAAGAGCTTTCTTTTTTCTTCTTTCAGAGAAATTAAGGGAAATAAGAAGGTATCATTCTGCTAAGAAACTTTGTATCTACATTTCCCAAGTATACACGTCTACTTTACCTAGAAGTGGACTTTTATTCCTGAATGTTACATCTCTGATTCATGCAATTATTTCTAGAGCTGTCCTACTTATGAGAGGGGCTCAGGGGTTGCATGTACTTTGAAGCATACAGCAGAGTGCACCTCCCATCTGTGTGGACAGAGCCAATACTGTGTGTCACCTCCATTTATCACACCTCCTTTGCAGTGACATCACACCTCCTTTGCAGTGACAGCGCACATCCAGCATCAGAAGGACAAAGTGATCCAGGATATTTCCTAAATCCCTGGCCAGGAGGAATTCTCTTGGAAGCAAGATTTGTTTGGAGTTCAGGTCATGTGTAACGGCAATACAGACAGCAGGTGCTGGATACTCCCAGGATGTGCCCAGCTCAGGTACAGTGTCAAGTAAACACATCAGAGTTTTGATATTCTCCGATCATTCGAAATAAACCATTCTTTATCCTATCATTGAAGTATCCCTGAAATTACTTTGCATGTCCATCAGAGTTGAGGTCTTTTCCATGCTATGAGGTACTTCACACATTTTCAGTTGCTATAAACACAGAATCATAATGAGATTTTCAGCTTCAATCACTACTTCATTTGTATGACAGATCATTCCTATATTATTGTATTGTGTTGCTTACCTTTGTCTCAGGTAATCTACACTATGTTAGCAATGCTTTTGAAAATATAAGAAAAATAGAAGTCACAAAGTAGCTAGGGTGAACTTTCATGATTTTCAACTTCTCTAGAGGTATCAATCATTGCAGTTGCAAACTTCAGAATACAAATAGGAGCTGCATCCCTTCATACCCTTCTAACAGCACATCAAAAAAAAAAAAACAGAGGCATCCACTGAAGAGAAAAACAAAACAAAACAAAACATTACAGCACAGAATTATTTTCTGTCTGACAGGTGCAGATTCTGTGTCATAAACTGAAAGACCCTGAGAATAATAATGAAGCTACAAAACATCTAGGAAAAGAGGTGAGAGCTTGTCTACCTGCAATCTTCAATGCATTTAAGTTGCCCTTTTAGCTTGCATTTCACAGCTCATTTACAATTAAATACAAAACCTGTCTTTGTTTTTAATACTAACATGATAAGAATAATGATAATCCACACCAACAAAAAGGAAAAAAAAACAAAACTGCTTTGTCTGATAAAACAAAATCTGCCCTGAGGACTTTTTCTAATGAAAAATAAATTTATAAACAGTGGTTCCTGGCTGTGTTGTGTGTCAGTACAACAGAGCATTCATTAGGCTTTTACCAGTTATATATTAGGAAGCACTTTGATACTGCATCCTCTGCCAGTGTATTTTCACAGTGAGAAAAACAAAAATACACACTCTCTTATTATAGAGATACTGAAGGATTCAAAAATATACTCACTGTGGAAAACAAAGATTCCAGTCACCATCAAATACTCTTTTCCTAGCTGAATCAAAAACATGAGGAGGACCTCTGTTTGAGATTAGACATTTGAACAGAGCAGTGTAGAAAAATGCGTTTCTAATTGTGAAGGAAGGGACCGGTAAGTAGCAAAGGTCTTTGCTGTGAGTTATATGGAAAGGAAAGGAAGGATTGTCATGGATGAGGGAGGGTTGTTGGGGGGGGTGCATGAAATTACTATACTCGTATTAATGTCAGTGGAATTGGGAGGGACTATTTACTTCTGTCCAGGTGCTCACTTGAGTGTCTGGTGTAAGGAGAGTTTGCTATTCATCACCATTCTTCTACACCTACAATTCATCAAGAAAGGCCTGAAAAACATATGCAAGAAATTTCATTTTTAAAAAAATATATCTGACAAAAGAAGAGTAAGAAAGGAGGCAAAACAAGTTTATTTTAGCACTAAGTTTTCAGTTAATAATTAGCAATGCTGTTTTGAACTGTTGCATGCCATGTTTTATTCAATAGTCCATCATTTTTTTTAGAGACACAATAATCCATAATGTAAACAGCTTGGATAAATACAATGCTGTCTCTTAGTTATGGATACTTTTATTACAAAAAAGGCTGTATTGTGCATCCCCTTTTCCCAAAACTATTTCGACACTGAACATAAAGTGTAGAAATAAATGGCACATGATGCTCAAAGCATTGAAGTGTCAACTCTTTGTGCTTTGTACATAACTCTATTACAGTGACTCGTATTTCACTGCATATATATTGAACATAGGATGGGAAAAAGAGAGAGTGAGACAGTGAAACTAAAATATTTGTCAGGAGAAATAAGCAAGTACCCTGAAGACTTCAAACACTTGAGAACTCGTATTTGAAGGTTGCAGGCAGATATTCAGCTTTAAAAATGGCTCATGTACCTGGAAGCCAATGAGAGCCTTGTCTTTCTCAGTATCTTGGACTGTAATCTCTCTCATCGTAATCCTTCTGATTGGTCTTGTTTCATTATTTTGCCTGTTAGCTGTGGAAAGCCATGATGGGCTGAGTCCATTCTTTTCGTCACTAGTTCAAGGACTTTTCCCAGTGCAAATCAGGCTAAAGCAATGTGTTTACCCTGCTTCCTTCATTTAAAGCACCAGAAAACTGAAGAAAAATAAGCCACATAAAGTTTATAGGGAAAGATGATTTTAGCTAATGATGGAGTTGGAAAAGTACAAAAATTTTGTAATTCAGAAGTCTGGATTAAAAACAACCTTGAACTATGGTAGTTCTAAAATTAGATGCTTATAACAGAAGGCAATTGTGCATACTGGAGCAGGAAAACACCTGTGAAAATACAATCTATATGGAAATTTTAAATAGTAGTCTACTCTCAACATAAATTTTTATTAATGTTTTAATTTATAGATAATTATTTTAATATTTATACAAATAATCTTATTATAATTTCTCCTCTTGTTCCTTAAATATTTACAGAGGTAAATAGTTGTTTTTTGGGTTTTTTTTTTTTTCATCCTGTTTAAATGAATGGGCCACCTTGTTGCTAAAGCAACGACATTTTGAACAGTATAAAAAAATCTTCTTTCATGTTATGGCTATTCCATCTTGGCCCTCAGTGGAAAATAAACTTATGCCAAATATTTAGAGAAGTCTCAAATCATATCCAGCACAGCCATTAATATTCAACATTCTAACAGGATGTCTTAAATGCTGTTAGGTCAAGAGAGGCTGCAGTCTAATCAAAGGAGGGTAACATTAAATGAGTCATAAATTGTTCCTATAATTGAAAACGTAGAAGAACAAGAATAAAAGCTCTTGTTCTAATTTCTAATTCAATGTTCCTCATGATCTTTCTAAAAGAATGTGATGCCAGTGAAAGACTTAACTTGTAACTCATCTATAAGAAATTTTCTGCTGTTAGTATTGTAAGTGAACCAGTGACAATTACTTTGGATGGTACTATGCTATATTCCTACTTACCACGACAACACAGAAATCTGCTGAGAGCTTTTCTTGGTAGGATACTACAACTAGTCTGAGCTCCTTATCCTTCTGCTTAGAAGGCAATCCTCCTTCTCTGCATGTGGAGAAAAGTTAATCCCTCTGAATGAAAACAATTATTCCCTTGTTTCACCTCCAACTTTACTTATCTTTCCAAGCACAGAAACAGAGACAACTTTTAAATTTGGCTAGACAGGTATGTATTCTGCCTTGACTTTCACCTTCGGTAACCTAATGGAAAGTGCACTGAGTATAAATCCAAGATTCTGAGCAATATTACCTACTTAGATATCTACGATGTTGGTTTGAAACAGCAGAAAAACAACCTGGTGAAGCATTCGATCAGCACAAATAAAAAAAAAACACCTTAGACTACCTGGTCATAAAGATCTGATTTTATTTTGTTTTTGTTCCAGACAGAAGCAAGGTTATCAAACAGCCTCTTATTTTGTACTTGAATAAAAATCATTCCAGGCAAGAACTCTCTTTTCATTAACATTTTTATTATGTCAGACTTGAACAAATGCAGCCAGTTCAATAGACAAGAAAAAACACCAGTGTCCCAGATCCTTCTACATTTCAGTGTCCCAGAAGAATGCTGAAGTTTATGGCAGTATAAAGAGAAAAGGAGACTATAACGTATGCTGCTACTTGAAACAAGTGAGAACTGTCTCTGGCAAAGCCAAGTACCAGCATAAGTTTCCAGAAGAATACTTATACTTGTAACAATGTAATACATATAGTTCCACAGGAAAAAAAAAAAAAAAAAAACACAGATCTAGCATCTGCCTATTTCTTGTCTTTAGCAAATGTTGTGTAATATTCTGCTCTTTCCTTACTCTCTCTTGCCTACTTTATTTTAGCACTCCTGGTTTAAACAACGTAGACAAAGATTGTGATGATGCTGATTTTTGAAAAGTTTAAACCTCTCATTTAACCACGTCAAGGAGAGATGTCTGTAAATATGCAGCCAGATCTAGAGTGCTACAGCAATATTTCTGCTATACTTACAATGCATAGCTATAGTATATTTTCTAAAATGCAAGCACTTAGATAGTCTTGACATTTGCCACGTCTCATGAGGAATGAGGTATGAGTTATTTTGAAAAAATACCTCTGTGACAGAAATCCCTGTACATTGAGTGAAAACACCAAGTTCAATTCTTTTTGCGTACCAGGTTTTGATCTATGATTCTAATCATCCCCTGCCTGATCTTAGTTGCTCAGAGTAATAGCAGATCATGCAATGCACAGGTCATTCCTTTGGTAGTTAATGCTGACAATCAAAAATACATGCCGCATTAAAATTTAGAATTTCATTCTCTGTCTATAGAAGAGCAAAATCTGTTGCTTAAACACATACAAAAAGTTGGCAGGCAACTATGACAAGAGCTGAGTAGCTAAAGGTGTCGTGCTGATCTCTTTGAATCTGTGTTATCCCCGTGTGTACAGGTCTCCTGTTACTTGCTCTTTATCAATGTTTTGGTAGAAGATCCTTTTAGAAAGTTACTGAGACCCCGTATTTTGCTTTAAGCTTTTTTTTTTTTTCCCTACCAAAATTTTACACAAATGCACAAGGCACTGAAATACATTTTTCTTCTTTAATGTGAAGATTCAAGGTGAAGGCAACTTCCACTGCTATCATTAAATACTTATGGTAATGAAAAGCTGTCCCAGGCTGCTGCAGCAGCAACCTTATGTCCCTCTCCCACACAGTTAACGGCAAGCTGAGGGGCCTTCTGATCACGTTTGGTTGTTACTTGGTGGTGTTAGTTTCCCTGAGTTCTCTCAAGGGTCAGAGAGGGATAAGCACTACCTTTTCCTCAGCACAGCTGCGTCCTATTTGCTCACCTCAGAGCAAAGTACAGTGATACACTAAGCTCCGTCAGCTTTATAAAGCTGAGGGGAAGAATGCCTCACTTCAGCAGCAGTGGCGCCTGGCAAGGACAAATAACTCGGCAAGCGTCAGAACACTTCCAGCAGAGGCACATCCAACATGAACTGCAGCTCCCACTAAAATCATTGATTTGAAGTGATGGCTGCCATCCTATACTGTGAGCTGTACAAATGGGCAATGTGCCCTTCTGCTGAACCCTATTGATCTGCACGAAGCTTAGGACAGACACAGCTGTGCAGCTGAACAGACCACAAGGCAGAGCTGAGGCTTCATAGGCAAAAATCAATCTGTTATATTTAAAAAAAACAAACAAAAAACCAGAAAGAAGAATATAAAATCCTACATTTCAAGATCTAAATTAATCTTTAAGTAATAACGATTAGAATGAGGACCACTTTACATCTGCAGACTGGGGTTTCTGGCAAGTTGTTCTGCTGTGTTCACTACAGATCATTGGCAGGAGTGAAAGCACCCTACTATGCCTGATCTAGTCCATCTGTTCCCATCTCTATAAAGGAATGCAACCATCAGGACAGTTTAAGCTGACTGTTTTTAAATCAGCCCAGAATAGCAGTAGGCAATATTTCAGGACAGAAAGAAAAGAAGCATCTCCTCAATAGAGGTGTTTTGATAGAGAAATACATACATTTCAAAAAAGAGTTTAGGATGAACAAAAAAGCAGAAACTGTGCTCCTGCAAGAGAGCCAGGGTCGTCATTATATGTCGCCTCCAAGAAATGACACTTCTTATAGAAGTTTGCCCCATTTTTTTCCTTACTGTAGTAATGTATTTTTCTAGCACCTAGATATTCCTCTGCGCTCTCCTGTCCAATTAGAGAAAAGGTCAGTCCAAAATAAGTACAAGTAAAGTTTATAAGGGCTGACAAGAAGTTGGTAGCAGATGGCACGAATGCAATCATATTAATTCTGGGTAATGCTTTTTCCACATATTAGCAATTCAGTTGTTGTGCTCAGAATGAGATTTAAAATAAAAACTGGGAACTTATGGCAGTAAGAAAGTAAAACAGTACATCCAGTGTCGGAAAAGGAAAGTGTAATTGTAGCGTGCTGCAGCAGCACTCTAATATTGCCAAAAGTAACAATACGGAAGGCAAATAGTTGTTAGCATCGTCAATCGTACTGTGCAGCTATGATGCTGGAGAAAGGCATGATGTTTCCCTGCAGATTTCTAAAAAGAGCATTGATCCCCTTACTGATGTGCTTTAGTTTCCCTACTCCGGCGTTGCCAGGTGCACATGCATTCTGCCTCATTTAGGTTCATTTCAAGTTCTTTTTTCCCCTTAGGGGGCTGTCATTGTTCGTATTGCAGGTTCACTCCCTTTCAGTTCTTGGTCAGCTATGACCAGTGAAGTAAAACACAAGCAAGACAATCATCAGAACTGCCCCTGTGACTATTATTTTCTGGTTTTTGACAACTCGTTGAAAGCAACATGGGAAAAAATGCCTTTTCTCATCATCTGTACCTGTATGACCATTCTGATCTTGTCAGCAGCTTCTTTTATTTCAACATGACAGGCAGCTACCATGAGCTTATTTGGGGCCCAGTTACTCCAAGAAGCAGAGGGGAAGGCACAAGCCCTCCCCACTGTATTCTTCTTAATAGCTGAGAAGTCATGGTCTCTTTACTCCTACAGACTGTGTTTGTGTTTTGAGATGTCGTTCACAGAGTAAACAATAAAAGTATTTATTTTTTTATCCCAGTTTTATATTTCCAACATTGACCACAGTGGATGCTCAGGGAAAGATTATGAGAATATTTTCTTTACACATCTTGAGTCAGTGAGTTCCACCATTAACTGTATTATATGGAAAAGTATTGCTTTTAGTGTATTTAAATTATTGCCTTGTAATGTTCATTTTCCCTCTATATATTTCTAATGAAAAAAGTAAAATTGTTCCCTCCTTATCTTCTCTATACCTCTCATAACAATGAAATTCTACTATTTGCCATTCGATTGTCTCTTTTGCAGGCTTTATTTAGTTTTCCTCACAACCCTCTCTCATATTCCTCTTCATCCTTCTCTGTATCTTCTCAAGCTCTATTGTAACTCTTTTGAGGGTAGAGCTGCACTTAACAGGCATGCGATCAGATAAAGAGTGGCATAATATATTTGATTGGTTGCCTCTTCTTTACCTAATAACTCCTACCATTCTCTCTTTTTGTTTGACAAGCACTGAATATCAAACTGACCTTCTCATGTAACTTCTTGTCATGACTCTAAGGTTTCTTTCCTAAGTGTTAAAAGCAAATATTGCCATTCTCATTTGACATGTACAGGAGATTTATCCCATTTGTTAAACTCAGTAACTTGAATTTTACATGTGATTTTATTCTATAATTAGTCAGTAATATGAGATTCTTCCACAACTTTTTATGGTATCAAGGACCTGTTCTGAAGTTGCTGAAGGCAGCAGAACCAGAGCGATTACGTTTCTAAAGCACTTTCCCAGCACTGTTGTTTGATCATTACAGTTATTATTTGAATGCTTGTGAGGGAAGGACAATGCAGCTGGGCCTAGCTCTACTTACATAGATTTCAGCAGAGGTGTTCATATCATGAGTGAATGCATATGCAGCATTTGAACAAACATAGCATCATCTCACTTGGAAAGATGAAATACAGTTTAGCATTATGTGCTTAAGAGTCTTATAGAGTGCTGTAAGTAAAAGAAATGGAAACTCTATTCTGCTTCTAAGTGTAATGGGAAGGAAATATTTCATAATGCTTCCACTAGTGACAGCAGAAGATGGAAATTCTTAAGAAATTATATAGCAGAAATCTATTAGCTAGAGCAATCTGCAATGTAAATACTTTGTATTTAACTAATTAACAAGGTCCAGGAAAGATGTTTTGATTCCTCTCAGATAAGGGTGAGAAAAATTTTCCCTCTGAGGGTGATGGAGCACTGGAACAGGCTGCCCAGGGAGGTTGCGGAGTCTCCTTCTCTGGAGATATTCAAGACCCGCCTGGACAAGGTCCTGTGCAGCCTACTGTAGGCGACCCTGCTTCGGTAGGGGGGTTGGACTAGATGACCCACAGAGGTCCTTTCCAACCCCTACCATTCTGTGATTCTGTGATTCTGTGAAATCACTTCAGAATGTGGACATCAAGTCATTTAATGAGACATAAATGTGTGCAGAATGTACAATTTTTTTTTAATATAGGAGATTGTGGTTTTGCCCAGAAATAACTTTCTGCTGGGCACCCTCAAAATGATGGACAAAAATGCTTGATAGAAGTAATGATGAATAAACTTACAGATGAACTATGGACTTGGAGAACACCCCATAGAAAAAAATGTTCCTTAACAACGAAAAGACTGCAGTCAAAACTTGACAGTAGAAAAGAATGTGTAATGGGAGAGGTGGAAGTAGAGGGCTTCATTACATGAATGATGACAGATGTTAAGAGGAAAAAACACGGGCATCGATGCTTTGGAAGCTAGAGGGAGGTGATTTTCCATCATTTATGCAAGTTTCCTTCCAAAGACTGCCTTTCTCGTTTACCAGGATCTTTTCACATTTTTAACCACAAACATAACTCTGCTTAGAGGTGTCAGCTGTTTCATGTAATTTCAAAAGCAGCAACATCTTAAGATTTATGTATTCAACAGTTTGAGTCTGAAGGTTGACCTCTATAGCTCTCCTTTTCTGAACTACACAACTCCAGGTACCATACACTTGCTAATTTTTTATTTGGCTTGTGCGAACACTAGTCATTACTCTGGCCATGTCTATAGCATATGCATTTGATTGATAGCTCATTTAAATTACAAGTGTCTTGATTTTTTTTTTTTGTTCCAGCCCTTATTTATTGAAGCATGTCTATAAACTCTGTGTTTAACTTCCATGAAAAAAGGACAGCCTGAATCACTCTAATTCCACAAAATTAGGCCCATCCCAATAGCTGAATCTCTGAATGGTCTCATATCAGGCGATTTTAAAGCAACCCAGAGGATGTTTATATGGAAATACTGCTTCTAGTGTAAAGAAATTTCATATTTTATTCTATGATTATGAAAAAAAAGTGTGCAATTACAGCTGATACCACTAGAAAACTGAAAAAAACCCCACAATATTTTGCTTGCTATTTGCATAAAGGACACATCTAAATGGAATTTAGATAGAATTAAGTACATAAGCCAAAGTAAGAGAGACAATAGATGCATACAGAATGGACATTGGGTGTTCAGCATCAACTGTTTCACTTCAGAGACCCACAAGAAACCACTGAGTTTCTCTGTTTACTCTAGCACCATTTGCCACGTAGAGCTTCAGTGTCTTTGAAGGACTTCACCTAGCAGGCACTGACAATTCTGAGTGCGGTACAAAGCAGAGCAGGACACAACCACCATAGCGAAATGCAGGCCTGCCAGAGAAGTTTTGTAACACCTGCCTTCCACGTAGCAGCTCATTGCTTGTAACTGCAAGTCCCACTGAGCCTGGAGGAAGGCAGCCCATATCTCCACCCTGGTATGAGCAGACCAAGAAGTCTATGGAGATAAAGTACTGTTCAGCCAGGAATCAGAAAGAGTAAGAAACTGCAAACAGGAGTGTGGTGGAGTCTGTGAGTAGGCATGCTCCAGGAAAGAGGGAGATCCTGGTTCTGGATCCAAGTAGTTAGGTTTAGAAAACTGACCACAGTAAAACTCTGGAGCAGTGACACATTCCTCACAGGATGCTGCCAGACTTCAAAAGTCCTGTACAATTAAGACTTCTCACCACTTCATGCAGTTAAATAGGACTGCAACATCAAAAAACTCCACGCTTACCTACATACAAATAAATAATAGTAATAAAAAGTGATCTTGGCAATAGTTTTTGTTTACAGTATTTTTTGCTTACAGACATTTTGACTAGTACATATGCAAAACTTCTTACAGAGAGCCTGTTTGAGACCCTTAAAGAAAATCGTAAGAGTTTAAAGAAGTGCACAGTAAAGAGCCAAGATTTCTGATGAGGTTTACAGAAGTACATGCTTCAGATGGGGATCATTCTTGCAAAAAATTTTGTAGCTGACATCTTGTCTAGAGCATAATTTGACAAGTCAGTGCAAGACTCCGGAGAGAGAAAAAACATAAGTACATACACTGCTAGCATACAGGATTTGATCATGAGAGAAGGCAAAAGGAAACAGCTAAAGCAGAGGCAGAGCCAGAAAACTAAAAAGCAACTGAAGACATCGACTTCCACAGGAGTATGAGGAGCTCTGCCACTGCCCCCGTACAGAGTGTGTATTTTCAGATACTTCAGTAATGTGGCCCCAGTTTGATGGGTAGGTTGGCAGGAATACTTCTCCAAGAAGGCTAATGCTCTGGGGCATTTGGACGTAAGAGGGAGTCTGCTTATGAAAAGACCAAGGGCATGTGTGAGGCTAGTTACTGAACAATGGATATAGCATTAACAGTCTAGGTTGAAACATAGCTTTTAATAAGTAAAAAGGCATCACACAAGGTTAAATACAGGTTTAGGATTTTGTAGTGTTGTTTCAAAGCAGAAAACTGGACTCCTACCAAAGACAGGATGTGAAACAGTTGGGAATAGCTTAACCAGACTTAGATTTATTACTATAATGAAGAAAATCTGACTGATTTAGTGAGAAAGTTCTTTAAACTGTCAATACAATTGTTTCTGAAAATTAAGCAGGTACAAGAATGCGAAGCTACTAATGAACATAACAGTGCACAGAAGAGCAATAAACCTATAATCTATAAGCAGAAGTTTCAGTACATGTTTCTATTTTGAATCCCTCTTACACAAACCAAAGAACAAATTTCTGGTTCTCACTGCTTGAGTTTTCCAGGATTTCTTGTAAGGAAGAGGGCAGTGAGGGAAAAGAAATGTATCATGTGTACAGCAAGATAGACATTAGCAACACGCTGTCACCTTTACAGTCATTCTATTTTGAATGGTACCTTAAAAACTTTATTTGCTATGGGAAATCCTTGAAACATTTGTCAGGAGAGAATATGAGAAATACGTATATCAGAGATCATACTATGATGGGATTTCCTGGCTGCCTGAATGTTCAGTCTTTAAAAACTGAATCTAATAATAAGATTGCATTTTCCACTGCATTTTGTCGAGCTTCCTGTTCATTGCTGTCTTGTTCACCAGTCGCTACTGATGAGTTCTTACAGATCATTACTAGAAGTGTGGGTTGGGACTCAGTTTGAGACTAAGACATCTTGCTCAGTGAAGACCTAAAGCTTGATTTAGTTGGTGCTTTATGCCATATAACAAACTAAAGTTATTCAGGATACCTTCACAGGGACAGGACACACGACGAGATCAGGATCTGTGGGGATACCTTTTGGCTCAGCACTTAGAGGACCTCCACTGACAGTTGCTGCTTTTATATAAGGAGCTGGACTGAGCCTCTATTCAATGTACCCTATGGATTGAAACAGCTCTTAGCCAGAGTATCTCCTTTAGGAGAGCTAAACCAATCTGTAAGCTCCACCAGTGTTTATAGGCTTAGATACCTCATGCCTACAGGGATCCAGAGTAGGCATGAAGCCCATGTCTCAGTTGCATAAAGGTGTCTCAGAGCAGCTAAATTACCTTAGAATATGGAAGTCGTCTTCAGGGATATAGCTACAGGCACAAGGCCTGTAGGCAACCCTTCCCTTCTGGAGTGGTACCTGGAGGTCAGGCAAGATATCCCAGAAGACTGTTTTAGTCCACACAGAAAAGTTTCAAAGAAAATAATATAAGCAAGTTTGTCCTTCAGGAAATCTGCAAATCTGTTTGCTTTGTGGGTTACTTTTACAAGCACACCACAAAGCATCAATAATTTCTTACTAATTAGCCTTTCCCTTGTTTCCCAAGTTCAGAGAAGTCCAGTCCTAGCTGGTGATGTATTTTAAGAATATTTTATTTATTAATGTAAAATGAGACAATAATCTTCTTGCTTTTAATCACTGGTCTTTGTTTCCCTGATCTTTTTCCTCTTTTATTTTTCTGGGCTCATCAATGACTTTTTGTCACTGTTTCTAAAGACTAAGATTTTAAGCACAGAAAAGACTATTAAATCATCTGATTTCAACTCTTGGAGCAAAAAGACCATAGGATACCACTCATTCACCCTAGCTGAACTAAGTCAACAGCCTTAACACAAAAGCACCCCAGTAGAGTGGTTTTACCTTTGATTTGAAGACATCATGGGTTTAAAACACTGCTGCTTCCCTTAGCAGTTTGTTCCACAGGGGACTATACTTCCTAATGGTGAAAAGCCATAGCCTGTTTTTATTTGAATTGCCTTAATTTGTTATCAGTGATTTTATATTCACCTTCAGTCATCGACTGAAATGATTTAATACTAAGGAACCCTACTAGTTAAGCTTCTATGCAGCTATGATTCCCCACTGACATCTCATTTTCCACTTCTGTTCAAAAAGGCAGTTCTTAATCCCTTTAAAAATGCTCTTTATTGATACTTTGTAATGCGTTTTTTTGTAGTCAATGTGTTATAAGTGACTAATAAACCACCTAAGAACAATTGTTCTTTGATTTTAGTTTTATGAATTCCACTTCTAATGATATGAATGAATGAAATCATGTTTCTTTGACAGGGCTTCTTTTCCATAATATTAAGATGTCTGGTCTTAATTATATTTTCATCCTTTCATTTTCAGCCTGGTTTCCTATGGAGATGAGACAGTACTGTCTGTGTTTGCTTGCTTATTGATCAGCCTCACCGAGGAAACCATGAGCTAACTGGCAATTTCAAACATATTTGGCAGGGTGCTACAGATTTCAGAGCTTTCATGTTTCTGTTAAAAAAAAAAAAATACACAACAGAAGAAAAATGACATTTGAATGCACCCATGAGCCCTACTTTTATTAGACATCAGACCTTGCAGATCCTCAAGTCTTGGCTTTCAAGTCTTCATTGTTTCTGCTACTCATTGAATTTGTTGCTTGTTCACTGCATCCAGTTTCAGCTACTCCTTTATGCTTAGGATTCCTGTCTGGCTAACTAACCAATATCTAACTGGATAAACAGCGTGGAGCCCAGTTTAATTCCTAACTGGAGGGTACTTCTATAATTCTAGAATACCTCTGATAATCTCGTATTTATTTAAAATTAGCATCCTTTAACCATAGAATCATGAAATCACACAGATTGGAAGGGGACTCCGAAGCTCATTTGCCCAGTGCAGTCCTAGTTAGAACAGGTTGTTTAGGGCCTTGTTCAGTTTTGCTTATTTCCAAGGATGGACATCCCACAGCTTGCCAGGACAGTCTTTTCCAATGTTTAACCACCTTCACAATAATAATTCTTCCTTACACTGCATTGGAATTCCTTGTACTGAACCTCCGACCCTTCTCTGTGTACCTCTGAGAAGTCTGGCTGCACCTTCTCTACAACCTTCCAATAAATAGCTTGTTAAGGCTAAACAAACCCATTTCTTTCTGCCTCTCTTTGCACATCATCATCTCCAGCCCCAAAAACATCTTGGTGGCCCTTCACCAGACTCACTTCAGTATGAATGTGTCTTGCACATATTGGCAAACCGAATACCAGACACAGTACCCCAAGTTTCACAAGTGCAGAAGGATGGCTGCCTTGGACCTGCTGGCTGCATTCTTGCTAATAAAGTCAAAGATGCTCCTTCTCCGTCTAGATTCAAGCATACACTGTTGGTTCATGTTAAAGTTGTTGTCCACCAAGACTCTCAGGTCTAAAACGAGCAGCTACTGAATCTTATCAGATTTCTGGGCAAAGCTATCTGGTGTTTCTGTCCTAGATATTTCTTCAATTATTGCTTTTTTATGAGATTTTTAAGCAATGGACTGGAGAGCACTTTGTAATTTTGATACATGAGTATATCCACCTTTTTTTTAAAGTATGGAAATTGAAAGTTACTATTGATTTTCATCATCAATTCCTTGTCTAAATCTTAGGGTAACCTAGAGTAGTACTGGAATTTCTTTTGTTCCAGATGTATTTTAACTTTATTCAAGATTATACTTCCACATTACTATTGCTTTCACAACAGTAACTTGCAGGATGTTGTTCCTGCTATGTTTAGATTCCCTTATCTATTTATTTCTTACATTTATAACTCACTACGTATACCAATAACTAATGACTTGCCATTTTTATATTTGTCAGATACTGAAATAATACTTGCCATTTCTTCCTGAGCAAAGTGGGGAACTTTGGTGTCTTGAGAGCCAAAGCCATCATACTGTGAACTGTAATAGAAAAAAGCTCATTTTTACTAAGTCCCCATTTTCATTTGTATTTTTCTGCCTTTATGATCACTTCACAGTCTTACAAATCTATCTTGACTATTGATTTTGATAAAATACTCCCAAACCTTTTAGCAGTCTCTTGTGTGCTGAACTTCTCAGCCAATTTCATGACTTTCTTCTCAAAGGTGTATTATTTATGGCTACTGAGTGACTGGAATTTTTGATTCCATTCTCTTTCCCTTTGGCTGTTTTTTATCTGCTTGGATGTCTTGTAGGAAAGAAGTAAAAAACACAGAAAACTAGTATAAAGCAAGAAAAAATTATGGAGGGGGCATCAGTCAGGCTGACTAGCTAGCAGCTTCAGGTGAAGGAAGATAACCTGTCAACCTGTCCACCATTGTGCTAATAATAAGAAGACAGAGTTCACACAGATAGCCTCCCTTGTCGTAGAGCTTGAAAGAAGCCAAACCAAAAGAAATTGCTACAGTAATTATAGGAATGTGGACAGTAAGAGGATGTTTTAGGGCACTTTCTCCCTCCACTTTTCACTCTTCACAATTTGGGAAGTTTTGGGTTTTTTTCCAACTATTTTCATCCTTAAAAGAAGTATTTAAGGAGTGGATTCCTATTTTTCTTCCACATCAAGAATCCAAATATCTGGCAAAGGATAGTTCTGGGTAGAACTGAATACACCTTCTGATCTCAAATTTTTGCAGGATTATTCACATTTCAAGAGATGCAAGAAACAAACTGTCATGACAGACAACACTAATCACCTGGAACATGTTTTGAACAACACTATAAAGAGTTTCATGCCTTTTCTGTGAACTATCAGTCACCTTTTCTCTGTTGCAAGAAGGGGATGGATGCTTTCATCTCAAATTATTCTCTTCCCTGTTATTTCTTCAGTTGGTTTCTCTCTTCATTTCTGTACATATTTCTGAATTCTCTGGAAATCATTTTCAAAGCCATGCAGACATTTCAGGACACTCTTTGGTCTGCAAGCAATGCAGTGACAGTTGTCCTATTTTAGACAGAAACTGTCTTTCTGATTCCCTTGGGTACACCTACAATTTGAGTATAGATTTACCCACATCCATATGACATGCACAAGTCCTGAAACATCCCAACTCAGCTATCATCAAAACCCGTGTCTTCCAGTTACTGATACTGATATAAGATTTTTTCAGGAAGAATTTCAAGATGTCTGTAAGGCCTCCAGATATCCTTTTGCCCTATGCAAATTAATTGCAAAACGGCATTTTAGGGATGCAGAACCTCCCTTACTCTCCCCACACACATACATGAACAAGTGTTACTTCCCACTCATTCCTGCCCTTATGTTACTGTGTGACTGGCAGGAAGTTAGAATTGCTTACACATTTTGTGAAAACAAGTGAAAAAGGCCCTATAAGAATATCATGTCAGGGACAGGTTCCAGTGTGATTTCACACTTAATTGAACAACAGAAATTTCATGAGGTGAATGCAAGACGCAAATCAATAAGAAACGAAGTTTTATTTGTTCCAGCACTGATAGAACCACTTGTCTCACCTGCTCCTGTCAGTATGTTCTGGCGGGTGCCCAGTGTAGGGCTTACCAGAGTAATGGCAACACAAAGGCTTGCTAAGACATTGGTCTCATGTGTAATCTTACCGGGATGGTTAAAAATACCCTTTGTACTAAGTGCAGAATGAGACGGGGATAGAAAGGGAACATATAAGATAGGACAGTTAGAAAACTAAGTTATAGCTGCAATGTGAGAGGCACACTGTGCTGCTTTACCACATCACAAAAGATGATGAAACCTTGCCAACGACCAGCACAGGGTAAGTGATATCCCTGTGTTTCGCCAACCACCTTTTCACCAGTCCATACCTCTTAACTCCTGTCCTGATAATCATTAGGCTAAGTGTGTTGGAACTGTGATTGTCTCCAATAAATCTTAGCCACTGTAGCAAATATATGGCCATTCTTCAAATGAAGTCCAAGTGCTGAGATCTCTTGAGTGCAACTTTGCTGGCATCACAATGTTCAAGACCTTACATCAACACATCAATAACTTCCAACAAGGGCAACAGCAACAACAGAGAGGATGGCACTGATTACTGAGTCCAGTGACCACTGACAAACTGGCTGATACCGGTAATTTCAGTTGATGATTCTATTAATGGCAAATTGCCCCCATTGTAGGATTGCAACCTTTAATGGCAGAGAGCTATGAAATCTCCTTCCCACTCTAACAAACCCCCCAGAGATAGATGAATTATGGGCACAGAGGCAAATGAAGAATACCAATCCATAAGGGTTTTGAAAAGAGGAAAGAGTAACCTGGGAAGGAATTAAAAAATCTATGACACAATTAGTTGCTTTAAAAATAGCAAAAGCAAAAAAAATGTAGGATGTTGCAAATAAAGGGACAGTTCTCTGTAAAAAGCTGCTTTAGTCATCAATGTTAGCAGAACACATCAAAATAAGGGGAAAAGGAGTCAGATAAAATATTTCAAGTCATGGAGAATGGAAATCTCAATTTCTACAAGCAGACAGCAAGCTACCCACATTTGATAAACTACAAGAAGGGCAGGAACAAAACAAGAGGTCAGAATAGGCTATTGAAAATTTAATGTAATTCAAAGCTCCACTCTCCTAACATAACTTCTAACGCATAGACGCAGAAATGTAAAAAGACAGTTCTAGCAAATTTAAAAGTGACCTCATGGATGACTGGGCAAAAAACGTTTTGCCAGTCTTGATACTCTGAGGGTGCTCTGCAACAAAAGATGGGGAAAGATGCACACCCATGCTTCACACTAGTCACAGACAGCAGACACAGTTCTCATGTTTCAAGTCAGACAGCAATTTACAGTTCAGGGCTAGGGGAACAGTTTTCTGCTCATGACATGTGACAGTCTCATGGTTCATCAGTATTGCCAGGAGGTATGTGGGCTTGTTTTGGTTAGGCCTGGATAAATGCCAGGTGCCCATCAAAACCGCTCTACCACTCCCCCTCCTCAGCTGGACAGGGGAGAGGAAATATGATGAAAGGCTCGAGGGCAGAGATAAGGACAGGGAGAGATCACTTGCCAATTACTGTCACAGACAAAACAGACTGAACTTGGGGAGAAAAGGGAGTTTAATTCATCACAAATCAAATCAGAGCAGGATAGTGAGAAAATAAATCCAGATCTTCAAACATCTTCCCCCCACCCCTCCCTTCTTCCCGGGCTCAGCTTCACTCTGGTTTCTTTGCCTCCTCCCCCCGAGCAGGGAATGGGGGTTATGGTCAGTTCATTACATGTTGTTTCTGCTGCTCCTTCCTGCTCAGAGGGAGGACTCCTCACACTCTTCCCCAGCTCCAGTGTGAAGGTTGCTCTTACGAGAGACAGTTCTCCAAAAACTTCTCCAATGTAAGTCCTTCCCACAGGGTGCAGCTCTTCATGAACTGCTCCAATGTGGTCCTGCACGGGGTCACAGGCCCTGCCAGCAAACCTGCCCCAGTGTGGGCTCCTCTCTCCACGGGTCCACAGGTCCTGGCAGGAGCCTGCTCCAACGCGGTGTTGCCCATGGGGTTACAGCTTCCTTCAGGCATCGACCTGCTCCAGCTTGGGGTCCTTTCCACAGGCTACAGGTGGAGATCTGCTCCACCATGGACCTCCATGGACTGCAGGGGAACAACCTGCCTCACCATGGTCTTCATCACAAGTTGCAAGGGAAGGCTCTCTGCTCCGACATTTTGGGCACCTCCTTCCCCCCTCCTACTTCACTGACCTTGGTGTCTGCAGGGTTGTTTCTCTCACATCATCTCGCTCCTCTCTCTCAACTGCCGTCTCACTCCTGAGATTTTTTCTTCCGTTTCTTGAATATGTTATCACAGAGGCGCTACCACCGTCACTCATTGGTTTGGGCTTGCGCTTGGGCAGCAGTGGGTCCGTCTTAGAGCCAGCTAGCACCGGCTTTATCAAACGTGGGAGAAGCTTCTCATAACCCTGTAGCCCCCCTTGCTACCAAAACCTTGCCATGCAAACGCATAACAGGGCTGTGAGAGGTTCAGCATGAAAGTTGTCAACATGAGCATGCTCAGTCCATCTACACTGAATGTGCACAGAGCTATAGTAAAACAACGGGCTTGTCTGCTCGTTGTGACATGCTTTGAAGCTCATGCTGAAGACATGAAGACTCAGTAGTATAGTCTCGTACACAAAATGGACAGTCATTAAGTTTTGACCTGAGCATTGGTTGAACATATGCTTAGCCCATAGCACAGAAACAGACACAGAAGCATTTACCAAATTCTCAGCCACCATCTAGAAAACCTACACAGTGATAAGCCTCAGGTCTCAAAGTTGTCCTAGAACACGAGAATGATGTAGTCAGATAAAAGTGTACGACTGAGATGTCCTGACATCAAGGTGGCATGTCACTGCCCATGGAGCTTGTGGGATGCCAAAATCAGACAATGATCTGAAAGGTATTGGTACCAATACCTTTATACTCCACACTCACATTCCGGATTTCACAGTATTTCTCTCTTATTTTAGACAGAACCGTATCCCCATCTCCCTGTCTGCCTTTTTGGTAATTAGTATCTTGGAAGACATAAAGCTCAATCGAAGTACTTTTTTACCCAAATCTTGCTTGCCATACTCCTTCTGTTCTAGGCCTACTACCTGAAAGACGTCTTTCCTGACTTAATGTGAAGTCTGGAGTTAGTAAATTCTAGTGGTAAAGTATGCCAGGAGTAAATTCTAGCATATTCTTGCAAGGTAAGGAAGTGCTCAGGAGAGCACAGCCACAAGATAGACTCTCTTTATGCACTTTTCAACTTCTCTTTCTTTATAAAATTAAAGCATATTCAATGAATACCTTTTAACTAAAGATTTCAAAATTCTGTACCCAGCTGGATAAGTATAATTATCTGCATTTAGGATTGAAGTATACCTAACTGCTGTGAGAAAAATAGAACATATGAGCTCAGCACAAGTCTAAATACTTTTTTTTTTAGATTATTTTTATAAAAATAACTTCTAATTTCTTAAGATACAAAAATCTAAGAGGCAAGTAAGAGTAACCCTGTTCTGAAATGAAGAGCAGACAGCAATAACTGCCTGAACTGCAGGGAAGGCAGGATAGTATATTATATGGCAAAGTTATCCTGACTAACACTGATTCCATGATTGGTGGTCATTATGCTCTCTCTTGCAAAAGGTAATTTTATGACTTTGAATCTTTGCTTCATATAAGAATTCCAGACATGAGTATAAGAGCTTTGGCTTAGACAGAAAAGACTCTGGCAAAGCCTTTGAAACTTTGTGATAAATACTTTTAGCATATATTTGTAGAAGGTGTTATGCACAAAAGTATTTATTATTTGGCAATAGATATTTTGAGAAACCTGTTAGTCTAAACTTTATTTATTTATTTATTTATTTATTTATTTATTTATTTATTTCCAAGTTTGTGTCAACAAAGTGTGATGCTAACCTCTTTTCAGTTTGGCTGGCTGCTGTCAGGGAATGAATTCTAATCTGATTGATCCAGGACATTACAGAATAGTAGGCAGATGTGAGTAACAGTACTGCGGTAGAGTTGGAGTACCCTTTTTCATAGCAGCCTAAAGTCAGATTAGCTCATAATGACCTCCAAAAACATCTCTATCTTGAACTACCTGTATTCACGGAACTAGAGGCAAAGAGCAGAAACACTGTCTATACCAATAGCCCTTTACAAGTTTCTGGTAAGAATTCACTGCATACAACCACAAAGTGATGTTCCCTTTTCTTTAATTAATGGCAGTGTTAATGGCCTGCAGGTTTGGTTCAAAAGCCACGATTATGCGTCCTGTGCATACACAGAAGGAGGACAATTAGTAAACATATTGAACAGTGTCTTTTTACAATAATTTTTGAAACAGCCAACGAGTATTGATAGGGTTATGATTTAAAAGTTATCCAAGACTAACTGTCAGCCAAAAAGTGAAGAAACTTCATAACAGAAAGAGTTATCATGAGGGGATTTGTGTAATGAGGTGATGATAGACAAACCCTGCACAAAACAGCTGAACAATGTGTTAGCTTCACTTAGAGCTTGACCGCTGGCTTGTTGTTGACCTGCTGCCTGCGGTTTCTATATGGAGTTTTCAACAAATCCGACAAAAAGAGGGTGCTACTGGGAAAATAAAGCAGAAAGCAGAAGGTAGCACTGAGAAAAAATGTGAGGCAAGAATAGGAACCTAACAGTTTTGTTTGCCCAAGACTCCTGAAATAGCTATTGACCGCCCTCCTACAAGAATTAACCACACCCACAGTCCCTGCCCCATTGACATGTTGTAGCAAGAACTTTTAGTCTAGTCTGACAGTGTTTGGAGGGGACAGGCCAGGGAAGGGAACATGAATATGTGCTTATCTATTGCCGTACAAGATGAAGCACTCTTTGTTCACATACCTTTCAAAAAACAAGGCCACACATCCTCAGCCATTCTCATCCTCAAACATCCTTCCCTCTCCCTCTCTAATCTTCCTTTCTACACCAGTTAAGGAAGATAATTTAGTTGTGCCTTCAAATCCGACCAGCCTGCCCAGAATGAACAGAGCACTTCTCAGCACAGAGATATGGGATGGCTAGTATCGCACCAGAGTGGGGCAGGGGATGGAAAGGTTTTCCCTGCAGCATAAAAGTCAGAAGATAGACATGTGTTTAAAGATCAAGCACACTTTTCTGTTGTAAAGCTTAAAAATGTTCTCCTGAGCAAGTTCTGTTGGCCTCTGTAGAGAAAAGGTTGCTGTTAACAAAGGAGACTGAAAGCCTTTCCACACATGACACTAGGGCAGAGTTGATCTATTTCCATTAGGAAACTAAAAGACAAAATGCTTAATCCAGTCTACGTTGGCAGTTATCAGATGGAATACTGTCAATATGCGTAAAGATAGACTGGCCCTTTGTACAGTAACCAGTTCCGACAAGGTACAAAAAACCAGAGACCAACTACATTTATTTTTCACACTAAATTAATGCAGGAGACCTCTTAGGTCTACGACTACTTGGAAATTCTGTTTGAATTTTCATGACTGAGCAAACCAGAGTACGTTTTGGTTACTCGTATATCTGTTACTTAGTGGAATACAGTTTTCAGAGCGCTTTCAACCTGGAAGGCTGAAAAAACGGTGAGGCTTTGAAATTAAGTATAGCATGGACCTGTCATCCAAAAAACTCCCAAGAGCTATTGCTTCTGTCGTGTAATTCTCAGCTACATCACCACTACTGCCAGGTTTGGGGGCAATATGTGAATTCTATCAGGGTGAGAAAGAAATCTGCCTTCCTTAAAAGAAAATCAGTACAAGTGGTTTTACCTTGTTTTCAGACTCTTATGCTTATTGGCTTAGGATACAGGAAATGCTTTTGTATGTCTTTGATACAAAAGAAATTCTGCTTCTGAATAAGACAATTTTGAGACAAGGCTGGCCATTGCAGCAATAACTTTCACCTGGGACCATTTTTGGCAACCACAGCACCTGAGGGTTCTCAGTCGATGCAGCATAAAACTCAGCCTGATAACTTCCTTTTAATGTTATCTCTGAAACCCATGCCACTACCTACTAGTTAAAAATAGGGAAAGTTGGTGGCAGAAGAAATGAGAAAGGAGAAAAAGGGGAGAAAGTATAAGTAGAAGAGAATAGAGGGAGTGAATAAAAATAACAATAGCTGTCATTTTCCCCTTGTCTTTTGAGAGCATTTTGTCTCCTTTCAATTTTTGTTAAATGATATGGAAATATTTCCTGTCTCTCCTCAATTTCAATATTATTATTTGAACAATACAAACAGAATACAGTTCTCCATCATTACATAGAAATATTAGCTGCCCTGTAGTTAATGTTGCAGCCAGCTCCCATTATAAAGCTCTATTCAGCACTCTTCTGAATTTGGCAAGGAAAATTGGTCTGGCATGATAATGACTGTGCATATTGTGAAGGCTCAGGAGAGTATCTCCAAAAAGTCTGAAGAAGAGCTATTAAACAGCTTTGCAATGGGTGACTCACTCTTACTGGAAAGAAGAGAGACATGTAAGAAGCCCCTTCAAGCTGTACATCATGTTGCAGCAGGCCATGACAGCAGACACAGAACCTCTTAAGAAATTGCCTCAAAAAGCCCTATTTAAAGTCAAATTTAGGTTGAAGATATTGATACTCTCCTACTCGGTAACGTGGTTTGCAGTACACCGGCAAAAAAGCCATGTGCTCAAAACTCTGTACCACATGTAACAGACAGGCTTTAGACCACTCAGAAAGACGGAGAAGTGAGACCCAAATTGTAGAACACCTAATCAACAACAACAGCCTAATTTGCCTCTGAAAATTCATGCAGGGTCAATTGGTTGAAGTACCCCAGTCTGCAGTTCAACTCGGACAGCAGGCAGAGCATTCTCCAGCTCTTCCACATCCACTCGATCTCAGACCTGGCACCACGCAAAGCCCACCATAACACTCATATCTTGAGGTGACAGAAATGCAGGTGGCAGGGTCTGCAATGAAAAAGGCAGGGGACACTTCTCTGTCTGAAGTCATGAGGGCTGTGGAGCCACATCTGTTCGCTGCCCATCCAGATGTAGCATCTTCCCCAAGTTTCCTACCTGGTTTGCATATAACACTCATTTCCTTAACAGTTTAAACTATGACAAGTTCTGCAAGTCCTCTGGCTGCTTCCTCCACTCTAATTATCTTTTTCTCTACTGGATTAAATCCCAGCAATTTACCTCATCCAAGGTCATTAAGGTACTAGGTACTTTGTTCTAATACCCATAAGTTAAATGACATGTTACTATTTTTTATACTTCAAATGCTACTGTTAATAAGATGGTCTTTAAAAGCATACGGACTTCTGAAGAGAAGTACTAGAACATTAATTTGTTTAAAACAATGTCCCTTGTTTCCAAAGATGACTGCCTATTTTTCTAACCAATATCAATTTACCATTGTCTATACAAATATTTTCTACATAGTAAATTTTGCAGGGACAAGGAAAATCTTTGTTCTGCGCTCTAATGCCTGGAACAACACAATCCCAGGCTTCCAGTCCCAAGAGTTCTCACAAAATATTTCAGAAATGGCTTCTCCTCTGTTTAATGAATGTAAAAGTGATTGCTGAATGTCCTGTGTTTCCAGTGGAGCACTATTTCCCTGCAATACATGCACTCCTATCTCTGCCGAGAGTACCGTGGCTGCTTGGCCGTACCAGGGTGGTGGCAGCGCTAGTGCTGCTCAGCAGCGTGCCTCTGGACTGCTGAGGGACCTTGTGTTGCTTGACAGGGCACCAGAGTCGGGCAGCAGCTTACAGGACCTTTGCAGCATAAACCTGAATCCCACTTGAGTCCTACTTCAGACAGGTAGGTTCTTGCCCTAAATTAATCATCTGGAACAAAAAAGCAGGATAAAGTCCTTGGTACACCCTGAAAACTGATAGAAACTGAGAACAGAGCAAACATGTGTTGGAATGGCCTCCCTGTTACTACCTTTTATATTCTATATCAACTGAAATATTTTATCCACTATTATACACCTTAACACCTATTTCCTTTAATTTCAGAATATTAATTGTACTTTCATTCTCTGCTCTAATCCTTGCAAATCTTTCCAAGGAGCTACCAAAGAAAAAGCATACATATGCAAACAATGAAGATCACAGAAGACCAGAGATCTCTAAGAATTAGAGACACAAGATTAATATCATTATTACCTAATAAAGGCATAAAATATTCACAAATTATTGTGATACAAACCAGCAATTATCTCCCAGTTATCTGAAGCAATGAGAGAATAGGGTTAAAATACTAAGTACTTAGCACTCTGTGTACAGGAGTATCCTGCTTAGAGAGAAATGCAATGTTAGTTATGCAAGCAGAAATACGTCTGGTGTTTTAAAGTATATTTTCCTAATGTATCATATGAAAAAAAATTCCACTATGCTTAATATTTTGTTTTCTCAGTTTTATTCATTTGTCCACAGTCTATTAAACAAACAAAAAAAAAATAGACAAAGAGCAAATAAACCAGATTGACCCTTTTCTGTGCTTTACAGATCTTGAGTAATGTTACCTTCAGATTATTTTTATTACCCACAGGCACAACAGGCATCACAGAATTTTATTTTATATTGAAGCAGCTAGATCGTATCACATACCTGTATATTCAGGCATTCATACAATGAAGACTGGATTGAAATCTTGAACTAAAACACCGCTTTTTTTGATGCTCTTTTAAAGAGCAAAGTATTCACTGTAGGTTTAGGCTGGAAAAAAATAGCACCAGTGAAGATAAATTGCTCCTCTTGCTTCTCAGTTACAAAAGTAAACAGACAGGTGGATACTAAACAATTACATTTGAAAATCCTATCGATCAGGGAAGACACTGTGAAAGATTAGATTATCTATTTAATACCAGATTAACACCTTTATCCCCAAGGAATGGCTGTTGGTGTTTTCAGTTACTGTAAAAACGTCAGATACTTTACCCATTCTGTGGGCAGTGCCCTCTCTGAATCTCTTTATCTGTGCATAACTACTTTGCATCACACGTTAGACTTGTCTGAGGCAATTTCATGGATTTTATAAAAAAGTAATGCAATTGGTGAGCTGGATTACGGCTCTGTTCTCAGAGTGCTACGGCAGAGACCAGAGAGGTGAATTGCCTCAGAGGCATTTGCTGGAGATGTATTTCCTACAGAGAATAGAGGTTGGCAGGATATGTCTGTGGGTCCTGGAAAGACCTGTCGATTCTCAAATCTGCACACATGAAAAGGGACTGAGACAGCACGTTTCCTTTCTGCGTGCAGAATGGTTGCTTCAGGATACACCAGCCTCACTCCTCGACACAAAAGGAGGTGGCTTCCTCTGGTGAAAAGCAACTCACCTAGCAGAGTCAGAGGTACAGTGGCACAGGCTTTGGCTTTACTTTGCTCTTGGTATTAGAAAGAAATGGAAAAAGAATGAAATAAAACCCTCAAAAATGTTTCTATTTGTACTGTGCTCATGCTTGGGCCATGCTTCTGTCAGTCAACAGGAAAAGGATTCAGAAATAGTGAAATCATAAGAAAAGACTAAATAAATAAAAGAATATCAAGGAGAGATTGTTCAATCCTAATACGCTGAGGCATCTGTCTCTTAAGAGGCATTTATGGCCATGTTCCACTGATGATCAGAATTTCAGTTCTCAGTAGTTCTTGTGGTTTGGATGTGGAGTTTTTTTTGCCGAGGGAACATATTACATAGCTGTTTTCCTCTTTCTTTCTGCATGTGATATAGTCCTGAAGTGATCATCACGGCTGTGGTTTTTTGTTACTCCTCTCCAGGTGGTGATTACTTACTATCTCTGTTTCACTGAAGTCACCTAATATAGATTAGCTTTATACAGAAACACAGCTGTATGAAACAGCGACACTACTATTAGCCTCACAAAAAGCTGATAATCACTGATAAAGACATAGAGCACATTATTCATTTAATGATAAGGGCATGGATCTGCCTGGTTTAGGAGGTTATCTTCGTTGTCATAGGGTCTGAACTCCTCATTTTGAGTACAGGAATGGAAGGGAGCACCTAGATCATCAATGATGTTTATTTCATGAGACATCAAGAATACTTATAATACACCAGAGTGTGTCTAGATCTGTATTAAAAGCCCACAAACTAAGGTTACAAAGTGGTACATAAAGAGAGCGAAAGTGCTAGAGGATGTTGCCAGGGCCCCACAACAACAAGAAATTTGTTAAATAAAAATCTCAGCTGCTGTGTACTGGAAATGGTTTATATTCCTCATATTCACATTATTTCCTTGTTACATTAAAAAGGAAGGCAATAATAAAAATGTAACATATCAATCTGATATGAGGCTATTAAAGTGGCAATTAGTTTAGCTTAAATTTAAGCTAAGGGAACAGATATATCAGTCAAGTGCCCAAAAGTTTTTAATATCACAAAGACACCCGCAGATTTTCTGTATTTTCTCTCAACATCTCTCCAGATTAGAATGATCCCAGTTGTGGTTTGACTCAGGTCAACTACACTCCTCCAAAATATTCCTGAATGGGATTCAGGTGTTAGCCCAGACCTGAGACAATTCCCAGTAAGCAATTTGGAAGTGGCCACCCTGTTCTCATAGAACTGCTGAGCTGGGAAGCGAGCTCTGGAGATCATCTAATCCAACCACCTGGCTCAGAGCGCGGTCAGCGGGAGCAGGTTGCTCAGGGCTGCATCCAGTCAGGTTTAGAGTATCTCCAGGGAAGGAGATCCCACAATCTCTCTAGGTAGCCTGTTCCAGTATTTGACCAAACTCGCAATAAAAAGTTTCTTTCTTAAGTTTAAACAGCATTTTCTGTGTTTCTATTGGTGCTTATTGCACCTATCACTGGGCACACCAGTGAGAAGAGTATGGCTCTTTCACCTTTACTTCTCCAGATCCCCCCAAGCCTTCCCTTCTCTAGGATGAACAGTCTCAGCTCTCCTGTATGTAAGACGCACCTGTCCCTCCATCACCTTAGTGGCCCTTTGCTGGACTTGCTCCAGTACATTCATGTCTCTGTTACACTGGGGAGCCAAGGACTAGATCCAGCAATCCAGATGTGGTCTTACCAGTGCTGAGTAGAGAGGAAGGATCACCTCCTTTGACCTGCTGGCAACGCTTTTCCTAAAGCAGCCCAATTGCGGAAGACAATGGAGTTTAGTTGTATAGTTGAGGTGAAGACTGCACTCACTGGTTTCAGAAACAGAACATGGGCCTCGCACTGTTTAATTTACTGTATATCTAAACCCATCATTTATACTACTGTTTGTTTCCAAAATCATGCTAAAGTAGTAGGGTGTTTTAAAAAAGTTAAAAATAGCTAGGGAATTCAGGGGAATGTCGAGGGTTTCAGGAATTCTACAATCCCACCGCATGACAGAGATATAGAAATTAAAGAAAAACTGCTTTTTCTCATAGTTACAATCAGTCTGTTTCAGCAAGTGAAGGTGTGGTGAAGATATTAATGTTCAATGCTATTTAGCTTTTCTGTAGACCAGCTGTTTCAATGCCATTTAAGGGTTCTGTACACACATTGAATTTTAGCTGCCTCTCAAAACTGAATGTAAGAAGTCTATGTCTGTTTTAGTGTGATAAGATGTTGCCAATGATTTGGTAAACAGCATTGCCTTGGTCTGAAAAAAACCTCTGTTCAACATGTTTTACTTCACCTTGTTATCTCATGTCTTAAACTATGCTGTAATCAGTCCACATACTGCTCTGCTATGTCCACGTAAGAATCAAATAAATTAAATGACCTTTAATCTTTAAAGTAAAATGGTCTCAAACTTTACCTCCCATTCCTACCAGTTATCTACTATTTTTTTTCCCTCAGCAAGAACAGAAGATCCCGCGAACCTCAAACTGTGCTGCAATTTACAATCTCAGAGTTTGTAAGATAATGTGAAATCTAAAGTATTGAGAAACCCATCTGGTGCAAGCAAAATCAATTAAAATAGGTAAAATTGAGAGACATCTAAGAAGATATTGAAGGAATCAGAGAACAGATTTTCAATATGGAACTAAGAACCTAGTTTTCCTACTTTCTATGGAATATTTTCCAAGTTGGTAAGAGTCATCAGTTTCTAATTCTGCTTTCCCTAGGTCAGGAGTTGGGAATGTACCCTCCACACCATCAACTTAAGGTCCATAGCGTGAAAAACTGGGCATTCATCTCTAACAGTCAGATTTATAAAAAGCAAGGCTTTGAGTGTCTAAGAATCATAGAACCATAGAATGGTCAGGGTTGGAAGGGACCTTAAAGATCATCTAGTTCCAACCCCCCTGCCATGAGCAGTGACATCTTCCACCAGATCAGGTTGCTCAGAAGCCAGGCAACGAGAGAACTTGGTGAGTCTAAGGATGACCCACGAAAAGTCGTGCCTTCATGTTAAGCAAAAGCCCAAGAACAGGAATTTGGCTGAATTCTTCTCAGCCCCAGGAACACAGAAACCTGAGTCATGGCTGCACATTGGATACCTCTTCCACTTGAGATCCAGAGCCACCTTCTACAAATGTTTACTTAAAAGTACATACCTTTTAAAACCTAAAGAAAATAAGTGGTGGAGGTTTTCTCAAAGACTCCTTTGACCCTACCAAGGTCAGATCTTCCCAGTCTCCCTCCACAAACACCAGTGAGAAATCAACTGTACCTGAAGCGTAATTTATCACAGAAACCTAATGCAACTACTCGACATATATGGAGAAGTCTCTCTTTCTACAATGACTACAGAGACAGCCCAACGAGATTATCCATACTAGATGGGTGTAGCATTCAGGAGGGTCAGAAGCAAACATGAGCATGGTATCAGTCCAGAACAGACAGAAGTAAGGGTATTGACCAGATCATGATGAAATGTAATCTCCAGTGCATGCTCAGTTAATAACTAAGAATATCCATAAGTCAGTGAGTCGAAGCAATCTTTATGAACAATCATTTTTTATGACAGACTTGTAGTCATAGCATTTACCCAGGATGCAAGCGACTGGGTTCTAGGCTATCTTCATCTTAAAGTGATTCAAGTCTGTTATCTCCTGCACCAAACAGTCACATGAGAAAATCACTGAATAAAAACAGCACAGGTAGCATGGGTCAAAATCCAGTCCTTTTACTGCTAGCTGAATACTCTCAGTTCCAGAATCAGATTTAGTTGCTGGCCTCACCCCTTTTTCTTTGGCCATACAGACCTTAAGGTGTCCAAAAACCTATGCAAAATGTTAAAGCTATGACAGATTTGTACATCAGCTCTGCTTCCAAAGCTAGCAAATTCAGGGAGATTCATGATCATGTGATGAAAAGTTTTTTCATGTATTCGTAGGGATCATATGTCCAGGCTAGAGAAGATAGGAGTCCTGCAGAGTTAGTGGCTATGGTCTACTGAGGCATATTGACAAATCACAGCTAAAATTGAAATTCCATTTGCATGAAACAGATTTTAAGTGCTCTATGAAAACAGGTAGCAGAGAGTTACTAGCACCATTTTGTTTTCAGATCTAATATTCCATCTAAAGAGCTATCTGCTGAAACTTTCCCATGTACTATGCTCTGTTTTATTATTGCACGTTGCTTGTAAACTCTTGGGGGAAAAAAGTTCTTTCTTTCTAAGCACACAAGTTAAATTTGAAAGCTCTCCTCAGCAAAATACCAGATAATCTGTCTTAACGAAAGTGATAGGAACTTTTCCAAGACACAACCGCCATTCATATTGTAAAACTAAAAGGAAGAAAAAAAAAACCAATACAGCCTTCATAGATCTGCTGTACAGAAAAATAGGTCATCCCACCCTCAATCACACAGCTTGTCAATAAGGCTGGTTGTATTATTCAACAACTAGAAGAACAATGCAATTCTTTCAAAAGAGTAAGAATGTGAAACATAAGAATAGACTCTGTAAAATTTGCCTAGCATATTGGAGCTTCATAACTCCACATAAGCATCCTGTGAGCTAGGTAAAAAGTCATCTCAATTAGCAAGTTCGGGATTCTGCGAAGTGGGACAGTTAATAAGTTTCCCAAAACCAAGAATAAGCCAAAGTGAAAGCTTGAGTCTCTCTGCCCAATGCTCACTAGAACAGACAGCACAAGCTCACTAGCACAGTGGATCTGAACACATTAAAGTGATGTACTTAAATTCAGTCAGGGTATAGAGTTATCAATACTCTGTCAGGACAATGTTAAAACCTTCATTCCAGAAATATTTAACACAGTTTTTCTTATATGAAATTGAAAAAAATAGGAGGGAAACTCATTTTCAACTTCAGCAATAATCATTGATGTGTGATTCTGTGATTCTGTAATGATCAGGAAGTATAAATAACAAGATCAGCTCTTTGTAGAACACAACCACAGAGCCTTTTCCACAGAAAAGCAAGAGCAAGAACCCTACAAGTTACAGAAAATGTGCTCCGATTTAACATCACTGCATCACAAAAAACTCCCTAAAATGCAATCAGTTGTCCTTGAAAGAAAATATTTGAGTGATCTTTTTCTACCCTGTGTTCTTAGTTGTGTCTCACATCCCAGCAGTGCAGACTAGTCATCTGCAACAGTGCTTTGCAAAAAAAATTGACAGATATGATGAAAAACAGAAAATCACAAATAAGAAGCTGCCCATGATAATTTGTATTCATACAAGCTATGTTGTTTCCCTTATTCATTAATGAACCCAAAGATTTCAGAACTTTCCTCTTTTTTCTTTTCCTCCCTTTCTTCTTCCCTCTCTGTGAGTGGTTTTTAACTATTATTGACCATTTTTCATCTAATGGAAACATCAAGCAGAATAAATGTTTGTGCATACAGACAGTTCATGTTGCGTACAGCAGAGACAGCAAATTCTCCTCATTGAAAATTTCCTAATAAAGTGAAAGGCCCCAAAAAATGTCTTCATGAAGTGGAATGATGCCATCATCAAAACTGGTAATTAGACATTTCTATGATGTATATTGGATGGTGTGCCCCACACCATCAATATACTTGCCTGTCCCAAATAAATATGGGACAAAGGTCATATGCTACAAGGGAAACAGTTTAGTAGGACGCGAAGATGATACTATAAAATATGGACTTTACTGATTATAGCACTCTTTATAGATATTGAGATCAAGAACAATGCAACAAGCTGTGTCCATGCATTACACAATACAATTTTAAATCAGCTTGCACAAGATTTAATAAAAGTTCCTTTATATAAGAAAGCTTAGCATGGTATCTTAGTTATATATATCTGGTACAACAAAAAAATTGAACTGGTAGAATTTCAAACCTAAGTAAAAGATTGGAAGTTGCTTTAAGAAAAATAAGATTAATTAAAAAACTGTAAACTAGACATAAATTTGTTAATCAGAGGCTACAATAATAGAAATATCTCTATAGTAAGAACATAGCATGATGGCAATCATTAAACATTGTCAAGTTCAACACTGAGAAATTCTTGATAAACAGGACAGTTGCGATTGAAATGAAATCTCTATGGAATGATCATAGTAAGATAACAAAAAGGTACAAGACCCAACCACATCAAATTTTAATATTTCAGATAATCTCTGTTACTTCTCAAGATACTGCACTTTATATGGCAAAGAAAATCATAAATTAATCCTTTAGATGAAATGTTCATCTTCCGTTTAGTCTACCCTTAATACTAATCTATTCACTTTGTATCTGGCAACACTAAATATTTCAGTTTTAGTTCCTTCATTTAATGCATTCTAGTCAGAAAACTCTTTTATCACTTACCTATCAATATATTACTAGCTTTGTTTCTAATGCAACTCTTGTTTCTCATTAAACCTAGTTCAATATCAGAGGCAGCTCTATCACAGAAGCTGATACAATTTCTCTAGTTCCCCTTCAACAATCCATTTCAAATTTACTGTTTTGTAGTCTGAAAGACAAACTGTTCAGCATCTCTCTCTAGAAGAAATTTCATTCTTTATTACTCTCACCATTGATTTAAGCCATGTAACCTTCTGAAAGGTCATTTTGCACAAAAGCTGGCAAAATGCTTTTAGTCCCTAAAAGATTTGTGATAACTATCAAGGTAGAAAATTTCAGGAGTTTTATGAAATACTTACTGTTTCACTGTTTTACATACAAAGGTTTGTCTTTTGAGGGGAACAGAGGGCCCGATATGCCGACCAGACCCATCCCACAGGGAAGTCTGCTGCCTCCCTGGGGACCGGGTTAGGGATGTTGCTGAGAAACTCCCTGGTCTGGTGCGGCCCTCTGATTATTACTCCCTCTTGGTAATGGAGGTTGGCAGGGACAAGATAGCAGAGAGAAATCCCAAGGCCATCAAAACGGACTTCAGGGCACTGGGACGACTGGTTGAGGGATCAGGGCCAGAGGTGGTGTTTTCCTCAATCCCATCAGTGGCAGGAAAGAGCACTGAGAGGGGCAGGAAAACTCACCTGGTTAACAGATGGCTCAGGGACTGGTGCCATTGGTCAAATTTTGGCTTCTTTGATCACGGGGAGGTGTACACAGCACCGGGCCTGCTGGTGACAGACGGAGTGCAGCTGTCTCAAAGGGGAAAAAGGATTCTTGGCCACGAGCTGGCGGGGCTCATTGAGAGGGCTTTAAACTAGGTTCGAAGGGGGAAGGGGACATCGCCCTGCTCACTAGGGACGAGCCCAGGCTTGGCGTGCCAGAGTCAGGGG